>NW_026893630.1:0-300000 GCF_032452875.1 Bos javanicus
CAGGATTCATGCCTGCTCAGCTGCCTGATAACTCAGCTGGGCCGCAGGATTCATGCCTGCTCAGCTGCCTGATAACCGCCAGCTGGGCCACAGGATTCATGCCTGCTCAGCTGCCTGATAACCGCCAGCTGGGCCGCAGGATTCATGCCTGCTCAGCTGCCTGATAACCGCCAGCTGGGCCGCAGGATGCACGCCTGCTCAGCTGCTTGATTCTTGCCTACTGAGGCACATGATCCGTGCAGGAGAGGTACCTGATCAGCACATGAGCAGTCACATGATCAGCGCCTCTCAGTCACCTGATCACTGCATGACAGGCACGTGATCAGTGCCTGCTGAGGTGCGGGATCAGCGCCTGCTCAGCTGCCTGATAATCGCCAGCTGGGCCGCAGGATTCACGCCTGCTCAGCTGCCTGATAACCGCCAGCTGGGCCGCAGGATTCACGCCTGCTCAGCTGCCTGATAACCGCCAGCTGGGTCGCAGGATTCACGCCTGCTCAGCTGACTGATAACCGCAAGCTGGGCCGCAGGATTCACGCCTGCTCAGCTGCCTGATAACCGCCAGCTGGGCCGCAGGATTCACGCCTGCTCAGCTGCCTGATAACCGCCAGCTGGGCCGCAGGATTCACGCCTGCTCAGCTGCCTGATAACCGCCAGCTGGGCCACAGGATTCACGCCTGCTCAGCTGCCTGATAACCGCCAGCTGGGCCGCAGGATTCACGCCTGCTCAGCTGCCTGATAACCGCCAGCTGGGCCGCAGGATTCACGCCTGCTCAGCTGCCTGATAACCGCCAGCTGGGCCGCAGGATTCACGCCTGCTCAGCTGCCTGATAACCGCCAGCTGGGCCGCAGGATTCACGCCTGCTCAGCTTCCTGGTAACCACCAGCTGGGCCGCAGGATTCACGCCTGCTCAGCTGCCTGATAATCGCCAGCTGGGCCGCAGGATTCATGCCTGCTCAGCTGCTTGATTCTTGCCTGCTGAGGCACATGATCCGTGCAGGAGAGCGACCTGATCAGCACATGAGCAGTCACGTGATCAGCGCCTCTCAGTCACCTGATCACTGCATGACAGGCACGTGATCAGTGCCTGCTGAGGTGCGGGATCAGCGCCTGCTCAGCTGCCTGATAACCGCCAGCTGGGCCGCAGGATTCACGCCTGCTCAGCTGCCTGATAACCGCCAGCTGGGCCGCAGGATTCACGCCTGCTCAGCTGCCTGATAACCGCCAGCTGGGCCGCAGGATTCACGCCTGCTCAGCTGCCTGATAACCGCCAGCTGGGCCGCAGGATTCACGCCTGCTCAGCTGCCTGATAACCGCCAGCTGGGCCGCAGGATGCATGCCTGCTCAGCTGCTTGATTCTTGCCTGCTGAGGCACATGATCCGTGCAGGAGAGCTACCTGATCAGCACATGAGCAGTCACATGATCAGCGCCTCTCAGTCACCTGATCACTGCATGAAAGGCACGTGATCAGTGCCTGCTGAGGTGCGGGATCAGCGCCTGCTCAGCTGCCTGATAATCGCCAGCTGGGCCGCAGGATTCACGCCTGCTCAGCTGCCTGATAACCGCCAGCTGGGCCGCAGGATTCACGCCTGCTCAGCTGCCTGATAACCGCCAGCTGGGCCGCAGGATTCACGCCTGCTCAGCTGCCTGATAACCGCCAGCTGGGCCGCAGGATTCACGCCTGCTCAGCTGCCTGATAACCGCCAGCTGGGCCGCAGGATTCACGCCTGCTCAGCTGCCTGATAACCGCCAGCTGGGCCGCAGGATTCACGCCTGCTCAGCTGTCTGATAACCGCCAGCTGGGCCGCAGGATTCACGCCTGCTCAGCTGCCTGATAACCGCCAGCTGGGCCGCAGGATTCACGCCGGCTCAGCTGCCTGATAACCGCCAGCTGGGCCGCAGGATTCACGCCTGCTCAGCTGCCTGATAACCGCCAGCTGGGCCGCAGGATTCACGCCTGCTCAGCTTCCTGGTAACCACCAGCTAGGCCGCAGGATTCACGCCTGCTCAGCTGCCTGATAATCGCCAGCTGGGCCGCAGGATTCATGCCTGCTCAGCTGCTTGATTCTTGCATGCTGAGGCACATGATCCGTGCAGGAGAGCGACCTGATCAGCACATGAGCAGTCACATGATCAGCGCCTCTCAGTCACATGATCACTGCATGACAGGCACGTGATCAGTGCCTGCTGAGGTGCGGGATCAGCGCCTGCTCAGCTGTCTGATAATCGCCAGCTGGGCCGCAGGATTCACGCCTGCTCAGCTGCCTGATAATCGCCAGCTGGGCCGTAGGATTCATACCTGCTCAGCTGCTTGATTCTTGCCTGCTGGGCACATGATCCGTGCAGGAGAGCTACCTGATCAGCACATTAGCAGTCACGTGATCAGCGCCTCTCAGTCACCTGATCACTGCATGACAGGCACGTGATCAGTGCCTGCTGAGGTGCGGGATCAGCGCCTGCTCAGCTGCCTGATAACCGCCAGCTGGGCCGCAGGATTCACGCCTGCTCAGCTGCCTGATAACCGCCAGCTGGGCCGCAGGATTCACGCCTGCTCAGCTGCCTGATAACCGCCAGCTGGGCCGCAGGATTCACGCCTGCTCAGCTGCCTGATAACCGCCAGCTGGGCCGCAGGATTCACGCCTGCTCAGCTGCCTGATAACCGCCAGCTGGGCCGCAGGATGCATGCCTGCTCAGCTGCTTGATTCTTGCCTGCTGAGGCACATGATCCGTGCAGGAGAGCTACCTGATCAGCACATGAGCAGTCACATGATCAGCGCCTCTCAGTCACCTGATCACTGCATGAAAGGCACGTGATCAGTGCCTGCTGAGGTGCGGGATCAGCGCCTGCTCAGCTGCCTGATAATCGCCAGCTGGGCCGCAGGATTCACGCCTGCTCAGCTGCCTGATAACCGCCAGCTGGGCCGCAGGATTCACGCCTGCTCAGTTGCCTGATAACCGCCAGCTGGGCCGCAGGATTCACGCCTGCTCAGCTGACTGATAACCGCCAGCTGGGCCGCAGGATTCACGCCTGCTCAGCTGCCTGATAACCGCCAGCTGGGCCGCAGGATTCACGCCTGCTCAGCTGCCTGATAACCGCCAGCTGGGCCGCAGGATGCATGCCTGCTCAGCTGCTTGATTCTTGCCTGTTGAGGCACATGATCCGTGCAGGAGAGCTACCTGATCAGCACATGAGCAGTCACATGATCAGCGCCTCTCAGTCACCTGATCACTGCATGACAGGCAGCGTGATCAGTGCCTGCTGAGGTGCGGGATCAGCGCCTGCTCAGCTGCCTGATAATCGCCAGCTGGGCCGCAGGATTCACGCCTGCTCAGCTGCCTGATAACCGCCAGCTGGGCCGCAGGATTCACGCCTGCTCAGTTGCCTGATAACCGCCAGCTTGGCCGCAGGATTCACGCCTGCTCAGCTGCCTGATAACCTCCAGCTGGGCCGCAGGATTCATGCCTGCTCAGCTGCTTGATTTTGCCTGCTGAGGCACATGATCCGTGCAGGAGAGCTACCTGATCAGCACATGAGCAGTCACATGATCAGTGCCTCTCAGTCACCTGATCACTGCATGACAGGCACGTGATCAGTGCCTGCTGAGGTGCGGGATCAGCGCCTGCTCAGCTGCCTGATAACCGCCAGCTGGGCCGCAGGATTCACACCTGCTCAGCTGCCTGATAATCGCCAGCTGGGCCGCAGGATTCATGCCTGCTCAGCTGCTTGATTCTTGCCTGCTGAGGCACATGATCCGTGCAGGAGAGCTACCTGATCAGCACATGAGCAGTCACATGATCAGTGCCTCTCAGTCACCTGATCACTGCATGACAGGCACGTGATCAGTGCCTGCTGAGGTGCGGGATCAGCGCCTGCTCAGCTGCCTGATAATCGCCAGCTGGGCCGCAGGATTCACGCCTGCTCAGCTGCCTGATAATCGCCAGCTGGGCCGCAGGATTCACGCCTGCTCAGCTGTCTGATAACCGCCAGCTGGGCCCCAGGATTCACGCCTGCTCAGCTGCCTGATAACCGCCAGCTGGGCCGCAGGATTCACGCCTGCTCAGCTGCCTGATAACCGCCAGCTGGGCCCCAGGATTCACGCCTGCTCAGCTGCCTGATAACCGCCAGCTGGGCCGCAGGATTCACGCCTGCTCAGCTGCCTGATAACCGCCAGCTGGGCCGCAGGATTCATGCCTGCTCAGCTGCTTGATTCCTGCCTGCTGAGGCACATGATCCGTGCAGGAGAGCTACCTGATCAGCACATGAGCAGTCACATGATCAGCGCCTCTCAGTCACCTGATCACTGCATGACAGGCACGTGATCAGTGCCTGCTGAGGTGCGGGATCAGCGCCTGCTCAGCTGCCTGATAACCGCCAGCTGGGCCGCAGGATTCACGCCTGCTCAGCTGCCTGATAACCGCCAGCTGGGCCGCAGGATTCACGCCTGCTCAGCTGCCTGATAACCGCCAGCTGGGCCGCAGGATTCACGCCTGCTCAGCTTCCTGGTAACCACCAGCTAGGCCGCAGGATTCACGCCTGCTCAGCTGCCTGATAATCGCCAGCTGGGCCGCAGGATTCATGCCTGCTCAGCTGCTTGATTCTTGCCTGCTGAGGCACATGATCCGTGCAGGAGAGCGACCTGATCAGCACATGAGCAGTCACATGATCAGCGCCTCTCAGTCACCTGATCACTGCATGAAAGGCACGTGATCAGTGCCTGCTGAGGTGCGGGATCAGCGCCTGCTCAGCTGCCTGATAATCGCCAGCTGGGCCGTAGGATTCATGCCTGCTCAGCTGCTTGATTCTTGCCTGCTGAGGCACATGATCCGTGCAGGAGAGCTACCTGATCAGCACATGAGCAGTCACATGATCAGGCCTCTCAGTCACCTGATCACTGCATGACAGGCACGTGATCAGTGCCTGCTGAGGTGCGGGATCAGCGCCTGCTCAGCTGCCTGTTAACCGCCAGCTGGGCCGCAGGATTCATGCCTGCTCAGCTGCCTGATAACCGCCAGCTGGGCCGCAGGATTCATGCCTGCTCAGCTGCCTGTTAACCGCCAGCTGGGCCGCAGGATGCATGCCTGCTCAGCTGCTTGATTCTTGCCTGTTGAGGCACATGATCCGTGCAGGAGAGCTACCTGATCAGCACATGAGCAGTCACATGATCTGCGCCTCTCAGTTACCTGATCACTGCATGACAGGCACGTGATCAGTGCCTGCTGAGGTGCGGGATCAGCGCCTGCTCAGCTGCCTGATAATCGCCAGCTGGGCCGCAGGATTCTCGCCTGCTCAGCTGCCTGATAACCGCCAGCTGGGCCGCAGGATTCACGCCTGCTCAGCTGCCTGATAACCGCCAGCTGGGCCGCAGGATTCACGCCTGCTCAGCTGCCTGATAACCGCCAGCTGGGCCGCAGGATTCACGCCTGCTCAGCTGCCTGATAACCGCCAGCTGGGCCGCAGGATTCACGCCTGCTCAGCTGCCTGATAACCGCCAGCTGGGCCGCAGGATTCATGCCTGCTCAGCTGCCTGATAACCGCCAGCTGGGCCGCAGGATTCATGCCTGCTCAGCTGCCTGATAACCGCCAGCTGGGCCGCAGGATTCATGCCTGCTCAGCTGCCTGATAACCGCCAGCTGGGCCGCAGGATGCACGCCTGCTCAGCTGCCTGATAACCGCCAGCTGGGCCGCAGGATTCACGCCTGCTCAGCTGCCTGATAATCGCCAGCTGGGCCGCAGGATTCATGCCTGCTCAGCTGCTTGATTCTTGCCTGCTGAGGCACATGATCCGTGCAGGAGAGGTACCTGATCAGCACATGAGCAGTCACATGATCAGCGCCTCTCAGTCACCTGATCACTGCATGACAGGCACGTGATCAGTGCCTGCTGAGGTGCGGGATCAGCGCCTGCTCAGCTGCCTGATAATCGCCAGCTGGGCCGCAGGATTCATGCCTGCTCAGCTGCCTGATAACCGCCAGCTGGGCCGCAGGATTCATGCCTGCTCAGCTGCCTGATAACCGCCAGCTGGGCCGCAGGATTCATGCCTGCTCAGCTGCCTGATAACCGCAAGCTGGGCCGCAGGATTCATGCCTGCTCAGCTGCCTGATAACCGCCAGCTGGGCCGCAGGATTCATGCCTGCTCAGCTGCCTGATAACCGCCAGCTGGGCCGCAGGATTCATGCCTGCTCAGCTGCCTGATAACCGCCAGCTGGGCCACAGGATTCATGCCTGCTCAGCTGCCTGATAACCGCCAGCTGGGCCGCAGGATTCATGCCTGCTCAGCTGCCTGATAACCGCCAGCTGGGCCGCAGGATTCATGCCTGCTCAGCTGCCTGATAACCGCCAGCTGGGCCGCAGGATTCATGCCTGCTCAGCTGCCTGATAACCGCCAGCTGGGCCGCAGGATTCACGCCTGCTCAGCTTCCTGATAACCGCCAGCTGGGCCGCAGGATTCATGCCTGCTCAGCTGCCTGATAATCGCCAGCTGGGCCGCAGGATTCATGCCTGCTCAGCTGCTTGATTCTTGCCTGCTGAGGCACATGATCCGTGCAGGAGAGCGACCTGATCAGCACATGAGCAGTCACATGATCAGCGCCTCTCAGTCACCTGATCACTGCATGACAGGCACGTGATCAGTGCCTGCTGAGGTGCGGGATCAGCGCCTGCTCAGCTGCCTGATAACGCCAGCTGGGCCGCAGGATTCACGCCTGCTCAGCTGCCTGATAACCGCCAGCTGGGCCGCAGGATTCATGCCTGCTCAGCTGCCTGATAACCGCCAGCTGGGCCGCAGGATTCATGCCTGCTCAGCTGCCTGATAACCGCCAGCTTGGCCGCAGGATTCACGCCTGCTCAGCTGCCTGATAACCGCCAGCTGGGCCGCAGGATGCATGCCTGCTCAGCTGCTTGATTCTTGCCTGCTGAGGCACATGATCCGTGCAGGAGAGCTACCTGATCAGCACATGAGCAGTTACATGATCAGCGCCTCTCAGTCACCTGATCACTGCATGAAAGGCACGTGATCAGTGCCTGCTGAGGTGCGGGATCAGCCTGCTCAGCTGCCTGATAATCGCCAGCTGGGCCGCAGGATTCATGCCTGCTCAGCTGCCTGATAACCGCCAGCTGGGCCGCAGGATTCATGCCTGCTCAGCTGCCTGATAACCGCCAGCTGGGCCGCAGGATTCATGCCAGCTCAGCTGCCTGATAACCGCCAGCTGGGCCGCAGGATTCATGCCTGCTCAGCTGCCTGATAACGCCAGCTGGGCCGCAGGATTCATGCCTGCTCAGCTGCCTGATAACCGCCAGCTGGGCCGCAGGATTCATGCCTGCTCAGCTGCCTGATAACCGCCAGCTGGGCCGCAGGATTCATGCCTGCTCAGCTGCCTGATAACCGCCAGCTGGGCCGCAGGATTCATGCCTGCTCAGCTGCCTGATAACCGCCAGCTGGGCCGCAGGATTCATGCCTGCTCAGCTGCCTGATAACCGCCAGCTGGGCCGCAGGATTCACGCCTGCTCAGCTTCCTGATAACCGCCAGCTGGGCCGCAGGATTCATGCCTGCTCAGCTGCCTGATAATCGCCAGCTGGGCCGCAGGATTCATGCCTGCTCAGCTGCTTGATTCTTGCATGCTGAGGCACATGATCCGTGCAGGAGAGCGACCTGATCAGCACATGAGCAGTCACATGATCAGCGCCTCTCAGTCACCTGATCACTGCATGACAGGCACGTGATCAGTGCCTGCTGAGGTGCGGGATCAGCGCCTGCTCAACTGCCTGATAATCGCCAGCTGGGCCGCAGGATTCATGCCTGCTCAGCTGCCTGATAATCGCCAGCTGGGCCGCAGGATTCATACCTGCTCAGCTGCTTGATTCTTGCCTGCTGAGGCACATGATCCGTGCAGGAGAGCTACCTGATCAGCACATTAGCAGTCACATGATCAGCGCCTCAGTCACCTGATCACTGCATGACAGGCACGTGATCAGTGCCTGCTGAGGTGCGGGATCAGCGCCTGCTCAGCTGCCTGATAATCGCCAGCTGGGCCGCAGGATTCATGCCTGCTCAGCTGCCTGATAACCGCCAGCTGGGCCGCAGGATTCATGCCTGCTCAGCTGCCTGATAACCGCCAGCTGGGCCGCAGGATTCATGCCTGCTCAGCTGCCTGATAACCGCCAGCTGGGCCGCAGGATTCATGCCTGCTCAGCTGCCTGATAACCGCCAGCTGGGCCGCAGGATGCATGCCTGCTCAGCTGCTTGATTCTTGCCTGCTGAGGCACATGATCCGTGCAGGAGAGCTACCTGATCAGCACATGAGCAGTCACATGATCAGCGCCTCTCAGTCACCTGATCACTGCATGAAAGGCACGTGATCAGTGCCTGCTGAGGTGCGGGATCAGCGCCTGCTCAGCTGCCTGATAATCGCCAGCTGGGCCGCAGGATTCATGCCTGCTCAGCTGCCTGATAACGCCAGCTGGGCCGCAGGATTCATGCCTGCTCAGTTGCCTGATAACCGCCAGCTGGGCCGCAGGATTCATGCCTGCTCAGCTGCCTGATAACCGCCAGCTGGGCCGCAGGATTCATGCCTGCTCAGCTGCCTGATAATCGCCAGCTGGGCCGCAGGATTCATGCCTGCTCAGCTGCCTGATAATCGCCAGCTGGGCCGCAGGATTCATGCCTGCTCAGCTGCTTGATTCTTGCCTGCTGAGGCACATGATCCGTGCAGGAGAGCTACCTGATCAGCATATGAGCAGTCACATGATCAGCGCCTCAGTCACCTGATCACTGCATGAAAGGCACGTGATCAGTGCCTGCTGAGGTGCGGGATCAGCGCCTGCTCAGCTGCCTGATAATCGCCAGCTGGGCCGCAGGATTCATGCCTGCTCAGCTGCCTGATAACCGCCAGCTGGGCCGCAGGATTCAAGCCTGCTCAGTTGCCTGATAACCGCCAGCTTGGCCGCAGGATTCACGCCTGCTCAGCTGCCTGATAATCTCCAGCTGGGCCGCAGGATTCATGCCTGCTCAGCTGCTGATTCTTGCCTGCTGAGGCACATGACCGTGCAGGAGAGCTACCTGATCAGCACATGAGCAGTCACATGATCAGCGCCTCTCAGTCACCTGATCACTGCATGACAGGCACGTGATCATGCCTGCTGAGCCGCGGGATCAGCGCCTGCTCAGCTGCCTGATAATCGCCAGCTGGGCCGCAGGATTCATGCCTGCTCAGCTGCCTGATAATCGCCAGCTGGGCCGCAGGATTCATGCCTGCTCAGCTGCTTGATTCTGCCTGCTGAGGCACATGATCCGTGCAGGAGAGCTGCCTGATCAGCACATGAGCAGTCACATGATCAGCGCCTCTCAGTCACCTGATCACTGCATGACAGGCACGTGATCAGTGCCTGCTGAGGTGCGGGATCATGCCTGCTCAGCTGCCTGATAACCGCCAGCTGGGCCGCAGGATTCATGCCTGCTCAGCTGCCTGATAATCGCCAGCTGGGCCGCAGGATTCATGCCTGCTCAGCTGCCTGATAACCGCCAGCTGGGCCCCAGGATTCATGCCTGCTCAGCTGCCTGATAACCGCCAGCTGGGCCGCAGGATTCATGCCTGCTCAGCTGCCTGATAATCGCCAGCTGGGCCGCAGGATTCATGCCTGCTCAGCTGCTTGATTCTTGCCTGCTGAGGCACATGATCCGTGCAGGAGAGGTACCTGATCAGCACATGAGCAGTCACATGATCAGCGCCTCTCAGTCACCTGATCACTGCATGACAGGCACGTGATCAGTGCCTGCTGAGGTGCGGGATCAGCGCCTGCTCAGCTGCCTGATAATCGCCAGCTGGGCCGCAGGATTCATGCCTGCTCAGGTGCCTGATAACCGCCAGCTGGGCCGCAGGATTCATGCCTGCTCAGCTGCCTGATAACCGCCAGCTGGGCCGCAGGATTCATGCCTGCTCAGCTGCCTGATAATCGCCAGCTGGGCCGCAGGATTCATGCCTGCTCAGCTGCTTGATTCTTGCCTGCTGAGGCACATGATCCGTGCAGGAGAGGTACCTGATCAGCACATGAGCAGTCACATGATCAGCGCCTCTCAGTCACCTGATCACTGCATGACAGGCACGTGATCAGTGCCTGCTGAGGTGCGGGATCAGCGCCTGCTCAGCTGCCTGATAATCGCCAGCTGGGCCGCAGGATTCATGCCTGCTCAGGTGCCTGATAACCGCCAGCTGGGCCGCAGGATTCATGCCTGCTCAGCTGCCTGATAACCGCCAGCTGGGCCGCAGGATTCATGCCTGCTCAGCTGCTTGATAACCGCCAGCTGGGCCGCAGGATTCATGCCTGCTCAGCTGCCTGATAACGCCAGCTGGGCCGCAGGATTCATGCCTGCTCAGCTGCCTGATAACCGCCAGCTGGGCCGCAGGATTCATGCCTGCTCAGCTGCCTGATAACCGCCAGCTGGGCCGCAGGATTCAGGCCTGCTCAGCTGCCTGATAACCGCCAGCTGGGCCGCAGGATTCACGCCTGCTCAGTTGCCTGATAACCGCCAGCTGGGCCGCAGGATTCATGCCTGCTCAGCTGCCTGATAATCGCCAGCTGGGCCTCAGGATTCACGCCTGCTCAGCTGCCTGATAATCGCCAGCTGGGCCGCAGGATTCATGCCTGCTCAGCTGCTTGATTCTTGCCTGCTGAGGCACATGATCCGTGCAGGAGAGCTACCTGATCAGCACATGAGCAGTCACATGATCAGCGCCTCAGTCACCTGATCACTGCATGAAAGGCACGTGATCAGTGCCTGCTGAGGTGCGGGATCAGCGCCTGCTCAGCTGCCTGATAATCGCCAGCTGGGCCGCAGGATTCATGCCTGCTCAGCTGCCTGATAATCGCCAGCTGGGCCGCAGGATTCATTCCTGCTCAGCTGCTTGATTCTTGCCTGCTGAGGCACATGATCCGTGCAGGAGAGCTACCTGATCAGCACATGAGCAGTCACATGATCAGCGCCTCTCAGTCACCTGATCACTGCATGAAAGGCACGTGATCAGTGCCTGCTGAGGTGCGGGATCATGCCTGCTCAGCTGCCTGATAATCGCCAGCTGGGCCGCAGGATTCATGCCTGCTCAGCTGCCTGATAACCGCCAGCTGGGCCGCAGGATTCATGCCTGCTCAGCTGCCTGATAACCGCCAGCTGGGCCGCAGGATTCATGCCTGCTCAGCTGACTGATAACCGCCAGCTGGGCCGCAGGATTCATGCCTGCTCAGCTGCCTGATAACCGCCAGCTGGGCCGCAGGATTCATGCCTGCTCAGCTGCCTGATAACCGCCAGCTGGGCCCCAGGATTCATGCCTGCTCAGCTGCCTGATAACCGCCAGCTGGGCCGCAGGATTCATGCCTGCTCAGCTGCCTGATAACCGCCAGCTGGGCCGCAGGATTCATGCCTGCTCAGCTGCTTGATTCTTGCCTGCTGAGGCACATGATCCGAGCAGGAGAGGTACCTGATCAGCACATGAGCAGTCACATGATCAGCGCCTCTCAGTCACCTGATCACTGCATGACAGGCACGTGATCAGTGCCTGCTGAGGTGCGGGATCAGCGCCTGCTCAGCTGCCTGATAATCGCCAGCTGGGCCGCAGGATTCACACCTGCTCAGCTGCCTGATAATCGTCAGCTGGGCCGCAGGATTCATGCCTGCTCAGCTGCTTGATTCTTGCCTGCTGAGGCACATGATCCGTGCAGGAGAGCTACCTGATCAGCACATGAGCAGTCACATGATCAGCGCCTCTCAGTCACCTGATCACTGCATGACAGGCACGTGATCAGTGCCTGCTGAGGTGCGGGATCGCCTGCTCAGCTGCCTGATA
Organism: Bos javanicus; assembly: GCF_032452875.1. Classification (NCBI taxonomy): domain Eukaryota; kingdom Metazoa; phylum Chordata; class Mammalia; order Artiodactyla; family Bovidae; genus Bos; species Bos javanicus. Next base: position 11,836 of record NW_026893630.1, read on the forward strand.
ACCGCCAGCTGGGCCGCAGGATTCATGCCTGCTCCGCTGCCTGATAATCGCCAGCTGGGCCGCAGGATTCATGCCTGCTCAGCTGCCTGATAACCGCCAGCTGGGCCCCAGGATTCACGCCTGCTCAGCTGCCTGATAACCGCCAGCTGGGCCGCAGGATTCACGCCTGCTCAGCTGCCTGATAACCGCCAGCTGGGCCGCAGGATTCATGCCTGCTCAGCTGCTTGATTCTTGCCTGCTGAGGCACATGATCCGAGCAGGAGAGCTACCTGATCAGCACATGAGCAGTCACATGATCAGCGCCTCTCAGTCACCTGATTACTGCATGACACGCACGTGATCAGTGCCTGCTGAGGTGCGGGATCAGCGCCTGCTCAGCTGCCTGTTAATCGCCAGCTGGGCCGCAGGATTCAGGCCTGCTCAGCTGCCTGATAACCGCCAACTGGGCCGCAGGATTCATGCCTGCTCAGCTGCCTGATAACCGCCAGCTGGGCCGCAGGATTCATGCCTGCTCAGCTGCCTGATAACCGCCAGCTGGGCCGCAGGATTCATGCCTGCTCAGCTGCCTGATAACCGCCAGCTGGGCCGCAGGATTCATGCCTGCTCAGCTGCCTGATAACCGCCAGCTGGGCCGCAGGATTCATGCCTGCTCAGCTGCCTGAAAACCGCCAGCTGGACCGCAGGATTCATGCCTGCTCAGCTGCTTGATTCTTGCCTGCTGAGGCACATGATCCGTGCAGGAGAGGTACCTGATCAGCACATGAGCAGACACATGATCAGCGCCTCTCAGTCACCTGATCACTGCATGACAGACACGTGATCAGTGCCTGCTGAGGTGCGGGATCAGCGCCTGCTCAGCTGCCTGATAATCGCCAGCTGGGCCGCAGGATTCATGCCTGCTCAGGTGCCTGATAACCGCCAGCTGGGCCGCAGGATTCATGCCTGCTCAGCTGCCTGATAACCGCCAGCTGGGCCGCAGGATTCATGCCTGCTCAGCTGCCTGATAACGCCAGCTGGGCCGCAGGATTCATGCCTGCTCAGCTGCCTGATAACCGCCAGCTGGGCCGCAGGATTCATGCCTGCTCAGCTGCCTGATAACCGCCAGCTGGGCCGCAGGATTCATGCCTGCTCAGCTGCCTGATAACCGCCAGCTGGGCCACAGGATTCATGCCTGCTCAGCTGCCTGATAACCGCCAGCTGGGCCGCAGGATTCATGCCTGCTCAGCTGCCTGATATTCGCCAGCTGGGCCGCAGGATTCATGCCTGCTCAGCTGCCTGATAACCGCCAGCTGGGCCGCAGGATTCATGCCTGCTCAGCTGCCTGATAACCGCCAGCTGGGCCGCAGGATTCATGCCTGCTCAGCTGCCTGATAACCGCCAGCTGGGCCGCAGGATTCATGCCTGCTCAGCTGCCTGATAATCGCCAGCTGGGCCGCAGGATTCATGCCTGCTCAGCTGCCTGATAACCGCCAGCTGGGCCGCAGGATTCATGCCTGCTCAGCTGCCTGATAACCGCCAGCTGGGCCGCAGGATTCATGCCTGCTCTGCTGCCTGATAACCGCCAGCTGGGCCGCAGGATTCATGCCTGCTCAGCTGCCTGATAACCGCCAGCTGGGCCGCAGGATTCATGCCTGCTCAGCTGCCTGATAACCGCCAGCTGGGCCGCAGGATTCATGCCTGCTCAGCTGCCTGATAACCGCCAGCTGGGCCGCAGGATTCATGCCTGCTCAGCTGCCTGATAACGCCAGCTGGGCCGCAGGATTCATGCCTGCTCAGCTGCCTGATAATCGCCAGCTGGGCCGCAGGATTCATGCCTGCTCAGCTGCTTGATTCTTGCCTGCTGGGCACATGATCCGTGCAGGAGAGCTACCTGATCAGCATGAGCAGTCACATGATCAGGCCTCTCAGTCACCTGATCACTGCATGACAGGCACGTGATCAGTGCCTGCTGAGGTGCAGGATCAGCGCCTGCTCAGCTGCCTGATAATCGCCAGCTGGGCCGCAGGATTCATGCCTGCTCAGCTGCTTGATTCTTGCCTGCTGAGGCACATGATCCGTGCAGGAGAGCTACCTGATCAGCACATGAGCAGTCACATGATCAGGGCCTCTCAGTCACCTGATCACTGCATGACAGGCACGTGATCAGTGCCTGCTGAGGTGCGGGATCAGCGCCTGCTCAGCTGCCTGTTAATCGCCAGCTGGGCCGCAGGATTCATGCCTGCTCAGCTGCCTGATAATCGCCAACTGGGCAGCAGGATTCATGCCTTCTCAGCTGTCTGATAATCGCCAGCTGGGCCGCAGGATTCATGCCTGCTCAGCTGCTTGATTCTTGCCTGTTGAGGCACATGAACCGTGCAGGAGAGCTACCTGATCAGCACATGAGCAGTCACATGATCAGCACCTCTCAGTTACCTGATCACTGCATGACAGGCACGTGATCAGTGCCTACTGATGTGCGGGATCAGCGCCTGCTCAGCTGCCTGATAATCGCCAGCTGGGCCGCAGGATTCATGCCTGCTCAGCTGCCTGATAATCGTCAGCTGGGCCGCAGGATTCATGCCTGCTCAGCTGCCTGATAACCGCCAGCTGGGCCGCAGGATTCATGCCTGCTCAGCTGCCTGATAACCGCCAGCTGGGCCGCAGGATTCATGCCTGCTCAGCTGCCTGATAACCGCCAGCTGGGCCGCAGGATTCATGCCTGCTCAGCTGCCTGATAACCGCCAGCTGGGCCGCAGGATTCATGCCTGCTCAGCTGCCTGATAACCGCCAGCTGGGCCACAGGATTCATGCCTGCTCAGCTGCCTGATAACCGCCAGCTGGGCCGCAGGATTCATGCCTGCTCAGCTGCCTGATAACCGCCAGCTGGGCCGCAGGATGCACGCCTGCTCAGCTGCCTGATAACCGCCAGCTGGGCCGCAGGATTCATGCCTGCTCAGCTGCCTGATAACCGCCAGCTGGGCCGCAGGATTCATGCCTGCTCAGCTGCTTGATTCTTGCCTACTGAGGCACATGATCCGTGCAGGAGAGGTACCTGATCAGCACATGAGCAGTCACATGATCAGGGCCTCTCAGTCACCTGATCACTGCATGACAGGCACGTGATCAGTGCCTGCTGAGGTGCGGGATCAGCGCCTGCTCAGCTGCCTGATAATCGCCAGCTGGGCCGCAGGATTCATGCCTGCTCAGCTGACTGATAACCGCCAGCTGGGCCGCAGGATTCATGCCTGCTCAGCTGCCTGATAACCGCCAGCTGGGCCGCAGGATTCATGCCTGCTCAGCTGCCTGATAACCGCCAGCTGGGCCGCAGGATTCATGCCTGCTCAGCTGCCTGATAATCGCCAGCTGGGCCGCAGGATTCATCCCTGCTCAGCTGCTTGATTCTTGCCTGCTGAGGCACATGATCCGTGCAGGAGAGGTACCTGATCAGCACATGAGCAGTCACATGATCAGCGCCTCTCAGTCACCTGATCACTGCATGACAGGCACGTGATCAGTGCCTGCTGAGGTGCGGGATCAGCGCCTGCTCAGCTGCCTGATAATCGCCAGCTGGGCCGCAGGTTTCATGCCTGCTCAGCTGCCTGATAACCGCCAGCTGGGCCGCAGGATTCATGCCTGCTCAGCTGCCTGATAACCGCCAGCTGGGCCGCAGGATTCATGCCTGCTCAGCTGCCTGATAACCGCCAGCTGGGCCGCAGGATTCATGCCTGTTCAGCTGCCTGATAACCGCCAGCTGGGCCGCAGGATTCATGCCTGCTCAGCTGCCTGATAACGCCAGCTGGGCCGCAGGATTCATGCCTGCTCAGCTGCCTGATAATCGCCAGCTGGGCCGCAGGATTCATGCTTGCTCAGCTGCCTGATAACCGCCAGCTGGGCCGCAGGATTCATGCCTGCTCAGCTGCGTGATAACCGCCAGCTGGGCCGCAGGTTTCATGCCTGCTCAGCCGCCTGATATCCGCCAGCTGGGCCGCAGGATTCATGCCTGCTCAGCTGCCTGATAACCGCCAGCTGGGCCGCAGGATTCATGCCTGCTCAGCTGCCTGATCACCGCCAGCTGGGCCGCAGGATTCATGCCTGCTCAGCTGCCTGATAACCGCCAGCTGGGCCGCAGGATTCATGCCTGCTCAGCTGCCTGATAATCGCCAGCTGGGCCGCAGGATTCATGCCTGCTCAGCTGCCTGATAATCGCCAGCTGGGCCGCAGGATTCATGCCTGCTCAGCTGCCTGATAACCGCCAGCTGGGCCGCAGGATTCATGCCTGCTCAGCTGCGTGATAACCGCCAGCTGGGCCGCAGGTTTCATGCCTGCTCAGCCGCCTGATATCCGCCAGCTGGGCCGCAGGATTCATGCCTGCTCAGCTGCCTGATAACCGCCAGCTGGGCCGCAGGATTCATGCCTGCTCAGCTGCCTGATAACCGCCAGCTGGGCCGAAGGATTCATGCCTGCTCAGCTGCCTGATAACCGCCAGCTGGGCCGCAGGATTCATGCCTGCTCAGCTGCCTGATAATCGCCAGCTGGGCCACAGGATTCATGCCTGCTCAGCTGCTTGATTCTTGCCTGCTGAGGCCCATGATCCGTGCAGGAGAGCTACCTGATCAGCACATGAGCAGTCACATGATCAGGGCCTCTCAGTCACCTGATCACTGCATGACAGGCACGTGATCAGTGCCTGCTGAGGTGCGGGATCAGCGCCTGCTCAGCTGCCTGATAATCGCCAGCTGGGCCGCAGAATTCATGCCTGCTCAGCTGCTTGATTCTTGCCTGCTGAGGCACATGATCCGTGCAGGAGAGCTACCTGATCAGCACATGAGCAGTCACATGATCAGGGCCTCTCAGTCACCTGATCACTGCATGACAGGCACGTGATCAGTGCCTGCTGAGGTGCGGGATCAGCGCCTGCTCAGCTGCCTGTTAATCGCCAGCTGGGCCGCAGGATTCATGCCTGCTCAGCTGCCTGATAATCGCCAGCTGGGCCGCAGGATTCATGCCTGCTCAGCTGTCTGATAATCGCCAGCTGGGCCGCAGGATTCATGCCTGCTCAGCTGCTTGATTCTTGCCTGTTGAGGCACATGAACCGTGCAGGAGAGCTACCTGATCAGCACATGAGCAGTCACATGATCAGCGCCTCTCAGTTACCTGATCACTGCATGACAGGCACGTGATCAGTGCCTACTGATGTGCGGGATCAGCGCCTGCTCAGCTGCCTGATAATCGCCAGCTGGGCCGCAGGATTCATGCCTGCTCAGCTGCCTGATAATCGCCAGCTGGGCCGCAGGATTCATGCCTGCTCAGCTGCCTGATAACCGCCAGCTGGGCCGCAGGATTCATGCCTGCTCAGCTGCCTGATAACCGCCAGCTGGGCCGCAGGATTCATGCCTGCTCAGCTGCCTGATAACCGCCAGCTGGGCCGCAGGATTCATGCCTGCTCAGCTGCCTGATAACCGCCAGCTGGGCCGCAGGATTCATGCCTGCTCAGCTGCCTGATAACCGCCAGCTGGGCCACAGGATTCATGCCTGCTCAGCTGCCTGATAACCGCCAGCTGGGCCGCAGGATTCATGCCTGCTCAGCTGCCTGATAACCGCCAGCTGGGCCGCAGGATGCACGCCTGCTCAGCTGCCTGATAACCGCCAGCTGGGCCGCAGGATTCATGCCTGCTCAGCTGCCTGATAACCGCCAGCTGGGCCGCAGGATTCATGCCTGCTCAGCTGCTTGATTCTTGCCTACTGAGGCACATGATCCGTGCAGGAGAGGTACCTGATCAGCACATGAGCAGTCACATGATCAGCGCCTCTCAGTCACCTGATCACTGCATGACAGGCACGTGATCAGTGCCTGCTGAGGTGCGGGATCAGCGCCTGCTCAGCTGCCTGATAATCGCCAGCTGGGCCGCAGGATTCATGCCTGCTCAGCTGACTGATAACCGCCAGCTGGGCCGCAGGATTCATGCCTGCTCAGCTGCCTGATAACCGCCAGCTGGGCCGCAGGATTCATGCCTGCTCAGCTGCCTGATAACCGCCAGCTGGGCCGCAGGATTCATGCCTGCTCAGCTGCCTGATAATCGCCAGCTGGGCCGCAGGATTCATGCCTGCTCAGCTGCTTGATTCTTGCCTGCTGAGGCACATGATCCGTGCAGGAGAGCTACCTGATCAGCACATGAGCAGTCACATGATCAGCGCCTCTCAGTCACCTGATCACTGCATGACAGGCACGTGATCAGTGCCTGCTGAGGTGCGGGATCAGCGCCAGCTCAGCTGCCTGATAATCGCCAGCTGGGCCGCAGGTTTCATGCCTGCTCAGCTGCCTGATAACCGCCAGCTGGGCCGCAGGATTCATGCCTGCTCAGCTGCCTGATAACCGCCAGCTGGGCCGCAGGATTCATGCCTGCTCAGCTGCCTGATAACCGCCAGCTGGGCCGCAGGATTCATGCCTGCTCAGCCGCCTGATACCCGCCAGCTGGGCCGCAGGATTCATGCCTGCTCAGCTGCCTGATAAGCGCCAGCTGGGCCGCAGGATTCATGCCTGCTCAGCTGCCTGATAACCGCCAGCTGGGCCGCAGGATTCATGCTTGCTCAGCTGCCTGATAACCGCCAGCTGGGCCGCAGGATTCATGCCTGCTCAGCTGCGTGATAACCGCCAGCTGGGCCGCAGGTTTCATGCCTGCTCAGCCGCCTGATATCCGCCAGCTGGGCCGCAGGATTCATGCCTGCTCAGCTGCCTGATAACCGCCAGCTGGGCCGCAGGATTCATGCCTGCTCAGCTGCCTGATCACCGCCAGCTGGGCCGCAGGATTCATGCCTGCTCAGCTGCCTGATAATCGCCAGCTGGGCCGCAGGATTCATGCCTGCTCAGCTGCCTGATAATCGCCAGCTGGGCCGCAGGATTCATGCCTGCTCAGCTGCCTGATAACCGCCAGCTGGGCCGCAGGATTCATGCCTGCTCAGCTGCGTGATAACCGCCAGCTGGGCCGCAGGTTTCATGCCTGCTCAGCCGCCTGATATCCGCCAGCTGGGCCGCAGGATTCATGCCTGCTCAGCTGCCTGATAACCGCCAGCTGGGCCGCAGGATTCATGCCTGCTCAGCTGCCTGATAACCGCCAGCTGGGCCACAGGATTCATGCCTGCTCAGCTGCCTGATAACCGCCAGCTGGGCCGCAGGATTCATGCCTGCTCAGCTGCCTGATAATCGCCAGCTGGGCCGCAGGATTCATGCCTGCTCAGCTGCTTGATTCTTGCCTGCTGAGGCACATGATCCGTGCAGGAGAGCTACCTGATCAGCACATGAGCAGTCACATGATCAGGGCCTCTCAGTCACCTGATCACTGCATGACAGGCACGTGATCAGTGCCTGCTGAGGTGCGGGATCAGCGCCTGCTCAGCTGCCTGATAATCGCCAGCTGGGCCGCAGGATTCATGCCTGCTCAGCTGCTTGATTCTTGCCTACTGAGGCACATGATCCATGCAGGAGAGCTACCTGATCAGCACATGAGCAGTCACATGATCAGCGCCTCAGTCACCTGATCACTGCATGACAGGCACGTGATCAGTGCCTGCTGAGGTGCGGGATCAGCGCCTGCTCAGCTGCCTGTTAATCGCCAGCTGGGCCGCAGGATTCATGCCTGCTCAGCTGCCTGATAATCGCCAACTGGGCAGCAGGATTCATGCCTTCTCAGCTGCCTGATAATCGCCAGCTGGGCCGCAGGATTCATGCCTGCTCAGCTGCCTGATTCTTGCCTGCTGAGGCACATGAACCGTGCAGGAGAGCTACCTGATCAGCACATGAGCAGTCACATGATCAGCGCCTCTCAGTTACCTGATCACTGCATGACAGGCACGTGATCAGTGCCTGCTGAGGTGCGGGATCAGCGCCTGCTCAGCTGCCTGATAATCGCCAGCTGGCCGCAGGATTCATGCCTGCTCAGCTGCCTGATAATCGCCAGCTGGGCCGCAGGATTCATGCCTGCTCAGCTGCCTGATAACCGCCAGCTGGGCCGAAGGATGCATGCCTGCTCAGCTGCCTGATAACCGCCAGCTGGGCCACAGGATTCATGCCTGCTCAGCTGCCTGATAACCGCCAGCTGGGCCGCAGGATTCATGCCTGCTCAGCTGCCTGATAATCGCCAGCTGGGCCGCAGGATTCATGCCTGCTCAGCTGCTTGATTCTTGCCTGCTGAGGCACATGATCCGTGCAGGAGAGCTACCTGATCAGCACATGAGCAGTCACATGATCAGGGCCTCTCAGTCACCTGATCACTGCATGACAGGCACGTGATCAGTGCCTGCTGAGGTGCGGGATCATGCCTGCTCAGCTGCCTGATAATCGCCAGCTGGGCCGCAGGATTCATGCCTGCTCAGCTGCTTGATTCTTGCCTACTGAGGCACATGATCCGTGCAGGAGAGCTACCTGATCAGCACATGAGCAGTCACATGATCAGGGCCTCTCAGTCACCTGATCACTGCATGACAGGCACGTGATCAGTGCCTGCTGAGGTGCGGGATCAGCGCCTGCTCAGCTGCCTGTTAATCGCCAGCTGGGCCGCAGGATTGATGCCTGCTCAGCTGCCTGATAATCGCCAACTGGGCAGCAGGATTCATGCCTTCTCAGCTGCCTGATAATCGCCAGCTGGGCCGCAGGATTCATGCCTGCTCAGCTGCTTGATTCTTGCCTGTTGAGGCACATGAACCGTGCAGGAGAGCTACCTGATCAGCACATGAGCAGTCACATGATCAGCGCCTCAGTCACCTGATCACTGCATGACAGGCACGTGATCAGTGCCTGCTGATGCGGGATCAGCGCCTGCTCAGCTGCCTGATAATCGCCAGCTGGGCCGCAGGATTCATGCCTGCTCAGCTGCCTGATAATCGCCAGCTGGGCCGCAGGATTCATGCCTGCTCAGCTGCCTGATAACCGCCAGCTGGGCCGCAGGATTCATGCCTGCTCAGCTGCCTGATAACCGCCAGCTGGGCCGCAGGATTCATGCCTGCTCAGCTGCCTGATAACCGCCAGCTGGGCCGCAGGATTCATGCCTGCTCAGCTGCCTGATAACCGCCAGCTGGGCCGCAGGATTCATGCCTGCTCAGCTGCTTGATTCTTGCCTACTGAGGCACATGATCCGTGCAGGAGAGGTACCTGATCAGCACATGAGCAGTCACATGATCAGCGCCTCTCAGTCACCTGATCACTGCATGACAGGCACGTGATCAGTGCCTGCTGAGGTGCGGGATCAGCGCCTGCTCAGCTGCCTGATAATCGCCAGCTGGGCCGCAGGATTCATGCCTGCTCAGCTGACTGATAACCGCCAGCTGGGCCGCAGGATTCATGCCTGCTCAGCTGCCTGATAACCGCCAGCTGGGCCGCAGGATTCATGCCTGCTCAGCTGCCTGATAACCGCCAGCTGGGCCGCAGGATTCATGCCTGCTCAGCTGCCTGATAACCGCCAGCTGGGCCGCAGGATTCACGCCTGCTCAGCTTCCTGATAACCGCCAGCTGGGCCGCAGGATTCATGCCTGCTCAGCTGCCTGATAATCGCCAGCTGGGCCGCAGGATTCATGCCTGCTCAGCTGCCTGATAATCGCCAGCTGGGCCGCAGGATTCATACCTGCTCAGCTGCTTGATTCTTGCCTGCTGAGGCACATGATCCGTGCAGGAGAGCTACCTGATCAGCACATTAGCAGTCACATGATCAGCGCCTCAGTCACCTGATCACTGCATGACAGGCACGTGATCAGTGCCTGCTGAGGTGCGGGATCAGCGCCTGCTCAGCTGCCTGATAACGCCAGCTGGGCCGCAGGATTCATGCCTGCTCAGCTGCCTGATAACCGCCAGCTGGGCCGCAGGATTCATGCCTGCTCAGCTGCCTGATAACCGCCAGCTGGGCCGCAGGATTCATGCCTGCTCAGCTGCCTGATAACCGCCAGCTGGGCCGCAGGATTCATGCCTGCTCAGCTGCCTGATAACCGCCAGCTGGGCCGCAGGATGCATGCCTGCTCAGCTGCTTGATTCTTGCCTGCTGAGGCACATGATCCGTGCAGGAGAGCTACCTGATCAGCACATGAGCAGTCACATGATCAGCGCCTCTCAGTCACCTGATCACTGCATGAAAGGCACGTGATCAGTGCCTGCTGAGGTGCGGGATCAGCGCCTGCTCAGCTGCCTGATAATCGCCAGCTGGGCCGCAGAATTCATGCCTGCTCAGCTGCCTGATAACCGCCAGCTGGGCCGCAGGATTCACGCCTGCTCAGTTGCCTGATAACCGCCAGCTGGGCCGCAGGATTCATGCCTGCTCAGCTGACTGATAACCGCCAGCTGGGCCGCAGGATTCATGCCTGCTCAGCTGCCTGATAACCGCCAGCTGGGCCGCAGGATTCATGCCTGCTCAGCTGCCTGATAACCGCCAGCTGGGCCGCAGGATTCATGCCTGCTCAGCTGCTGATAACCGCCAGCTGGGCCGCAGGATTCATGCCTGCTCAGCTGCCTGATAACCGCCAGCTGGGCCGCAGGATTCATGCCTGCTCAGCTGCCTGATAACCGCCAGCTGGGCCGCAGGATTCATGCCTGCTCAGCTGCCTGATAATCTCCAGCTGGGCCGCAGGATTCATGCCTGCTCAGCTGCTTGATTCTTGCCTGCTGAGGCACATGATCCGTGGAGGAGAGCTACCTGATCAGCACATGAGCAGTCACATGATCAGCGCCTCTCAGTCACCTGATCACTGCATGACAGGCACGTGATCAGTGCCTGCTGAGGTGCGGGATCAGCGCCTGCTCAGCTGCCTGATAATCGCCAGCTGGGCCGCAGGATTCATGCCTGCTCAGCTGCCTGATAATTGCCAGCTGGGCCGCAGGATTCATGCCTGCTCAGCTGCTTGATTCTTGCCTGCTGGGCACATGATCCGTGCAGGAGAGCTACCTGATCAGCACATGAGCAGTCACATGATCAGCGCCTCTCAGTCACCTGATCACTGCATGACAGGCACGTGATCAGTGCCTGCTGAGGTGCGGGATCAGCGCCTGCTCAGCTGCCTGATAACCGTCAGCTGGGCCCCAGGATTCACGCCTGCTCAGCTGCCTGATAATCGCCAGCTGGGCCGCAGGATTCACGCCTGCTCAGCTGCCTGATAACCGTCAGCTGGGCCCCAGGATTCACGCCTGCTCAGCTGCCTGATAACCGCCAGCTGGGCCGCAGGATTCACGCCTGCTCAGCTGCCTGATAACCGCCAGCTGGGCCGCAGGATTCATGCCTGCTCAGCTGCTTGATTCTTGCCTGCTGAGGCACATGATCCGTGCAGGAGAGGTACCTGATCAGCACATGAGCAGTCACATGATCAGCGCCTCTCAGTCACCTGATCACTGCATGACAGGCACGTGATCAGTGCCTGCTGAGGTGCGGGATCAGCGCCTGCTCAGCTGCCTGATAATCGCCAGCTGGGCCGCAGGATTCATGCCTGCTCAGCTGCCTGATAACCGCCAGCTGGGCCGCAGGATTCATGCCTGCTCAGCTGCCTGATAACCGCCAGCTGGGCCGCAGGATTCACGCCTGCTCAGCTTCCTGATAACCGCCAGCTAGGCCGCAGGATTCATGCCTGCTCAGCTGCATGATAATCGCCAGCTGGGCCGCAGGATTCATGCCTGCTCAGCTGCCTGATAATCGCCAGCTGGGCCGTAGGATTCATACCTGCTCAGCTGCTTGATTCTTGCCTGCTGAGGCACATGATCCGTGCAGGAGAGCTACCTGATCAGCACATTAGCAGTCACATGATCAGCGCCTCTCAGTCACCTGATCACTGCATGACAGGCACGTGATCAGTGCCTGCTGAGGTGCGGGATCAGCGCCTGCTCAGCTGCCTGATAACCGCCAGCTGGGCCGCAGGATTCATGCCTGCTCAGCTGCCTGATAACCGCCAGCTGGGCCGCAGGATTCATGCCTGCTCAGCTGCCTGATAACCGCCAGCTGGGCCGCAGGATTCATGCCTGCTCAGCTGCCTGATAACCGCCAGCTGGGCCGCAGGATTCATGCCTGCTCAGCTGCCTGATAACCGCCAGCTGGGCCGCAGGATGCATGCCTGCTCAGCTGCTTGATTCTTGCCTGCTGAGGCACATGATCCGTGCAGGAGAGCTACCTGATCAGCACATGAGCAGACACATGATCAGCGCCTCTCAGTCACCTGATCACTGCATGACAGACACGTGATCAGTGCCTGCTGAGGTGCGGGATCAGCGCCTGCTCAGCTGCCTGATAATCGCCAGCTGGGCCGCAGAATTCATGCCTGCTCAGCTGCCTGATAACCGCCAGCTGGGCCGCAGGATTCATGCCTGCTCAGTTGCCTGATAACCGCCAGCTGGGCCGCAGGATTCATGCCTGCTCAGCTGACTGATAACCGCCAGCTGGGCCGCAGGATTCATGCCTGCTCAGCTGCCTGATAACCGCCAGCTGGGCCGCAGGATTCATGCCTGCTCAGCTGCCTGATAACCGCCAGCTGGGCCGCAGGATTCATGCCTGCTCAGCTGCCTGATAACCGCCAGCTGGGCCGCAGGATTCATGCCTGCTCAGCTGCCTGATAACCGCCAGCTGGGCCGCAGGATTCATGCCTGCTCAGCTGCCTGATAACCGCCAGCTGGGCCGCAGGATTCATGCCTGCTCAGCTGCCTGATAATCGCCAGCTGGGCCGCAGGATTCATGCCTGCTCAGCTGCTTGATTCTTGCCTGCTGAGGCACATGATCCGTGCAGGAGAGCTACCTGATCAGCACATGAGCAGTCACATGATCAGTGCCTCTCAGTCACCTGATCACTGCATGACAGGCACGTGATCAGTGCCTGCTGAGGTGCGGGATCAGCGCCTGCTCAGCTGCCTGATAATCGCCAGCTGGGCCGCAGGATTCACACCTGCTCAGCTGCCTGATAATCGCCAGCTGGGCCGCAGGATTCATGCCTGCTCAGCTGCTTGATTCTTGCCTGCTGAGGCACATGATCCGTGCAGGAGAGCTACCTGATCAGCACATGAGCAGTCACATGATCAGCGCCTCTCAGTCACCTGATCACTGCATGACAGGCACGTGATCAGTGCCTGCTGAGGTGCGGGATCAGCGCCTGCTCAGCTGCCTGATAACCGCCAGCTGGGCCCCAGGATTCATGCCTGCTCAGCTGCCTGATAATCGCCAGCTGGGCCGCAGGATTCATGCCTGCTCAGCTGCCTGATAACCGCCAGCTGGGCCCCAGGATTCATGCCTGCTCAGCTGCCTGATAACCGCCAGCTGGGCCGCAGGATTCATGCCTGCTCAGCTGCCTGATAATCGCCAGCTGGGCCGCAGGATTCATGCCTGCTCAGCTGCTTGATTCTTGCCTGCTGAGGTACATGATCCGTGCAGGAGAGGTACCTGATCAGCACATGAGCAGTCACATGATCAGCGCCTCTCAGTCACCTGATCACTGCATGACAGGCACGTGATCAGTGCCTGCTGAGGTGCGGGATCAGCGCCTGCTCAGCTGCCTGATAATCGCCAGCTGGGCCGCAGGATTCATGCCTGCTCAGCTGCCTGATAACCGCCAGCTGGGCCGCAGGATTCATGCCTGCTCAGCTGCCTGATAACCGCCAGCTGGGCCGCAGGATTCATGCCTGCTCAGCTGACTGATAACCGCCAGCTGGGCCGCAGGATTCATGCCTGCTCAGCTGCCTGATAACCGCCAGCTGGGCCGCAGGATTCATGCCTGCTCAGCTGCCTGATAACCGCCAGCTGGGCCGCAGGATTCATGCCTGCTCAGCTGCCTGATAACCGCCAGCTGGGCCGCAGGATTCATGCCTGCTCAGCTGCCTGATAACCGCCAGCTGGGCCGCAGGATTCATGCCTGCTCAGCTGCCTGATAACCGCCAGCTGGGCCGCAGGATTCATGCCTGCTCAGCTGCCTGATAACCGCCAGCTGGGCCGCAGGATTCATGCCTGCTCAGCTGCCTGATAATCGCCAGCTGGGCCGCAGGATTCATGCCTGCTCAGCTGCTTGATTCTTGCCTGCTGAGGCACATGATCCGTGCAGGAGAGCTACCTGATCAGCACATGAGCAGTCACATGATCAGCGCCTCTCAGTCACCTGATCACTGCATGACAGGCACGTGATCAGTGCCTGCTGAGGTGCGGGATCAGCGCCTGCTCAGCTGCCTGATAATCGCCAGCTGGGCCGCAGGATTCATGCCTGCTCAGCTGCCTGATAATCGCCAGCTGGGCCGCAGGATTCATGCCTGCTCAGCTGCTTGATTCTTGCCTGCTGAGGCACATGATCCGTGCAGGAGAGCTACCTGATCAGCACATGAGCAGTCACATGATCAGCGCCTCTCAGTCACCTGATCACTGCATGACAGGCACGTGATCAGTGCCTGCTGAGGTGCGGGATCAGCGCCTGCTCAGCTGCCTGATAATCGCCAGCTGGGCCGCAGGATTCATGCCTGCTCAGCTGCCTGATAACCGCCAGCTGGGCCGCAGGATTCATGCCTGCTCAGCTGCCTGATAACCGCCAGCTGGGCCGCAGGATTCATGCCTGCTCAGCTGCCTGATAACCGCCAGCTGGGCCGCAGGATTCATGCCTGCTCAGCTGCCTGATAACCGCCAGCTGGGCCGCAGGATTCATGCCTGCTCAGCTGCCTGATAACCGCCAGCTGGGCCGCAGGATTCATGCCTGCTCAGCTGCCTGATAACCGCCAGCTGGGCCGCAGGATTCATGCCTGCTCAGCTGCCTGATAATCGCCAGCTGGGCCGCAGGATTCATGCCTGCTCAGCTGCTTGATTCTTGCCTGCTGAGGCACATGATCCGTGCAGGAGAGCTACCTGATCAGCACATGAGCAGTCACATGATCAGCGCCTCTCAGTCACCTGATCACTGCATGACAGGCACGTGATCAGTGCCTGCTGAGGTGCGGGATCAGCGCCTGCTCAGCTGCCTGATAACCGCCAGCTGGGCCGCAGGATTCATGCCTGCTCAGCTGCCTGATAACCGCCAGCTGGGCCGCAGGATTCATGCCTGCTCAGCTGCCTGATAACCGCCAGCTGGGCCGCAGGATTCATGCCTGCTCAGCTGCCTGATAACCGCCAGCTGGGCCGCAGGATTCATGCCTGCTCAGCTGCCTGATAACCGCCAGCTGGGCCGCAGGATTCATGCCTGCTCAGCTGCTTGATTCTTGCCTGCTGAGGCACATGATCCGTGCAGGAGAGCTACCTGATCAGCACATGAGCAGTCACATGATCAGCGCCTCTCAGTCACCTGATCACTGCATGACAGGCACGTGATCAGTGCCTGCTGAGGTGCGGGATCAGCGCCTGCTCAGCTGCCTGATAATCGCCAGCTGGGCCGCAGGATTCATGCCTGCTCAGCTGCCTGATAACCGCCAGCTGGGCCGCAGGATTCATGCCTGCTCAGCTGCCTGATAACCGCCAGCTGGGCCGCAGGATTCATGCCTGCTCAGCTGCCTGATAACCGCCAGCTGGGCCGCAGGATTCATGCCTGCTCAGCTGCCTGATAACCGCCAGCTGGGCCGCAGGATTCATGCCTGCTCAGCTGCCTGATAACCGCCAGCTGGGCCGCAGGATTCATGCCTGCTCAGCTGCCTGATAACCGCCAGCTGGGCCGCAGGATGCATGCCTGCTCAGCTGCCTGATAATCGCCAGCTGGGCCGCAGGATTCATGCCTGCTCAGCTGCCTGATAATCGCCAGCTGGGCCGCAGGATTCATGCCTGCTCAGCTGCTTGATTCTTGCCTGCTGAGGCACATGATCCGTGCAGGAGAGCTACCTGATCAGCACATGAGCAGTCACATGATCAGCGCCTCTCAGTCACCTGATCACTGCATGACAGGCACGTGATCAGTGCCTGCTGAGGTGCGGGATCAGCGCCTGCTCAGCTGCCTGATAATCGCCAGCTGGGCGGCAGGATTCATGCCTGCTCAGCTGCCTGATAATCGCCAGCTGGGCCGCAGGATTCATGCCTGCTCAGCTGCCTGATAACCGCCAGCTGGGCCGCAGGATTCATGCCTGCTCAGCTGCCTGATAACCGCCAGCTGGGCCGCAGGATTCATGCCTGCTCAGCTGCCTGATAACCGCCAGCTGGGCCGCAGGATTCATGCCTGCTCAGCTGCTTGATTCTTGCCTGCTGAGGCACATGATCCGTGCAGGAGAGCTACCTGATCAGCACATGAGCAGTCACATGATCAGCGCCTCTCAGTCACCTGATCACTGCATGACAGGCACGTGATCAGTGCCTGCTGAGGTGCGGGATCAGCGCCTGCTCAGCTGCCTGATAATCGCCAGCTGGGCCGCAGGATTCATGCCTGCTCAGCTGCCTGATAACCGCCAGCTGGGCCGCAGGATTCATGCCTGCTCAGCTGCCTGATAACCGCCAGCTGGGCCGCAGGATTCATGCCTGCTCAGCTGCCTGATAACCGCCAGCTGGGCCGCAGGATTCATGCCTGCTCAGCTGCCTGATAACCGCCAGCTGGGCCGCAGGATTCATGCCTGCTCAGCTGCCTGATAACCGCCAGCTGGGCCGCAGGATTCATGCCTGCTCAGCTGCTTGATTCTTGCCTGCTGAGGCACATGATCCGTGCAGGAGAGCTACCTGATCAGCACATGAGCAGTCACATGATCAGCGCCTCTCAGTCACCTGATCACTGCATGACAGGCACGTGATCAGTGCCTGCTGAGGTGCGGGATCAGCGCCTGCTCAGCTGCCTGATAATCGCCAGCTGGGCCGCAGGATTCATGCCTGCTCAGCTGCCTGATAACCGCCAGCTGGGCCGCAGGATTCATGCCTGCTCAGCTGCCTGATAACCGCCAGCTGGGCCGCAGGATTCATGCCTGCTCAGCTGCCTGATAACCGCCAGCTGGGCCGCAGGATTCATGCCTGCTCAGCTGCCTGATAACCGCCAGCTGGGCCGCAGGATTCATGCCTGCTCAGCTGCCTGATAACCGCCAGCTGGGCCGCAGGATTCATGCCTGCTCAGCTGCCTGATAACCGCCAGCTGGGCCGCAGGATTCATGCCTGCTCAGCTGCCTGATAACCGCCAGCTGGGCCGCAGGATTCATGCCTGCTCAGCTGCCTGATAACCGCCAGCTGGGCCGCAGGATTCATGCCTGCTCAGCTGCCTGATAACCGCCAGCTGGGCCGCAGGATTCATGCCTGCTCAGCTGCCTGATAATCGCCAGCTGGGCCGCAGGATTCATGCCTGCTCAGCTGCTTGATTCTTGCCTGCTGAGGCACATGATCCGTGCAGGAGAGCTACCTGATCAGCACATGAGCAGTCACATGATCAGCGCCTCTCAGTCACCTGATCACTGCATGACAGGCACGTGATCAGTGCCTGCTGAGGTGCGGGATCAGCGCCTGCTCAGCTGCCTGATAATCGCCAGCTGGGCCGCAGGATTCATGCCTGCTCAGCTGCCTGATAATCGCCAGCTGGGCCGCAGGATTCATGCCTGCTCAGCTGCTTGATTCTTGCCTGCTGAGGCACATGATCCGTGCAGGAGAGCTACCTGATCAGCACATGAGCAGTCACATGATCAGCGCCTCTCAGTCACCTGATCACTGCATGACAGGCACGTGATCAGTGCCTGCTGAGGTGCGGGATCAGCGCCTGCTCAGCTGCCTGATAACCGCCAGCTGGGCCGCAGGATTCATGCCTGCTCAGCTGCCTGATAACCGCCAGCTGGGCCGCAGGATTCATGCCTGCTCAGCTGCCTGATAACCGCCAGCTGGGCCGCAGGATTCATGCCTGCTCAGCTGCCTGATAACCGCCAGCTGGGCCGCAGGATTCATGCCTGCTCAGCTGCCTGATAACCGCCAGCTGGGCCGCAGGATTCATGCCTGCTCAGCTGCCTGATAACCGCCAGCTGGGCCGCAGGATTCATGCCTGCTCAGCTGCCTGATAACCGCCAGCTGGGCCGCAGGATTCATGCCTGCTCAGCTGCCTGATAACCGCCAGCTGGGCCGCAGGATTCATGCCTGCTCAGCTGCCTGATAATCGCCAGCTGGGCCGCAGGATTCATGCCTGCTCAGCTGCTTGATTCTTGCCTGCTGAGGCACATGATCCGTGCAGGAGAGCTACCTGATCAGCACATGAGCAGTCACATGATCAGCGCCTCTCAGTCACCTGATCACTGCATGACAGGCACGTGATCAGTGCCTGCTGAGGTGCGGGATCAGCGCCTGCTCAGCTGCCTGATAATCGCCAGCTGGGCCGCAGGATTCATGCCTGCTCAGCTGCCTGATAACCGCCAGCTGGGCCGCAGGATTCATGCCTGCTCAGCTGCCTGATAACCGCCAGCTGGGCCGCAGGATTCATGCCTGCTCAGCTGCCTGATAACCGCCAGCTGGGCCGCAGGATTCATGCCTGCTCAGCTGCCTGATAACCGCCAGCTGGGCCGCAGGATTCATGCCTGCTCAGCTGCCTGATAACCGCCAGCTGGGCCGCAGGATTCATGCCTGCTCAGCTGCCTGATAACCGCCAGCTGGGCCGCAGGATTCATGCCTGCTCAGCTGCCTGATAACCGCCAGCTGGGCCGCAGGATTCATGCCTGCTCAGCTGCCTGATAACCGCCAGCTGGGCCGCAGGATTCATGCCTGCTCAGCTGCCTGATAACCGCCAGCTGGGCCGCAGGATTCATGCCTGCTCAGCTGCCTGATAACCGCCAGCTGGGCCGCAGGATTCATGCCTGCTCAGCTGCCTGATAACCGCCAGCTGGGCCGCAGGATTCATGCCTGCTCAGCTGCCTGATAACCGCCAGCTGGGCCGCAGGATTCATGCCTGCTCAGCTGCCTGATAATCGCCAGCTGGGCCGCAGGATTCATGCCTGCTCAGCTGCTTGATTCTTGCCTGCTGAGGCACATGATCCGTGCAGGAGAGCTACCTGATCAGCACATGAGCAGTCACATGATCAGCGCCTCTCAGTCACCTGATCACTGCATGACAGGCACGTGATCAGTGCCTGCTGAGGTGCGGGATCAGCGCCTGCTCAGCTGCCTGATAATCGCCAGCTGGGCCGCAGGATTCATGCCTGCTCAGCTGCCTGATAATCGCCAGCTGGGCCGCAGGATTCATGCCTGCTCAGCTGCTTGATTCTTGCCTGCTGAGGCACATGATCCGTGCAGGAGAGCTACCTGATCAGCACATGAGCAGTCACATGATCAGCGCCTCTCAGTCACCTGATCACTGCATGACAGGCACGTGATCAGTGCCTGCTGAGGTGCGGGATCAGCGCCTGCTCAGCTGCCTGATAATCGCCAGCTGGGCCGCAGGATTCATGCCTGCTCAGCTGCCTGATAACCGCCAGCTGGGCCGCAGGATTCATGCCTGCTCAGCTGCCTGATAACCGCCAGCTGGGCCGCAGGATTCATGCCTGCTCAGCTGCCTGATAACCGCCAGCTGGGCCGCAGGATTCATGCCTGCTCAGCTGCCTGATAACCGCCAGCTGGGCCGCAGGATTCATGCCTGCTCAGCTGCTTGATTCTTGCCTGCTGAGGCACATGATCCGTGCAGGAGAGCTACCTGATCAGCACATGAGCAGTCACATGATCAGCGCCTCTCAGTCACCTGATCACTGCATGACAGGCACGTGATCAGTGCCTGCTGAGGTGCGGGATCAGCGCCTGCTCAGCTGCCTGATAATCGCCAGCTGGGCCGCAGGATTCATGCCTGCTCAGCTGCCTGATAACCGCCAGCTGGGCCGCAGGATTCATGCCTGCTCAGCTGCCTGATAACCGCCAGCTGGGCCGCAGGATTCATGCCTGCTCAGCTGCCTGATAACCGCCAGCTGGGCCGCAGGATTCATGCCTGCTCAGCTGCCTGATAACCGCCAGCTGGGCCGCAGGATTCATGCCTGCTCAGCTGCCTGATAACCGCCAGCTGGGCCGCAGGATTCATGCCTGCTCAGCTGCCTGATAACCGCCAGCTGGGCCGCAGGATTCATGCCTGCTCAGCTGCCTGATAACCGCCAGCTGGGCCGCAGGATTCATGCCTGCTCAGCTGCCTGATAATCGCCAGCTGGGCCGCAGGATTCATGCCTGCTCAGCTGCTTGATTCTTGCCTGCTGAGGCACATGATCCGTGCAGGAGAGCTACCTGATCAGCACATGAGCAGTCACATGATCAGCGCCTCTCAGTCACCTGATCACTGCATGACAGGCACGTGATCAGTGCCTGCTGAGGTGCGGGATCAGCGCCTGCTCAGCTGCCTGATAATCGCCAGCTGGGCCGCAGGATTCATGCCTGCTCAGCTGCCTGATAACCGCCAGCTGGGCCGCAGGATTCATGCCTGCTCAGCTGCCTGATAACCGCCAGCTGGGCCGCAGGATTCATGCCTGCTCAGCTGCCTGATAACCGCCAGCTGGGCCGCAGGATTCATGCCTGCTCAGCTGCCTGATAACCGCCAGCTGGGCCGCAGGATTCATGCCTGCTCAGCTGCCTGATAACCGCCAGCTGGGCCGCAGGATTCATGCCTGCTCAGCTGCCTGATAACCGCCAGCTGGGCCGCAGGATTCATGCCTGCTCAGCTGCCTGATAATCGCCAGCTGGGCCGCAGGATTCATGCCTGCTCAGCTGCCTGATAACCGCCAGCTGGGCCGCAGGATTCATGCCTGCTCAGCTGCCTGATAACCGCCAGCTGGGCCGCAGGATTCATGCCTGCTCAGCTGCCTGATAATCGCCAGCTGGGCCGCAGGATTCATGCCTGCTCAGCTGCTTGATTCTTGCCTGCTGAGGCACATGATCCGTGCAGGAGAGCTACCTGATCAGCACATGAGCAGTCACATGATCAGCGCCTCTCAGTCACCTGATCACTGCATGACAGGCACGTGATCAGTGCCTGCTGAGGTGCGGGATCAGCGCCTGCTCAGCTGCCTGATAATCGCCAGCTGGGCCGCAGGATTCATGCCTGCTCAGCTGCCTGATAACCGCCAGCTGGGCCGCAGGATTCATGCCTGCTCAGCTGCCTGATAACCGCCAGCTGGGCCGCAGGATTCATGCCTGCTCAGCTGCCTGATAACCGCCAGCTGGGCCGCAGGATTCATGCCTGCTCAGCTGCCTGATAACCGCCAGCTGGGCCGCAGGATTCATGCCTGCTCAGCTGCCTGATAACCGCCAGCTGGGCCGCAGGATTCATGCCTGCTCAGCTGCCTGATAATCGCCAGCTGGGCCGCAGGATTCATGCCTGCTCAGCTGCTTGATTCTTGCCTGCTGAGGCACATGATCCGTGCAGGAGAGCTACCTGATCAGCACATGAGCAGTCACATGATCAGCGCCTCTCAGTCACCTGATCACTGCATGACAGGCACGTGATCAGTGCCTGCTGAGGTGCGGGATCAGCGCCTGCTCAGCTGCCTGATAATCGCCAGCTGGGCCGCAGGATTCATGCCTGCTCAGCTGCCTGATAACCGCCAGCTGGGCCGCAGGATTCATGCCTGCTCAGCTGCCTGATAACCGCCAGCTGGGCCGCAGGATTCATGCCTGCTCAGCTGCCTGATAACCGCCAGCTGGGCCGCAGGATTCATGCCTGCTCAGCTGCCTGATAACCGCCAGCTGGGCCGCAGGATTCATGCCTGCTCAGCTGCCTGATAACCGCCAGCTGGGCCGCAGGATTCATGCCTGCTCAGCTGCCTGATAACCGCCAGCTGGGCCGCAGGATTCATGCCTGCTCAGCTGCCTGATAACCGCCAGCTGGGCCGCAGGATTCATGCCTGCTCAGCTGCCTGATAACCGCCAGCTGGGCCGCAGGATTCATGCCTGCTCAGCTGCCTGATAACCGCCAGCTGGGCCGCAGGATTCATGCCTGCTCAGCTGCCTGATAATCGCCAGCTGGGCCGCAGGATTCATGCCTGCTCAGCTGCTTGATTCTTGCCTGCTGAGGCACATGATCCGTGCAGGAGAGCTACCTGATCAGCACATGAGCAGTCACATGATCAGCGCCTCTCAGTCACCTGATCACTGCATGACAGGCACGTGATCAGTGCCTGCTGAGGTGCGGGATCAGCGCCTGCTCAGCTGCCTGATAATCGCCAGCTGGGCCGCAGGATTCATGCCTGCTCAGCTGCCTGATAATCGCCAGCTGGGCCGCAGGATTCATGCCTGCTCAGCTGCTTGATTCTTGCCTGCTGAGGCACATGATCCGTGCAGGAGAGCTACCTGATCAGCACATGAGCAGTCACATGATCAGCGCCTCTCAGTCACCTGATCACTGCATGACAGGCACGTGATCAGTGCCTGCTGAGGTGATCAGCGCCTGCTCAGCTGCCTGATAACCGCCAGCTGGGCCGCAGGATTCATGCCTGCTCAGCTGCCTGATAACCGCCAGCTGGGCCGCAGGATTCATGCCTGCTCAGCTGCCTGATAACCGCCAGCTGGGCCGCAGGATTCATGCCTGCTCAGCTGCCTGATAACCGCCAGCTGGGCCGCAGGATTCATGCCTGCTCAGCTGCCTGATAACCGCCAGCTGGGCCGCAGGATTCATGCCTGCTCAGCTGCCTGATAACCGCCAGCTGGGCCGCAGGATTCATGCCTGCTCAGCTGCCTGATAACCGCCAGCTGGGCCGCAGGATTCATGCCTGCTCAGCTGCCTGATAATCGCCAGCTGGGCCGCAGGATTCATGCCTGCTCAGCTGCTTGATTCTTGCCTGCTGAGGCACATGATCCGTGCAGGAGAGCTACCTGATCAGCACATGAGCAGTCACATGATCAGCGCCTCTCAGTCACCTGATCACTGCATGACAGGCACGTGATCAGTGCCTGCTGAGGTGCGGGATCAGCGCCTGCTCAGCTGCCTGATAACCGCCAGCTGGGCCGCAGGATTCATGCCTGCTCAGCTGCCTGATAACCGCCAGCTGGGCCGCAGGATTCATGCCTGCTCAGCTGCCTGATAACCGCCAGCTGGGCCGCAGGATTCATGCCTGCTCAGCTGCCTGATAACCGCCAGCTGGGCCGCAGGATTCATGCCTGCTCAGCTGCCTGATAACCGCCAGCTGGGCCGCAGGATTCATGCCTGCTCAGCTGCTTGATTCTTGCCTGCTGAGGCACATGATCTGTGCAGGAGAGCTACCTGATCAGCACATGAGCAGTCACATGATCAGCGCCTCTCAGTCACCTGATCACTGCATGACAGGCACATGATCAGAGCCTGCTGAGTTGCGGGATCAGCGCCTGCTCAGCTGCCTGATTATCGCCAGCTGGGCCGCAGGATTCATGCCTGCTCAGCTGCCTGATAACCGCCAACTGGGCCGCAGGATTCATGCCTGCTCAGCTGCCTGATAACCGCCAGCTGGGCCTCAGGATTCATGCCTGCTCAGCTGCCTGATAACCGCCAGCTGGGCCGCAGGATTCATGCCTGCTCAGCTGCCTGATAACCGCCAGCTGGGCCGCAGGATTCATGCCTGCTCAGCTGCCTGATAACCGCCAGCTGGGCCGCAGGATTCATGCCTGCTCAGCTGCCTGATAACCGCCAGCTGGGCCGCAGGATTCATGCCTGCTCAGCTGCCTGATAATCGCCAGCTGGGCCGCAGGATTCACGCCTGCTCAGCTGCCTGATAATCGCCAGCTGGGCCGCAGGATTCATGCCTGCTCAGCTGCTTGATTCTTGCCTGCTGAGGCACATGATCTGTGCAGGAGAGCTACCTGATCAGCACATGAGCAGTCACATGATCAGCGCCTCTCAGTCACCTGATCACTGCATGACAGGCACGTGATCAGTGCCTGCTGAGGTGCGGGATCAGCGCCTGCTCAGCTGCCTGATAATCGCCAGCTGGGCCGCAGGATTCATGCCTGCTCAGCTGCCTGATAATCGCCAGCTGGGCCGCAGGATTCATGCCTGCTCAGCTGCCTGATAACCGCCAGCTGGGCCGCAGGATTCATGCCTGCTCAGCTGCCTGATAACCGCCAGCTGGGCCGCAGGATTCATGCCTGCTCAGCTGCCTGATAACCGCCAGCTGGGCCGCAGGATTCATGCCTGCTCAGCTGCTTGATTCTTGCCTGCTGAGGCACATGATCCGTGCAGGAGAGCTACCTGATCAGCACATGAGCAGTCACATGATCAGCGCCTCTCAGTCACCTGATCACTGCATGACAGGCACGTGATCAGTGCCTGCTGAGGTGCGGGATCAGCGCCTGCTCAGCTGCCTGATAATCGCCAGCTGGGCCGCAGGATTCATGCCTGCTCAGCTGCCTGATAACCGCCAGCTGGGCCGCAGGATTCATGCCTGCTCAGCTGCCTGATAACCGCCAGCTGGGCCGCAGGATTCATGCCTGCTCAGCTGCCTGATAACCGCCAGCTGGGCCGCAGGATTCATGCCTGCTCAGCTGCCTGATAACCGCCAGCTGGGCCGCAGGATTCATGCCTGCTCAGCTGCCTGATAACCGCCAGCTGGGCCGCAGGATTCATGCCTGCTCAGCTGCTTGATTCTTGCCTGCTGAGGCACATGATCCGTGCAGGAGAGCTACCTGATCAGCACATGAGCAGTCACATGATCAGCGCCTCTCAGTCACCTGATCACTGCATGACAGGCACGTGATCAGTGCCTGCTGAGGTGCGGGATCAGCGCCTGCTCAGCTGCCTGATAATCGCCAGCTGGGCCGCAGGATTCATGCCTGCTCAGCTGCCTGATAACCGCCAGCTGGGCCGCAGGATTCATGCCTGCTCAGCTGCCTGATAACCGCCAGCTGGGCCGCAGGATTCATGCCTGCTCAGCTGCCTGATAACCGCCAGCTGGGCCGCAGGATTCATGCCTGCTCAGCTGCCTGATAACCGCCAGCTGGGCCGCAGGATTCATGCCTGCTCAGCTGCCTGATAACCGCCAGCTGGGCCGCAGGATTCACGCCTGCTCAGCTGCCTGATAACCGCCAGCTGGGCCGCAGGATTCATGCCTGCTCAGCTGCCTGATAACCGCCAGCTGGGCCGCAGGATTCATGCCTGCTCAGCTGCCTGATAACCGCCAGCTGGGCCGCAGGATTCATGCCTGCTCAGCTGCCTGATAACCGCCAGCTGGGCCGCAGGATTCACGCCTGCTCAGCTGCCTGATAATCGCCAGCTGGGCCGCAGGATTCATGCCTGCTCAGCTGCTTGATTCTTGCCTGCTGAGGCACATGATCCGTGCAGGAGAGCTACCTGATCAGCACATGAGCAGTCACATGATCAGCGCCTCTCAGTCACCTGATCACTGCATGACAGGCACGTGATCAGTGCCTGCTGAGGTGCGGGATCAGCGCCTGCTCAGCTGCCTGATAATCGCCAGCTGGGCCGCAGGATTCATGCCTGCTCAGCTGCCTGATAATCGCCAGCTGGGCCGCAGGATTCATGCCTGCTCAGCTGCTTGATTCTTGCCTGCTGAGGCACATGATCCGTGCAGGAGAGCTACCTGATCAGCACATGAGCAGTCACATGATCAGCGCCTCTCAGTCACCTGATCACTGCATGACAGGCACGTGATCAGTGCCTGCTGAGGTGCGGGATCAGCGCCTGCTCAGCTGCCTGATAACCGCCAGCTGGGCCGCAGGATTCATGCCTGCTCAGCTGCCTGATAACCGCCAGCTGGGCCGCAGGATTCATGCCTGCTCAGCTGCCTGATAACCGCCAGCTGGGCCGCAGGATTCATGCCTGCTCAGCTGCCTGATAACCGCCAGCTGGGCCGCAGGATTCATGCCTGCTCAGCTGCCTGATAACCGCCAGCTGGGCCGCAGGATTCATGCCTGCTCAGCTGCCTGATAACCGCCAGCTGGGCCGCAGGATTCATGCCTGCTCAGCTGCCTGATAACCGCCAGCTGGGCCGCAGGATTCATGCCTGCTCAGCTGCCTGATAACCGCCAGCTGGGCCGCAGGATTCATGCCTGCTCAGCTGCCTGATAACCGCCAGCTGGGCCGCAGGATTCATGCCTGCTCAGCTGCTTGATTCTTGCCTGCTGAGGCACATGATCCGTGCAGGAGAGCTACCTGATCAGCACATGAGCAGTCACATGATCAGCGCCTCTCAGTCACCTGATCACTGCATGACAGGCACGTGATCAGTGCCTGCTGAGGTGCGGGATCAGCGCCTGCTCAGCTGCCTGATAATCGCCAGCTGGGCCGCAGGATTCATGCCTGCTCAGCTGCCTGATAACCGCCAGCTGGGCCGCAGGATTCATGCCTGCTCAGCTGCCTGATAACCGCCAGCTGGGCCGCAGGATTCATGCCTGCTCAGCTGCCTGATAACCGCCAGCTGGGCCGCAGGATTCAAGCCTGCTCAGCTGCCTGATAACCGCCAGCTGGGCCGCAGGATTCATGCCTGCTCAGCTGCCTGATACCCGCCAGCTGGGCCGCAGGATTCATGCCTGCTCAGCTGCCTGATAACCGCCAGCTGGGCCGCAGGATTCATGCCTGCTCAGCTGCCTGATAACCGCCAGCTGGGCCGCAGGATTCATGCCTGCTCAGCTGCCTGATAACCGCCAGCTGGGCCGCAGGATTCACGCCTGCTCAGCTGCCTGATAACCGCCAGCTGGGCCGCAGGATTCACGCCTGCTCAGCTGCCTGATAACCGCCAGCTGGGCCGCAGGATTCATGCCTGCTCAGCTGCCTGATAACCGCCAGCTGGGCCGCAGGATTCATGCCTGCTCAGCTGCCTGATAACCGCCAGCTGGGCCGCAGGATTCATGCCTGCTCAGCTGCCTGATAACCGCCAGCTGGGCCGCAGGATTCATGCCTGCTCAGCTGCCTGATAATCGCCAGCTGGGCCGCAGGATTCATGCCTGCTCAGCTGCTTGATTCTTGCCTGCTGAGGCACATGATCCGTGCAGGAGAGCTACCTGATCAGCACATGAGCAGTCACATGATCAGCGCCTCTCAGTCACCTGATCACTGCATGACAGGCACGTGATCAGTGCCTGCTGAGGTGCGGGATCAGCGCCTGCTCAGCTGCCTGATAATCGCCAGCTGGGCCGCAGGATTCATGCCTGCTCAGCTGCCTGATAATCGCCAGCTGGGCCGCAGGATTCATGCCTGCTCAGCTGCTTGATTCTTGCCTGCTGAGGCACATGATCCGTGCAGGAGAGCTACCTGATCAGCACATGAGCAGTCACATGATCAGCGCCTCTCAGTCACCTGATCACTGCATGACAGGCACGTGATCAGTGCCTGCTGAGGTGCGGGATCAGCGCCTGCTCAGCTGCCTGATAACCGCCAGCTGGGCCGCAGGATTCAAGCCTGCTCAGCTGCCTGATAACCGCCAGCTGGGCCGCAGGATTCATGCCTGCTCAGCTGCCTGATAACCGCCAGCTGGGCCGCAGGATTCATGCCTGCTCAGCTGCCTGATAACCGCCAGCTGGGCCGCAGGATTCATGCCTGCTCAGCTGCCTGATAACCGCCAGCTGGGCCGCAGGATTCATGCCTGCTCAGCTGCTTGATTCTTGCCTGCTGAGGCACATGATCCGTGCAGGAGAGCTACCTGAGCAGCACATGAGCAGTCACATGATCAGCGCCTCTCAGTCACCTGATCACTGCATGACAGGAACGTGATCAGTGCCTGCTGAGGTGCGGGATCAGCGCCTGCTCAGCTGCCTGATAACCGCCAGCTGGGCCGCAGGATTCATGCCTGCTCAGCTGCCTGATAACCGCCAGCTGGGCCGCAGGATTCACGCCTGCTCAGCTGCCTGATAACCGCCAGCTGGGCCGCAGGATTCATGCCTGCTCAGCTGCTTGATTCTTGCCTGCTGAGGCACATGATCCGTGCAGGAGAGCTACCTGATCAGCACATGAGCAGTCACATGATCAGCGCCTCTCAGTCACCTGATCACTGCATGACAGGCACGTGATCAGTGCCTGCTGAGGTGCGGGATCAGCGCCTGCTCAGCTGCCTGATAATCGCCAGCTGGGCCGCAGGATTCACGCCTGCTCAGCTGCCTGATAACCGCCAGCTGGGCCGCAGGATTCATGCCTGCTCAGCTGCCTGATAACCGCCAGCTGGGCCGCAGGATTCATGCCTGCTCAGCTGCCTGATAACCGCCAGCTGGGCCGCAGGATTCATGCCTGCTCAGCTGCCTGATAACCGCCAGCTGGGCCGCAGGATTCATGCCTGCTCAGCTGCCTGATAACCGCCAGCTGGGCCGCAGGATTCATGCCTGCTCAGCTGCCTGATAACCGCCAGCTGGGCCGCAGGATTCATGCCTGCTCAGCTGCTTGATTCTTGCCTGCTGAGGCACATGATCCGTGCAGGAGAGCTACCTGATCAGCACATGAGCAGTCACATGATCAGCGCCTCTCAGTCACCTGATCACTGCATGACAGGCACGTGATCAGTGCCTGCTGAGGTGCGGGATCAGCGCCTGCTCAGCTGCCTGATAATCGCCAGCTGGGCCGCAGGATTCATGCCTGCTCAGCTGCCTGATAACCGCCAGCTGGGCCGCAGGATTCATGCCTGCTCAGCTGCCTGATAACCGCCAGCTGGGCCGCAGGATTCATGCCTGCTCAGCTGCCTGATAACCGCCAGCTGGGCCGCAGGATTCATGCCTGCTCAGCTGCCTGATAACCGCCAGCTGGGCCGCAGGATTCATGCCTGCTCAGCTGCCTGATAACCGCCAGCTGGGCCGCAGGATTCATGCCTGCTCAGCTGCCTGATAACCGCCAGCTGGGCCGCAGGATTCATGCCTGCTCAGCTGCCTGATAACCGCCAGCTGGGCCGCAGGATTCACGCCTGCTCAGCTGCCTGATAACCGCCAGCTGGGCCGCAGGATTCATGCCTGCTCAGCTGCCTGATAACCGCCAGCTGGGCCGCAGGATTCATGCCTGCTCAGCTGCCTGATAACCGCCAGCTGGGCCGCAGGATTCATGCCTGCTCAGCTGCCTGATAATCGCCAGCTGGGCCGCAGGATTCATGCCTGCTCAGCTGCTTGATTCTTGCCTGCTGAGGCACATGATCCGTGCAGGAGAGCTACCTGATCAGCACATGAGCAGTCACATGATCAGCGCCTCTCAGTCACCTGATCACTGCATGACAGGCACGTGATCAGTGCCTGCTGAGGTGCGGGATCAGCGCCTGCTCAGCTGCCTGATAATCGCCAGCTGGGCCGCAGGATTCATGCCTGCTCAGCTGCCTGATAAACGCCAGCTGGGCCGCAGGATTCATGCCTGCTCAGCTGCCTGATAACCGCCAGCTGGGCCGCAGGATTCATGCCTGCTCAGCTGCCTGATAACCGCCAGCTGGGCCGCAGGATTCATGCCTGCTCAGCTGCCTGATAACCGCCAGCTGGGCCGCAGGATTCATGCCTGCTCAGCTGCCTGATAACCGCCAGCTGGGCCGCAGGATTCACGCCTGCTCAGCTGCCTGATAACCGCCAGCTGGGCCGCAGGATTCATGCCTGCTCAGCTACCTGATAACCGCCAGCTGGGCCGCAGGATTCATGCTTGCTCAGCTGCCTGATAACCGCCAGCTGGGCCGCAGGATTCATGCCTGCTCAGCTGCCTGATAACCGCCAGCTGGGCCGCAGGATTCACGCCTGCTCAGGGGCCTGATAACCGCCAGCTGGGCCGCAGGATTCATGCCTGCTCAGCTGCCTGATAATCGCCAGCTGGGCCGCAGGATTCATGCCTGCTCAGCTGCCTGATAACCGCCAGCTGGGCCGCAGGATTCATGCCTGCTCAGCTGCC
The DNA here is from genome assembly GCF_032452875.1 of Bos javanicus. Classification (NCBI taxonomy): domain Eukaryota; kingdom Metazoa; phylum Chordata; class Mammalia; order Artiodactyla; family Bovidae; genus Bos; species Bos javanicus. The sequence goes on from NW_026893630.1 coordinate 41,455, forward strand.
TGATAACCGCCAGCTGGGCCGCAGGATTCATGCCTGCTCAGCTGCCTGATAACCGCCAGCTGGGCCGCAGGATTCATGCCTGCTCAGCTGCCTGATAACCGCCAGCTGGGCCGCAGGATTCATGCCTGCTCAGCTGCCTGATAAGCGCCAGCTGGGCCGCAGGATTCATGCCTGCTCAGCTGCCTGATAACCGCCAGCTGGGCCGCAGGATTCATGCCTGCTCAGCTGCTTGATTCTTGCCTGCTGAGGCACATGATCCGTGCAGGAAAGCTACCTGATCAGCACATGAGCAGTCACATGATCAGGGCCTCTCAGTCACCTGATCACTGCATGACAGGCACGTGATCAGTGCCTGCTGAGGTGCGGGATTAGCGCCTGCTCAGCTGCCTGATAATCGCCAGCTGGGCCGCAGGATTCATGCCTGCTCAGCTGCCTGATAACCGCCAGCTGGGCCGCAGGATTCATGCCTGCTCAGCTGCCTGATAACCGCCAGCTGGGCCGCAGGATTCATGCCTGCTCAGCTGCCTGATAACCGCCAGCTGGGCCGCAGGATTCATGCCTGCTCAGCTGCCTGATAACCGCCAGCTGGGCCGCAGGATTCATGCCTGCTCAGCTGCCTGATAACCGCCAGCTGGGCCGCAGGATTCATGCCTGCTCAGCTGCCTGATAACCGCCAGCTGGGCCGCAGGATTCATGCCTGCTCAGCTGCCTGATAACCGCCAGCTGGGCCGCAGGATTCATGCCTGCTCAGCTGCCTGATAACCGCCAGCTGGGCCGCAGGATTCATGCCTGCTCAGCTGCCTGATAACCGCCAGCTGGGCCGCAGGATTCACGCCTGCTCAGCTGCCTGATAACCGCCAGCTGGGCCGCAGGATTCATGCCTGCTCAGCTGCCTGATAACCGCCAGCTGGGCCGCAGGATTCATGCCTGCTCAGCTGCCTGATAATCGCCAGCTGGGCCGCAGGATTCATGCCTGCTCAGCTGCTTGATTCTTGCCTGCTGAGGCACATGATCCGTGCAGGAGAGCTACCTGATCAGCACATGAGCAGTCACATGATCAGCGCCTCTCAGTCACCTGATCACTGCATGACAGGCACGTGATCAGTGCCTGCTGAGGTGCGGGATCAGCGCCTGCTCAGCTGCCTGATAATCGCCAGCTGGGCCGCAGGATTCATGCCTGCTCAGCTGCCTGATAATCGCCAGCTGGGCCGCAGGATTCATGCCTGCTCAGCTGCTTGATTCTTGCCTGCTGAGGCACATGATCCGTGCAGGAGAGCTACCTGATCAGCACATGAGCAGTCACATGATCAGCGCCTCTCAGTCACCTGATCACTGCATGACAGGCACGTGATCAGTGCCTGCTGAGGTGCGGGATCAGCGCCTGCTCAGCTGCCTGATAACCGCCAGCTGGGCCGCAGGATTCATGCCTGCTCAGCTGCCTGATAACCGCCAGCTGGGCCGCAGGATTCATGCCTGCTCAGCTGCCTGATAACCGCCAGCTGGGCCGCAGGATTCATGCCTGCTCAGCTGCCTGATAACCGCCAGCTGGGCCGCAGGATTCATGCCTGCTCAGCTGCCTGATAACCGCCAGCTGGGCCGCAGGATTCATGCCTGCTCAGCTGCTTGATTCTTGCCTGCTGAGGCACATGATCCGTGCAGGAGAGCTACCTGATCAGCACATGAGCAGTCACATGATCAGCGCCTCTCAGTCACCTGATCACTGCATGACAGGCACGTGATCAGTGCCTGCTGAGGTGCGGGATCAGCGCCTGCTCAGCTGCCTGATAATCGCCAGCTGGGCCGCAGGATTCATGCCTGCTCAGCTGCCTGATAACCGCCAGCTGGGCCGCAGGATTCATGCCTGCTCAGCTGCCTGATAACCGCCAGCTGGGCCGCAGGATTCACGCCTGCTCAGCTGCCTGATAACCGCCAGCTGGGCCGCAGGATTCATGCCTGCTCAGCTGCCTGATAACCGCCAGCTGGGCCGCAGGATTCATGCCTGCTCAGCTGCCTGATAACCGCCAGCTGGGCCGCAGGATTCATGCCTGCTCAGCTGCCTGATAACCGCCAGCTGGGCCGCAGGATTCATGCCTGCTCAGCTGCCTGATAACCGCCAGCTGGGCCGCAGGATTCATGCCTGCTCAGCTGCCTGATAACCGCCAGCTGGGCCGCAGGATTCATGCCTGCTCAGCTGCCTGATAACCGCCAGCTGGGCCGCAGGATTCATGCCTGCTCAGCTGCCTGATAACCGCCAGCTGGGCCGCAGGATTCATGCCTGCTCAGCTGCTTGATTCTTGCCTGCTGAGGCACATGATCCGTGCAGGAGAGCTACCTGATCAGCACATGAGCAGTCACATGATCAGCGCCTCTCAGTCACCTGATCACTGCATGACAGGCACGTGATCAGTGCCTGCTGAGGTGCGGGATCAGCGCCTGCTCAGCTGCCTGATAATCGCCAGCTGGGCCGCAGGATTCATGCCTGCTCAGCTGCCTGATAACCGCCAGCTGGGCCGCAGGATTCATGCCTGCTCAGCTGCCTGATAACCGCCAGCTGGGCCGCAGGATTCATGCCTGCTCAGCTGCCTGATAACCGCCAGCTGGGCCGCAGGATTCATGCCTGCTCAGCTGCCTGATAACCGCCAGCTGGGCCGCAGGATTCATGCCTGCTCAGCTGCCTGATAACCGCCAGCTGGGCCGCAGGATTCACGCCTGCTCAGCTGCCTGATAACCGCCAGCTGGGCCGCAGGATTCATGCCTGCTCAGCTGCCTGATAATCGCCAGCTGGGCCGCAGGATTCATGCCTGCTCAGCTGCCTGATAATCGCCAGCTGGGCCGCAGGATTCATGCCTGCTCAGCTGCTTGATTCTTGCCTGCTGAGGCACATGATCCGTGCAGGAGAGCTACCTGATCAGCACATGAGCAGTCACATGATCAGCGCCTCTCAGTCACCTGATCACTGCATGACAGGCACGTGATCAGTGCCTGCTGAGGTGCGGGATCAGCGCCTGCTCAGCTGCCTGATAATCGCCAGCTGGGCCGCAGGATTCATGCCTGCTCAGCTGCCTGATAATCGCCAGCTGGGCCGCAGGATTCATGCCTGCTCAGCTGCCTGATAACCGCCAGCTGGGCCGCAGGATTCATGCCTGCTCAGCTGCCTGATAACCGCCAGCTGGGCCGCAGGATTCATGCCTGCTCAGCTGCCTGATAACCGCCAGCTGGGCCGCAGGATTCATGCCTGCTCAGCTGCTTGATTCTTGCCTGCTGAGGCACATGATCCGTGCAGGAGAGCTACCTGATCAGCACATGAGCAGTCACATGATCAGCGCCTCTCAGTCACCTGATCACTGCATGACAGGCACGTGATCAGTGCCTGCTGAGGTGCGGGATCAGCGCCTGCTCAGCTACCTGATAATCGCCAGCTGGGCCGCAGGATTCATGCCTGCTCAGCTGCCTGATAACCGCCAGCTGGGCCGCAGGATTCATGCCTGCTCAGCTGCCTGATAACCGCCAGCTGGGCCGCAGGATTCATGCCTGCTCAGCTGCCTGATAACCGCCAGCTGGGCCGCAGGATTCATGCCTGCTCAGCTGCCTGATAACCGCCAGCTGGGCCGCAGGATTCATGCCTGCTCAGCTGCCTGATAACCGCCAGCTGGGTCGAAGGATTCATGCCTGCGCAGCTGCTTGATTCTTGCCTGCTGAGGCACATGATCCGTGCAGGAGAGCTACCTGATCAGCACATGAGCAGTCACATGATCAGCGCCTCTCAGTCACCTGATCACTGCATGACAGGCACGTGATCAGTGCCTGCTGAGGTGCGGGATCAGCGCCTGCTCAGCTGCCTGATAATCGCCAGCTGGGCCGCAGGATTCATGCCTGCTCAGCTGCCTGATAACCGCCAGCTGGGCCGCAGGATTCATGCCTGCTCAGCTGCCTGATAACCGCCAGCTGGGCCGCAGGATTCATGCCTGCTCAGCTGCCTGATAACCGCCAGCTGGGCCGCAGGATTCATGCCTGCTCAGCTGCCTGATAACCGCCAGCTGGGCCGCAGGATTCATGCCTGCTCAGCTGCCTGATAACCGCCAGCTGGGCCGCAGGATTCATGCCTGCTCAGCTGCCTGATAACCGCCAGCTGGGCCGCAGGATTCATGCCTGCTCAGCTGCCTGATAACCGCCAGCTGGGCCGCAGGATTCACGCCTGCTCAGCTGCCTGATAACCGCCAGCTGGGCCGCAGGATTCATGCCTGCTCAGCTGCCTGATAACCGCCAGCTGGGCCGCAGGATTCACGCCTGCTCAGCTGCCTGATAATCGCCAGCTGGGCCGCAGGATTCATGCCTGCTCAGCTGCTTGATTCTTGCCTGCTGAGGCACATGATCCGTGCAGGAGAGCTACCTGATCAGCACATGAGCAGTCACATGATCAGCGCCTCTCAGTCACCTGATCACTGCATGACAGGCACGTGATCAGTGCCTGCTGAGGTGCGGGATCAGCGCCTGCTCAGCTGCCTGATAATCGCCAGCTGGGCCGCAGGATTCATGCCTGCTCAGCTGCCTGATAATCGCCAGCTGGGCCGCAGGATTCATGCCTGCTCAGCTGCTTGATTCTTGCCTGCTGAGGCACATGATCCGTGCAGGAGAGCTACCTGATCAGCACATGAGCAGTCACATGATCAGCGCCTCTCAGTCACCTGATCACTGCATGACAGGCACGTGATCAGTGCCTGCTGAGGTGCGGGATCAGCGCCTGCTCAGCTGCCTGATAACCGCCAGCTGGGCCGCAGGATTCATGCCTGTTCAGCTGCCTGATAACCGCCCGCTGGGCCGCAGGATTCATGCCTGCTCAGCTGCCTGATAACCGCCAGCTGGGCCGCAGGATTCATGCCTGCTCAGCTGCCTGATAACCGCCAGCTGGGCCGCAGGATTCATGCCTGCTCAGCTGCCTGATAACCGCCAGCTGGGCCGCAGGATTCATGCCTGCTCAGCTGCCTGATAACCGCCAGCTGGGCCGCAGGATTCATGCCTGCTCAGCTGCCTGATAACCGCCAGCTGGGCCGCAGGATTCACGCCTGCTCAGCTGCCTGATAACCGCCAGCTGGGCCGCAGGATTCACGCCTGCTCAGCTGCCTGATAATCGCCAGCTGGGCCGCAGGATTCATGCCTGCTCAGCTGCTTGATTCTTGCCTGCTGAGGCACATGATCCGTGCAGGAGAGCTACCTGATCAGCACATGAGCAGTCACATGATCAGCGCCTCTCAGTCACCTGATCACTGCATGACAGGCACGTGATCAGTGCCTGCTGAGGTGCGGGATCAGCGCCTGCTCAGCTGCCTGATAATCGCCAGCTGGGCCGCAGGATTCATGCCTGCTCAGCTGCCTGATAACCGCCAGCTGGGCCGCAGGATTCATGCCTGCTCAGCTGCCTGATAACCGCCAGCTGGGCCGCAGGATTCATGCCTGCTCAGCTGCCTGATAACCGCCAGCTGGGCCGCAGGATTCATGCCTGCTCAGCTGCCTGATAACCGCCAGCTGGGCCGCAGGATTCATGCCTGCTCAGCTGCCTGATAACCGCCAGCTGGGCCGCAGGATTCATGCCTGCTCAGCTGCCTGATAACCGCCAGCTGGGCCGCAGGATTCATGCCTGCTCAGCTGCCTGATAACCGCCAGCTGGGCCGCAGGATTCATGCCTGCTCAGCTGCCTGATAACCGCCAGCTGGGCCGCAGGATTCATGCCTGCTCAGCTGCCTGATAACCGCCAGCTGGGCCGCAGGATTCATGCCTGCTCAGCTGCCTGATAACCGCCAGCTGGGCCGCAGGATTCATGCCTGCTCAGCTGCCTGATAACCGCCAGCTGGGCCGCAGGATTCATGCCTGCTCAGCTGCCTGATAACCGCCAGCTGGGCCGCAGGATTCACGCCTGCTCAGCTGCCTGATAACCGCCAGCTGGGCCGCAGGATTCATGCCTGCTCAGCTGCCTGATAATCGCCAGCTGGGCCGCAGGATTCATGCCTGCTCAGCTGCTTGATTCTTGCCTGCTGAGGCACATGATCCGTGCAGGAGAGCTACCTGATCAGCACATGAGCAGTCACATGATCAGCGCCTCTCAGTCACCTGATCACTGCATGACAGGCACGTGATCAGTGCCTGCTGAGGTGCGGGATCAGCGCCTGCTCAGCTGCCTGATAATCGCCAGCTGGGCCGCAGGATTCACGCCTGCTCAGCTGCCTGATAATCGCCAGCTGGGCCGCAGGATTCATGCCTGCTCAGCTGCTTGATTCTTGCCTGCTGAGGCACATGATCCGTGCAGGAGAGCTACCTGATCAGCACATGAGCAGTCACATGATCAGCGCCTCTCAGTCACCTGATCACTGCATGACAGGCACGTGATCAGTGCCTGCTGAGGTGCGGGATCAGCGCCTGCTCAGCTGCCTGATAACCGCCAGCTGGGCCGCAGGATTCATGCCTGCTCAGCTGCCTGATAACCGCCAGCTGGGCCGCAGGATTCACGCCTGCTCAGCTGCCTGATAACCGCCAGCTGGGCCGCAGGATTCACGCCTGCTCAGCTGCCTGATAACCGCCAGCTGGGCCGCAGGATTCATGCCTGCTCAGCTGCCTGATAACCGCCAGCTGGGCCGCAGGATTCATGCCTGCTCAGCTGCTTGATTCTTGCCTGCTGAGGCACATGATCCGTGCAGGAGAGCTACCTGATCAGCACATGAGCAGTCACATGATCAGCGCCTCTCAGTCACCTGATCACTGCATGACAGGCACGTGATCAGTGCCTGCTGAGGTGCGGGATCAGCGCCTGCTCAGCTGCCTGATAACCGCCAGCTGGGCCGCAGGATTCATGCCTGCTCAGCTGCCTGATAACGCCAGCTGGGCCGCAGGATTCATGCCTGCTCAGCTGCCTGATAACCGCCAGCTGGGCCGCAGGATTCATGCCTGCTCAGCTGCTTGATTCTTGCCTGCTGAGGCACATGATCCGTGCAGGAGAGCTACCTGATCAGCACATGAGCAGTCACATGATCAGCGCCTCTCAGTCACCTGATCACTGCATGACAGGCACGTGATCAGTGCCTGCTGAGGTGCGGGATCAGCGCCTGCTCAGCTGCCTGATAATCGCCAGCTGGGCCGCAGGATTCATGCCTGCTCAGCTGCCTGATAACCGCCAGCTGGGCCGCAGGATTCATGCCTGCTCAGCTGCCTGATAACCGCCAGCTGGGCCGCAGGATTCATGCCTGCTCAGCTGCCTGATAACCGCCAGCTGGGCCGCAGGATTCATGCCTGCTCAGCTGCCTGATAACCGCCAGCTGGGCCGCAGGATTCATGCCTGCTCAGCTGCCTGATAACCGCCAGCTGGGCCGCAGGATTCATGCCTGCTCAGCTGCCTGATAACCGCCAGCTGGGCCGCAGGATTCATGCCTTCTCAGCTGCTTGATTCTTGCCTGCTGAGGCACATGATCCGTGCAGGAGAGCTACCTGATCAGCACATGAGCAGTCACATGATCAGCGCCTCTCAGTCACCTGATCACTGCATGACAGGCACGTGATCAGTGCCTGCTGAGGTGCGGGATCAGCGCCTGCTCAGCTGCCTGATAATCGCCAGCTGGGCCGCAGGATTCATGCCTGCTCAGCTGCCTGATAACCGCCAGCTGGGCCGCAGGATTCATGCCTGCTCAGCTGCCTGATAACCGCCAGCTGGGCCGCAGGATTCATGCCTGCTCAGCTGCCTGATAACCGCCAGCTGGGCCGCAGGATTCACGCCTGCTCAGCTGCCTGATAACCGCCAGCTGGGCCGCAGGATTCATGCCTGCTCAGCTGCCTGATAACCGCCAGCTGGGCCGCAGGATTCATGCCTGCTCAGCTGCCTGATAACCGCCAGCTGGGCCGCAGGATTCACGCCTGCTCAGCTGCCTGATAACCGCCAGCTGGGCCGCAGGATTCACGCCTGCTCAGCTGCCTGATAACCGCCAGCTGGGCCGCAGGATTCACGCCTGCTCAGCTGCCTGATAACCGCCAGCTGGGCCGCAGGATTCACGCCTGCTCAGCTGCCTGATAACCGCCAGCTGGGCCGCAGGATTCACGCCTGCTCAGCTGCCTGATAATCGCCAGCTGGGCCGCAGGATTCATGCCTGCTCAGCTGCTTGATTCTTGCCTGCTGAGGCACATGATCCGTGCAGGAGAGCTACCTGATCAGCACATGAGCAGTCACATGATCAGCGCCTCTCAGTCACCTGATCACTGCATGACAGGCACGTGATCAGTGCCTGCTGAGGTGCGGGATCAGCGCCTGCTCAGCTGCCTGATAATCGCCAGCTGGGCCGCAGGATTCATGCCTGCTCAGCTGCCTGATAACCGCCAGCTGGGCCGCAGGATTCATGCCTGCTCAGCTGCCTGATAACCGCCAGCTGGGCCGCAGGATTCATGCCTGCTCAGCTGCCTGATAACCGCCAGCTGGGCCGCAGGATTCATGCCTGCTCAGCTGCCTGATAACCGCCAGCTGGGCCGCAGGATTCATGCCTGCTCAGCTGCCTGATAACCGCCAGCTGGGCCGCAGGATTCATGCCTGCTCAGCTGCCTGATAACCGCCAGCTGGGCCGCAGGATTCATGCCTGCTCAGCTGCCTGATAACCGCCAGCTGGGCCGCAGGATTCATGCCTGCTCAGCTGCCTGATAACCGCCAGCTGGGCCGCAGGATTCATGCCTGCTCAGCTGCCTGATAACCGCCAGCTGGGCCGCAGGATTCATGCCTGCTCAGCTGCCTGATAACCGCCAGCTGGGCCGCAGGATTCATGCCTGCTCAGCTGCCTGATAATCGCCAGCTGGGCCGCAGGATTCATGCCTGCTCAGCTGCCTGATAACCGCCAGCTGGGCCGCAGGATTCATGCCTGCTCAGCTGCCTGATAACCGCCAGCTGGGCCGCAGGATTCATGCCTGCTCAGCTGCCTGATAACCGCCAGCTGGGCCGCAGGATTCATGCCTGCTCAGCTGCCTGATAACCGCCAGCTGGGCCGCAGGATTCATGCCTGCTCAGCTGCCTGATAACCGCCAGCTGGGCCGCAGGATTCATGCCTGCTCAGCTGCCTGATAACGCCAGCTGGGCCGCAGGATTCATGCCTGCTCAGCTGCTTGATTCTTGCCTGCTGAGGCACATGATCCGTGCAGGAGAGCTACCTGATCAGCACATGAGCAGTCACATGATCAGCGCCTCTCAGTCACCTGATCACTGCATGACAGGCACGTGATCAGTGCCTGCTGAGGTGCGGGATCAGCGCCTGCTCAGCTGCCTGATAATCGCCAGCTGGGCCGCAGGATTCATGCCTGCTCAGCTGCCTGATAACCGCCAGCTGGGCCGCAGGATTCATGCCTGCTCAGCTGCCTGATAACCGCCAGCTGGGCCGCAGGATTCACGCCTGCTCAGCTGCCTGATAACCGCCAGCTGGGCCGCAGGATTCACGCCTGCTCAGCTGCCTGATAACCGCCAGCTGGGCCGCAGGATTCATGCCTGCTCAGCTGCCTGATAACCGCCAGCTGGGCCGCAGGATTCATGCCTGCTCAGCTGCCTGATAACCGCCAGCTGGGCCGCAGGATTCATGCCTGCTCAGCTGCCTGATAACCGCCAGCTGGGCCGCAGGATTCATGCCTGCTCAGCTGCCTGATAACCGCCAGCTGGGCCGCAGGATTCATGCCTGCTCAGCTGCCTGATAACCGCCAGCTGGGCCGCAGGATTCATGCCTGCTCAGCTGCCTGATAACCGCCAGCTGGGCCGCAGGATTCATGCCTGCTCAGCTGCCTGATAACCGCCAGCTGGGCCGCAGGATTCATGCCTGCTCAGCTGCCTGATAATCGCCAGCTGGGCCGCAGGATTCATGCCTGCTCAGCTGCTTGATTCTTGCCTGCTGAGGCACATGATCCGTGCAGGAGAGCTACCTGATCAGCACATGAGCAGTCACATGATCAGCGCCTCTCAGTCACCTGATCACTGCATGACAGGCACGTGATCAGTGCCTGCTGAGGTGCGGGATCAGCGCCTGCTCAGCTGCCTGATAATCGCCAGCTGGGCCGCAGGATTCACGCCTGCTCAGCTGCCTGATAATCGCCAGCTGGGCCGCAGGATTCATGCCTGCTCAGCTGCTTGATTCTTGCCTGCTGAGGCACATGATCCGTGCAGGAGAGCTACCTGATCAGCACATGAGCAGTCACATGATCAGCGCCTCTCAGTCACCTGATCACTGCATGACAGGCACGTGATCAGTGCCTGCTGAGGTGCGGGATCAGCGCCTGCTCAGCTGCCTGATAACCGCCAGCTGGGCCGCAGGATTCATCCCTGCTCAGCTGCCTGATAACCGCCAGCTGGGCCGCAGGATTCATGCCTGCTCAGCTGCCTGATAACCGCCAGCTGGGCCGCAGGATTCATGCCTGCTCAGCTGCCTGATAACCGCCAGCTGGGCCGCAGGATTCACGCCTGCTCAGCTGCCTGATAACCGCCAGCTGGGCCGCAGGATTCATGCCTGCTCAGCTGCTTGATTCTTGCCTGCTGAGGCACATGATCCGTGCAGGAGAGCTACCTGATCAGCACATGAGCAGTCACATGATCAGCGCCTCTCAGTCACCTGATCACTGCATGACAGGCACGTGATCAGTGCCTGCTGAGGTGCGGGATCAGCGCCTGCTCAGCTGCCTGATAATCGCCAGCTGGGCCGCAGGATTCATGCCTGCTCAGCTGCCTGATAACCGCCAGCTGGGCCGCAGGATTCATGCCTGCTCAGCTGCCTGATAACCGCCAGCTGGGCCGCAGGATTCATGCCTGCTCAGCTGCCTGATAACCGCCAGCTGGGCCGCAGGATTCATGCCTGCTCAGCTGCCTGATAACCGCCAGCTGGGCCGCAGGATTCACGCCTGCTCAGCTGCCTGATAACCGCCAGCTGGGCCGCAGGATTCATGCCTGCTCAGCTGCCTGATAACCGCCAGCTGGGCCGCAGGATTCACCTGCTCAGCTGCCTGATAACCGCCAGCTGGGCCGCAGGATTCATGCCTGCTCAGCTGCCTGATAATCGCCAGCTGGGCCGCAGGATTCATGCCTGCTCAGCTGCTTGATTCTTGCCTGCTGAGGCACATGATCCGTGCAGGAGAGCTACCTGATCAGCACATGAGCAGTCACATGATCAGCGCCTCTCAGTCACCTGATCACTGCATGACAGGCACGTGATCAGTGCCTGCTGAGGTGCGGGATCAGCGCCTGCTCAGCTGCCTGATAATCGCCAGCTGGGCCGCAGGATTCATGCCTGCTCAGCTGCCTGATAATCGCCAGCTGGGCCGCAGGATTCATGCCTGCTCAGCTGCTTGATTCTTGCCTGCTGAGGCACATGATCCGTGCAGGAGAGCTACCTGATCAGCACATGAGCAGTCACATGATCAGCGCCTCTCAGTCACCTGATCACTGCATGACAGGCACGTGATCAGTGCCTGCTGAGGTGCGGGATCAGCGCCTGCTCAGCTGCCTGATAACCGCCAGCTGGGCCGCAGGATTCATGCCTGCTCAGCTGCCTGATAACCGCCAGCTGGGCCGCAGGATTCACGCCTGCTCAGCTGCCTGATAACCGCCAGCTGGGCCGCAGGATTCATGCCTGCTCAGCTGCCTGATAACCGCCAGCTGGGCCGCAGGATTCATGCCTGCTCAGCTGCCTGATAACCGCCAGCTGGGCCGCAGGATTCATGCCTGCTCAGCTGCTTGATTCTTGCCTGCTGAGGCACATGATCCGTGCAGGAGAGCTACCTGATCAGCACATGAGCAGTCACATGATCAGCGCCTCTCAGTCACCTGATCACTGCATGACAGGCACGTGATCAGTGCCTGCTGAGGTGCGGGATCAGCGCCTGCTCAGCTGCCTGATAATCGCCAGCTGGGCCGCAGGATTCATGCCTGCTCAGCTGCCTGATAACCGCCAGCTGGGCCGCAGGATTCATGCCTGCTCAGCTGCCTGATAACCGCCAGCTGGGCCGCAGGATTCATGCCTGCTCAGCTGCCTGATAACCGCCAGCTGGGCCGCAGGATTCATGCCTGCTCAGCTGCCTGATAACCGCCAGCTGGGCCGCAGGATTCACGCCTGCTCAGCTGCCTGATAACCGCCAGCTGGGCCGCAGGATTCACGCCTGCTCAGCTGCCTGATAACCGCCAGCTGGGCCGCAGGATTCATGCCTGCTCAGCTGCCTGATAACCGCCAGCTGGGCCGCAGGATTCACGCCTGCTCAGCTGCCTGATAACCGCCAGCTGGGCCGCAGGATTCACGCCTGCTCAGCTGCCTGATAATCGCCAGCTGGGCCGCAGGATTCATGCCTGCTCAGCTGCTTGATTCTTGCCTGCTGAGGCACATGATCCGTGCAGGAGAGCTACCTGATCAGCACATGAGCAGTCACATGATCAGCGCCTCTCAGTCACCTGATCACTGCATGACAGGCACGTGATCAGTGCCTGCTGAGGTGCGGGATCAGCGCCTGCTCAGCTGCCTGATAATCGCCAGCTGGGCCGCAGGATTCATGCCTGCTCAGCTGCCTGATAATCGCCAGCTGGGCCGCAGGATTCATGCCTGCTCAGCTGCTTGATTCTTGCCTGCTGAGGCACATGATCCGTGCAGGAGAGCTACCTGATCAGCACATGAGCAGTCACATGATCAGCGCCTCTCAGTCACCTGATCACTGCATGACAGGCACGTGATCAGTGCCTGCTGAGGTGCGGGATCAGCGCCTGCTCAGCTGCCTGATAACCGCCAGCTGGGCCGCAGGATTCATGCCTGCTCAGCTGCCTGATAATCGCCAGCTGGGCCGCAGGATTCATGCCTGCTCAGCTGCCTGATAACCGCCAGCTGGGCCGCAGGATTCATGCCTGCTCAGCTGCCTGATAACCGCCAGCTGGGCCGCAGGATTCATGCCTGCTCAGCTGCCTGATAACCGCCAGCTGGGCCGCAGGATTCATGCCTGCTCAGCTGCTTGATTCTTGCCTGCTGAGGCACATGATCCGTGCAGGAGAGCTACCTGATCAGCACATGAGCAGTCACATGATCAGCGCCTCTCAGTCACCTGATCACTGCATGACAGGCACGTGATCAGTGCCTGCTGAGGTGCGGGATCAGCGCCTGCTCAGCTGCCTGATAATCGCCAGCTGGGCCGCAGGATTCATGCCTGCTCAGCTGCCTGATAACCGCCAGCTGGGCCGCAGGATTCATGCCTGCTCAGCTGCCTGATAACCGCCAGCTGGGCCGCAGGATTCATGCCTGCTCAGCTGCCTGATAACCGCCAGCTGGGCCGCAGGATTCATGCCTGCTCAGCTGCCTGATAACCGCCAGCTGGGCCGCAGGATTCATGCCTGCTCAGCTGCCTGATAACCGCCAGCTGGGCCGCAGGATTCATGCCTGCTCAGCTGCCTGATAACCGCCAGCTGGGCCGCAGGATTCATGCCTGCTCAGCTGCCTGATAATCGCCAGCTGGGCCGCAGGATTCATGCCTGCTCAGCTGCTTGATTCTTGCCTGCTGAGGCACATGATCCGTGCAGGAGAGCTACCTGATCAGCACATGAGCAGTCACATGATCAGCGCCTCTCAGTCACCTGATCACTGCATGACAGGCACGTGATCAGTGCCTGCTGAGGTGCGGGATCAGCGCCTGCTCAGCTGCCTGATAATCGCCAGCTGGGCCGCAGGATTCACGCCTGCTCAGCTGCCTGATAACCGCCAGCTGGGCCGCAGGATTCATGCCTGCTCAGCTGCCTGATAACCGCCAGCTGGGCCGCAGGATTCATGCCTGCTCAGCTGCCTGATAACCGCCAGCTGGGCCGCAGGATTCATGCCTGCTCAGCTGCCTGATAACCGCCAGCTGGGCCGCAGGATTCATGCCTGCTCAGCTGCCTGATAACCGCCAGCTGGGCCGCAGGATTCATGCCTGCTCAGCTGCCTGATAACCGCCAGCTGGGCCGCAGGATTCACGCCTGCTCAGCTGCCTGATAACCGCCAGCTGGGCCGCAGGATTCACGCCTGCTCAGCTGCCTGATAACCGCCAGCTGGGCCGCAGGATTCATGCCTGCTCAGCTGCCTGATAACCGCCAGCTGGGCCGCAGGATTCACGCCTGCTCAGCTGCCTGATAACCGCCAGCTGGGCCGCAGGATTCACGCCTGCTCAGCTGCCTGATAACCGCCAGCTGGGCCGCAGGATTCACGCCTGCTCAGCTGCCTGATAACCGCCAGCTGGGCCGCAGGATTCACGCCTGCTCAGCTGCCTGATAACCGCCAGCTGGGCCGCAGGATTCATGCCTGCTCAGCTGCCTGATAACCGCCAGCTGGGCCGCAGGATTCACGCCTGCTCAGCTGCCTGATAACCGCCAGCTGGGCCGCAGGATTCATGCCTGCTCAGCTGCCTGATAACCGCCAGCTGGGCCGCAGGATTCACGCCTGCTCAGCTGCCTGATAACCGCCAGCTGGGCCGCAGGATTCATGCCTGCTCAGCTGCTTGATTCTTGCCTGCTGAGGCACATGATCCGTGCAGGAGAGCTACCTGATCAGCACATGAGCAGTCACATGATCAGCGCCTCTCAGTCACCTGATCACTGCATGACAGGCACGTGATCAGTGCCTGCTGAGGTGCGGGATCAGCGCCTGCTCAGCTGCCTGATAATCGCCAGCTGGGCCGCAGGATTCATGCCTGCTCAGCTGCCTGATAACCGCCAGCTGGGCCGCAGGATTCATGCCTGCTCAGCTGCCTGATAACCGCCAGCTGGGCCGCAGGATTCATGCCTGCTCAGCTGCCTGATAACCGCCAGCTGGGCCGCAGGATTCACGCCTGCTCAGCTGCCTGATAACCGCCAGCTGGGCCGCAGGATTCACCTGCTCAGCTGCCTGATAACCGCCAGCTGGGCCGCAGGATTCACGCCTGCTCAGCTGCCTGATAACCGCCAGCTGGGCCGCAGGATTCACGCCTGCTCAGCTGCCTGATAACCGCCAGCTGGGCCGCAGGATTCACGCCTGCTCAGCTGCCTGATAACCGCCAGCTGGGCCGCAGGATTCACGCCTGCTCAGCTGCCTGATAACCGCCAGCTGGGCCGCAGGATTCACGCCTGCTCAGCTGCCTGATAACCGCCAGCTGGGCCGCAGGATTCATGCCTGCTCAGCTGCCTGATAACCGCCAGCTGGGCCGCAGGATTCACGCCTGCTCAGCTGCCTGATAATCGCCAGCTGGGCCGCAGGATTCATGCCTGCTCAGCTGCTTGATTCTTGCCTGCTGAGGCACATGATCCGTGCAGGAGAGCTACCTGATCAGCACATGAGCAGTCACATGATCAGCGCCTCTCAGTCACCTGATCACTGCATGACAGGCACGTGATCAGTGCCTGCTGAGGTGCGGGATCAGCGCCTGCTCAGCTGCCTGATAATCGCCAGCTGGGCCGCAGGATTCACGCCTGCTCAGCTGCCTGATAATCGCCAGCTGGGCCGCAGGATTCATGCCTGCTCAGCTGCTTGATTCTTGCCTGCTGAGGCACATGATCCGTGCAGGAGAGCTACCTGATCAGCACATGAGCAGTCACATGATCAGCGCCTCTCAGTCACCTGATCACTGCATGACAGGCACGTGATCAGTGCCTGCTGAGGTGCGGGATCAGCGCCTGCTCAGCTGCCTGATAACCGCCAGCTGGGCCGCAGGATTCATGCCTGCTCAGCTGCCTGATAACCGCCAGCTGGGCCGCAGGATTCACGCCTGCTCAGCTGCCTGATAACCGCCAGCTGGGCCGCAGGATTCACGCCTGCTCAGCTGCCTGATAACCGCCAGCTGGGCCGCAGGATTCACGCCTGCTCAGCTGCCTGATAACCGCCAGCTGGGCCGCAGGATTCATGCCTGCTCAGCTGCTTGATTCTTGCCTGCTGAGGCACATGATCCGTGCAGGAGAGCTACCTGATCAGCACATGAGCAGTCACATGATCAGCGCCTCTCAGTCACCTGATCACTGCATGACAGGCACGTGATCAGTGCCTGCTGAGGTGCGGGATCAGCGCCTGCTCAGCTGCCTGATAATCGCCAGCTGGGCCGCAGGATTCACGCCTGCTCAGCTGCCTGATAACCGCCAGCTGGGCCGCAGGATTCATGCCTGCTCAGCTGCCTGATAACCGCCAGCTGGGCCGCAGGATTCACGCCTGCTCAGCTGCCTGATAACCGCCAGCTGGGCCGCAGGATTCACGCCTGCTCAGCTGCCTGATAACCGCCAGCTGGGCCGCAGGATTCACCTGCTCAGCTGCCTGATAACCGCCAGCTGGGCCGCAGGATTCACGCCTGCTCAGCTGCCTGATAACCGCCAGCTGGGCCGCAGGATTCACGCCTGCTCAGCTGCCTGATAACCGCCAGCTGGGCCGCAGGATTCACGCCTGCTCAGCTGCCTGATAACCGCCAGCTGGGCCGCAGGATTCATGCCTGCTCAGCTGCCTGATAACCGCCAGCTGGGCCGCAGGATTCACGCCTGCTCAGCTGCCTGATAACCGCCAGCTGGGCCGCAGGATTCACGCCTGCTCAGCTGCCTGATAACCGCCAGCTGGGCCGCAGGATTCACGCCTGCTCAGCTGCCTGATAATCGCCAGCTGGGCCGCAGGATTCATGCCTGCTCAGCTGCTTGATTCTTGCCTGCTGAGGCACATGATCCGTGCAGGAGAGCTACCTGATCAGCACATGAGCAGTCACATGATCAGCGCCTCTCAGTCACCTGATCACTGCATGACAGGCACGTGATCAGTGCCTGCTGAGGTGCGGGATCAGCGCCTGCTCAGCTGCCTGATAATCGCCAGCTGGGCCGCAGGATTCATGCCTGCTCAGCTGCCTGATAACCGCCAGCTGGGCCGCAGGATTCACGCCTGCTCAGCTGCCTGATAACCGCCAGCTGGGCCGCAGGATTCACGCCTGCTCAGCTGCCTGATAACCGCCAGCTGGGCCGCAGGATTCACGCCTGCTCAGCTGCCTGATAACCGCCAGCTGGGCCGCAGGATTCATGCCTGCTCAGCTGCCTGATAACCGCCAGCTGGGCCGCAGGATTCACGCCTGCTCAGCTGCCTGATAACCGCCAGCTGGGCCGCAGGATTCATGCCTGCTCAGCTGCCTGATAACCGCCAGCTGGGCCGCAGGATTCACGCCTGCTCAGCTGCCTGATAACCGCCAGCTGGGCCGCAGGATTCACGCCTGCTCAGCTGCCTGATAACCGCCAGCTGGGCCGCAGGATTCATGCCTGCTCAGCTGCCTGATAATCGCCAGCTGGGCCGCAGGATTCATGCCTGCTCAGCTGCTTGATTCTTGCCTGCTGAGGCACATGATCCGTGCAGGAGAGCTACCTGATCAGCACATGAGCAGTCACATGATCAGCGCCTCTCAGTCACCTGATCACTGCATGACAGGCACATGATCAGTGCCTGCTGAGGTGCGGGATCAGCGCCTGCTCAGCTGCCTGATAATCGCCAGCTGGGCCGCAGGATTCACTCCTGCTCAGCTGCCTGATAATCGCCAGCTGGGCCGCAGGATTCATGCCTGCTCAGCTGCTTGATTCTTGCCTGCTGATGCACATGATCCGTGCAGGAGAGCTACCTGATCAGCACATGAGCAGTCACATGATCAGCGCCTCTCAGTCACCTGATCACTGCATGACAGGCACGTGATCAGTGCCTGCTGAGGTGCGGGATCAGCGCCTGCTCAGCTGCCTGATAACCGCCAGCTGGGCCGCAGGATTCACGCCTGCTCAGCTGCCTGATAACCGCCAGCTGGGCCGCAGGATTCACGCCTGCTCAGCTGCCTGATAACCGCCAGCTGGGCCGCAGGATTCATGCCTGCTCAGCTGCCTGATAACCGCCAGCTGGGCCGCAGGATTCATGCCTGCTCAGCTGCCTGATAACCGCCAGCTGGGCCGCAGGATTCATGCCTGCTCAGCTGCTTGATTCTTGCCTGCTGAGGCACATGATCCGTGCAGGAGCTACCTGATCAGCACATGAGCAGTCACATGATCAGCGCCTCTCAGTCACCTGATCACTGCATGACAGGCACGAGATCAGTGCCTGCTGAGGTGCGGGATCATCGCCTGCTCAGCTGCCTGATAATCGCCAGCTGGGCCGCAGGATTCACGCCTGCTCAGCTGCCTGATAACCGCCAGCTGGGCCGCAGGATTCACGCCTGCTCAGCTGCCTGATAACCGCCAGCTGGGCCGCAGGATTCACGCCTGCTCAGCTGCCTGATAACCGCCAGCTGGGCCGCAGGATTCACGCCTGCTCAGCTGCCTGATAACCGCCAGCTGGGCCGCAGGATTCATGCCTGCTCAGCTGCCTGATAACCGCCAGCTGGGCCGCAGGATTCACGCCTGCTCAGCTGCCTGATAACCGCCAGCTGGGCCGCAGGATTCATGCCTGCTCAGCTGCCTGATAACCGCCAGCTGGGCCGCAGGATTCATGCCTGCTCAGCTGCCTGATAACCGCCAGCTGGGCCGCAGGATTCATGCCTGCTCAGCTGTCTGATAATCGCCAGCTGGGCCGCAGGATTCATGCCTGCTCAGCTGCTTGATTCTTGCCTGCTGAGGCACATGATCCGTGCAGGAGAGCTACCTGATCAGCACATGAGCAGTCACATGATCAGCGCCTCTCAGTCACCTGATCACTGCATGACAGGCACGTGATCAGTGCCTGCTGAGGTGCGGGATCAGCGCCTGCTCAGCTGCCTGATAATCGCCAGCTGGGCCGCAGGATTCACGCCTGCTCAGCTGCCTGATAATCGCCAGCTGGGCCGCAGGATTCATGCCTGCTCAGCTGCTTGATTCTTGCCTGCTGAGGCACATGATCCGTGCAGGAGAGCTACCTGATCAGCACATGAGCAGTCACATGATCAGCGCCTCTCAGTCACCTGATCACTGCATGACAGGCACGTGATCAGTGCCTGCTGAGGTGCGGGATCAGCGCCTGCTCAGCTGCCTGATAACCGCCAGCTGGGCCGCAGGATTCACGCCTGCTCAGCTGCCTGATATTCGCCAGCTGGGCCGCAGGACTCACGCCTGCTCAGCTGCCTGATAACCGCCAGCTGGGCCGCAGGATTCATGCCTGCTCAGCTGCCTGATAACCGCCAGCTGGGCCGCAGGATTCACGCCTGCTCAGCTGCCTGATAACCGCCAGCTGGGCCGCAGGATTCATGCCTGCTCAGCTGCTTGATTCTTGCCTGCTGAGGCACATGATCCGTGCAGGAGAGCTACCTGATCAGCACATGAGCAGTCACATGATCAGCGCCTCTCAGTCACCTGATCACTGCATGACAGGCACGTGATCCGTGCCTGCTGAGGTGCGGGATCAGCGCCTGCTCAGCTGCCTGATAATCGCCAGCTGGGCCGCAGGATTCATGCCTGCTCAGCTACCTGATAACCACAAGCTGGGCCGCAGGATTCATGCTTGCTCAGCTGCGTGATAACCGCCAGCTGGGCCGCAGGATTCATGCCTGCTCAGCTGCCTGATAACCGCCAGCTGGGCCGCAGGATTCACGCCTGCTCAGCTGCCTGATAACCGCCAGCTGGGCCGCAGGATTCATGCCTGCTCAGCTGCCTGATAACCGCCAGCTGGGCCGCAGGATTCACGCCTGCTCAGCTGCCTGATAACCGCCAGCTGGGTCGCAGGATTCATGCCTGCTCAGCTGCCTGATAATCGCCAGCTGGGCCGCAGGATTCATGCCTGCTCAGCTGCTTGATTCTTGCCTGCTGAGGCACATGATCCGTGCAGGAGAGCTACCTGATCAGCACATGAGCAGTCACATGATCAGCGCCTCTCAGTCACCTGATCACTGCATGACAGGCACGTGATCAGTGCCTGCTGAGGTGCGGGATTAGCGCCTGCTCAGCTGCCTGATAATCGCCAGCTGGGCCGCAGGATTCACGCCTGCTCAGCTGCCTGATAACCGCCAGCTGGGCCGCAGGATTCATGCCTGCTCAGCTGCCTGATAACCGCCAGCTGGGCCGCAGGATTCATGCCTGCTCAGCTGCCTGATAACCGCCAGCTGGGCCGCAGGATTCATGCCTGCTCAGCTGCCTGATAACCGCCAGCTGGGCCGCAGGATTCATGCCTGCTCAGCTGCCTGATAACCGCCAGCTGGGCCGCAGGATTCACGCCTGCTCAGCTGCCTGATAACCGCCAGCTGGGCCGCAGGATTCACCTGCTCAGCTGCCTGATAACCGCCAGCTGGGCCGCAGGATTCATGCCTGCTCAGCTGCCTGATAACCGCCAGCTGGGCCGCAGGATTCATGCCTGCTCAGCTGCCTGATAACCGCCAGCTGGGCCGCAGGATTCATGCCTGCTCAGCTGCCTGATAACCGCCAGCTGGGCCGCAGGATTCATGCCTGCTCAGCTGCCTGATAATCGCCAGCTGGGCCGCAGGATTCATGCCTGCTCAGCTGCCTGATAACCGCCAGCTGGGCCGCAGGATTGCCTGCTCAGCTGCCTGATAACCGCCAGCTGGGCCGCAGGATTCACGCCTGCTCAGCTGCCTGATAACCGCCAGCTGGGCCGCAGGATTCACGCCTGCTCAGCTGCCTGATAACCGCCAGCTGGGCCGCAGGATTCACGCCTGCTCAGCTGCCTGATAACCGCCAGCTGGGCCGCAGGATTCACGCCTGCTCAGCTGCCTGATAACCGCCAGCTGGGCCGCAGGATTCATGCCTGCTCAGCTGCTTGATTCTTGCCTGCTGAGGCACATGATCCGTGCAGGAGAGCTACCTGATCAGCACATGAGCAGTCACATGATCAGCGCCTCTCAGTCACCTGATCACTGCATGACAGGCACGTGATCAGTGCCTGCTGAGGTGCGGGATCAGCGCCTGCTCAGCTGCCTGATAATCGCCAGCTGGGCCGCAGGATTCATGCCTGCTCAGCTGCCTGATAACCGCCAGCTGGGCCGCAGGATTCATGCCTGCTCAGCTGCCTGATAACCGCCAGCTGGGCCGCAGGATTCATGCCTGCTCAGCTGCCTGATAACCGCCAGCTGGGCCGCAGGATTCACGCCTGCTCAGCTGCCTGATAACCGCCAGCTGGGCCGCAGGATTCACCTGCTCAGCTGCCTGATAACCGCCAGCTGGGCCGCAGGATTCACGCCTGCTCAGCTGCCTGATAACCGCCAGCTGGGCCGCAGGATTCACGCCTGCTCAGCTGCCTGATAACCGCCAGCTGGGCCGCAGGATTCACGCCTGCTCAGCTGCCTGATAACCGCCAGCTGGGCCGCAGGATTCACCTGCTCAGCTGCCTGATAACCGCCAGCTGGGCCGCAGGATTCACGCCTGCTCAGCTGCCTGATAACCGCCAGCTGGGCCGCAGGATTCACGCCTGCTCAGCTGCCTGATAACCGCCAGCTGGGCCGCAGGATTCACGCCTGCTCAGCTGCCTGATAATCGCCAGCTGGGCCGCAGGATTCATGCCTGCTCAGCTGCTTGATTCTTGCCTGCTGAGGCACATGATCCGTGCAGGAGAGCTACCTGATCAGCACATGAGCAGTCACATGATCAGCGCCTCTCAGTCACCTGATCACTGCATGACAGGCACGTGATCAGTGCCTGCTGAGGTGCGGGATCAGCGCCTGCTCAGCTGCCTGATAATCGCCAGCTGGGCCGCAGGATTCACGCCTGCTCAGCTGCCTGATAATCGCCAGCTGGGCCGCAGGATTCATGCCTGCTCAGCTGCTTGATTCTTGCCTGCTGAGGCACATGATCCGTGCAGGAGAGCTACCTGATCAGCACATGAGCAGTCACATGATCAGCGCCTCTCAGTCACCTGATCACTGCATGACAGGCACGTGATCAGTGCCTGCTGAGGTGCGGGATCAGCGCCTGCTCAGCTGCCTGATAACCGCCAGCTGGGCCGCAGGATTCACGCCTGCTCAGCTGCCTGATAACCGCCAGCTGGGCCGCAGGATTCATGCCTGCTCAGCTGCCTGATAACCGCCAGCTGGGCCGCAGGATTCACGCCTGCTCAGCTGCCTGATAACCGCCAGCTGGGCCGCAGGATTCACGCCTGCTCAGCTGCCTGATAACCGCCAGCTGGGCCGCAGGATTCATGCCTGCTCAGCTGCTTGATTCTTGCCTGCTGAGGCACATGATCCGTGCAGGAGAGCTACCTGATCAGCACATGAGCAGTCACATGATCAGCGCCTCTCAGTCACCTGATCACTGCATGACAGGCACGTGATCAGTGCCTGCTGAGGTGCGGGATCAGCGCCTGCTCAGCTGCCTGATAATCGCCAGCTGGGCCGCAGGATTCATGCCTGCTCAGCTGCCTGATAACCGCCAGCTGGGCCGCAGGATTCATGCCTGCTCAGCTGCCTGATAACCGCCAGCTGGGCCGCAGGATTCACGCCTGCTCAGCTGCCTGATAACCGCCAGCTGGGCCGCAGGATTCATGCCTGCTCAGCTGCCTGATAACCGCCAGCTGGGCCGCAGGATTCATGCCTGCTCAGCTGCCTGATAACCGCCAGCTGGGCCGCAGGATTCACGCCTGCTCAGCTGCCTGATAACCGCCAGCTGGGCCGCAGGATTCACGCCTGCTCAGCTGCCTGATAACCGCCAGCTGGGCCGCAGGATTCATGCCTGCTCAGCTGCCTGATAACCGCCAGCTGGGCCGCAGGATTCATGCCTGCTCAGCTGCCTGATAACCGCCAGCTGGGCCGCAGGATTCATGCCTGCTCAGCTGCCTGATAACCGCCAGCTGGGCCGCAGGATTCATGCCTGCTCAGCTGCCTGATAACCGCCAGCTGGGCCGCAGGATTCATGCCTGCTCAGCTGCCTGATAACCGCCAGCTGGGCCGCAGGATTCATGCCTGCTCAGCTGCTTGATTCTTGCCTGCTGAGGCACATGATCCGTGCAGGAGAGCTACCTGATCAGCACATGAGCAGTCACATGATCAGCGCCTCTCAGTCACCTGATCACTGCATGACAGGCACGTGATCAGTGCCTGCTGAGGTGCGGGATCAGCGCCTGCTCAGCTGCCTGATAATCGCCAGCTGGGCCGCAGGATTCATGCCTGCTCAGCTGCCTGATAACCGCCAGCTGGGCCGCAGGATTCATGCCTGCTCAGCTGCCTGATAACCGCCAGCTGGGCCGCAGGATTCATGCCTGCTCAGCTGCCTGATAACCGCCAGCTGGGCCGCAGGATTCATGCCTGCTCAGCTGCCTGATAACCGCCAGCTGGGCCGCAGGATTCATGCCTGCTCAGCTGCCTGATAACCGCCAGCTGGGCCGCAGGATTCATGCCTGCTCAGCTGCCTGATAACCGCCAGCTGGGCCGCAGGATTCATGCCTGCTCAGCTGCCTGATAACCGCCAGCTGGGCCGCAGGATTCATGCCTGCTCAGCTGCCTGATAACCGCCAGCTGGGCCGCAGGATTCATGCCTGCTCAGCTGCCTGATAACCGCCAGCTGGGCCGCAGGATTCATGCCTGCTCAGCTGCCTGATAACCGCCAGCTGGGCCGCAGGATTCATGCCTGCTCAGCTGCCTGATAACCGCCAGCTGGGCCGCAGGATTCATGCCTGCTCAGCTGCCTGATAATCGCCAGCTGGGCCGCAGGATTCATGCCTGCTCAGCTGCTTGATTCTTGCCTGCTGAGGCACATGATCCGTGCAGGAGAGCTACCTGATCAGCACATGAGCAGTCACATGATCAGCGCCTCTCAGTCACCTGATCACTGCATGACAGGCACGTGATCAGTGCCTGCTGAGGTGCGGGATCAGCGCCTGCTCAGCTGCCTGATAATCGCCAGCTGGGCCGCAGGATTCATGCCTGCTCAGCTGCCTGATAACCGCCAGCTGGGCCGCAGGATTCATGCCTGCTCAGCTGCCTGATAACCGCCAGCTGGGCCGCAGGATTCATGCCTGCTCAGCTGCCTGATAACCGCCAGCTGGGCCGCAGGATTCATGCCTGCTCAGCTGCCTGATAACCGCCAGCTGGGCCGCAGGATTCATGCCTGCTCAGCTGCCTGATAACCGCCAGCTGGGCCGCAGGATTCATGCCTGCTCAGCTGCCTGATAACCGCCAGCTGGGCCGCAGGATTCATGCCTGCTCAGCTGCCTGATAACCGCCAGCTGGGCCGCAGGATTCATGCCTGCTCAGCTGCCTGATAACCGCCAGCTGGGCCGCAGGATTCACGCCTGCTCAGCTGCCTGATAACCGCCAGCTGGGCCGCAGGATTAATGCCTGCTCAGCTGCCTGATAACCGCCAGCTGGGCCGCAGGATTCACGCCTGCTCAGCTGCCTGATAATCGCCAGCTGGGCCGCAGGATTCATGCCTGCTCAGCTGCCTGATAACCGCCAGCTGGGCCGCAGGATTCATGCCTGCTCAGCTGCCTGATAACCGCCAGCTGGGCCGCAGGATTCATGCCTGCTCAGCTGCCTGATAACCGCCAGCTGGGCCGCAGGATTCATGCCTGCTCAGCTGCCTGATAACCGCCAGCTGGGCCGCAGGATTCATGCCTGCTCAGCTGCTTGATTCTTGCCTGCTGAGGCACATGATCCGTGCAGGAGAGCTACCTGATCAGCACATGAGCAGTCACATGATCAGCGCCTCTCAGTCACCTGATCACTGCATGACAGACACGTGATCAGTGCCTGCTGAGGTGCGGGATCAGCGCCTGCTCAGCTGCCTGATAATCGCCAGCTGGGCCGCAGGATTCATGCCTGCTCAGCTGCCTGATAATCGCCAGCTGGGCCGCAGGATTCATGCCTGCTCAGCTGCTTGATTCTTGCCTGCTGAGGCACATGATCCGTGCAGGAGAGCTACCTGATCAGCACATGAGCAGTCACATGATCAGCGCCTCTCAGTCACCTGATCACTGCATGACAGGCACGTGATCAGTGCCTGCTGAGGTGCGGGATCAGCGCCTGCTCAGCTGCCTGATAACCGCCAGCTGGGCCGCAGGATTCATGCCTGCTCAGCTGCCTGATAACCGCCAGCTGGGCCGCAGGATTCATGCCTGCTCAGCTGCCTGATAACCGCCAGCTGGGCCGCAGGATTCATGCCTGCTCAGCTGCCTGATAACCGCCAGCTGGGCCGCAGGATTCATGCCTGCTCAGCTGCCTGATAACCGCCAGCTGGGCCGCAGGATTCATGCCTGCTCAGCTGCTTGATTCTTGCCTGCTGAGGCACATGATCCGTGCAGGAGAGCTACCTGATCAGCACATGAGCAGTCACATGATCAGCGCCTCTCAGTCACCTGATCACTGCATGACAGGCACGTGATCAGTGCCTGCTGAGGTGCGGGATCAGCGCCTGCTCAGCTGCCTGATAATCGCCAGCTGGGCCGCAGGATTCATGCCTGCTCAGCTGCCTGATAACCGCCAGCTGGGCCGCAGGATTCATGCCTGCTCAGCTGCCTGATAACCGCCAGCTGGGCCGCAGGATTCATGCCTGCTCAGCTGCCTGATAACCGCCAGCTGGGCCGCAGGATTCATGCCTGCTCAGCTGCCTGATAACCGCCAGCTGGGCCGCAGGATTCATGCCTGCTCAGCTGCCTGATAACCGCCAGCTGGGCCGCAGGATTCACGCCTGCTCAGCTGCCTGATAACCGCCAGCTGGGCCGCAGGATTCACCTGCTCAGCTGCCTGATAACCGCCAGCTGGGCCGCAGGATTCATGCCTGCTCAGCTGCCTGATAACCGCCAGCTGGGCCGCAGGATTCATGCCTGCTCAGCTGCCTGATAACCGCCAGCTGGGCCGCAGGATTCATGCCTGCTCAGCTGCCTGATAACCGCCAGCTGGGCCGCAGGATTCATGCCTGCTCAGCTGCCTGATAACCGCCAGCTGGGCCGCAGGATTCATGCCTGCTCAGCTGCCTGATAATCGCCAGCTGGGCCGCAGGATTCATGCCTGCTCAGCTGCTTGATTCTTGCCTGCTGAGGCACATGATCCGTGCAGGAGAGCTACCTGATCAGCACATGAGCAGTCACATGATCAGCGCCTCTCAGTCACCTGATCACTGCATGACAGGCACGTGATCAGTGCCTGCTGAGGTGCGGGATCAGCGCCTGCTCAGCTGCCTGATAATCGCCAGCTGGGCCGCAGGATTCATGCCTGCTCAGCTGCCTGATAACCGCCAGCTGGGCCGCAGGATTCATGCCTGCTCAGCTGCCTGATAACCGCCAGCTGGGCCGCAGGATTCATGCCTGCTCAGCTGCCTGATAACCGCCAGCTGGGCCGCAGGATTCATGCCTGCTCAGCTGCCTGATAACCGCCAGCTGGGCCGCAGGATTCACGCCTGCTCAGCTGCCTGATAACCGCCAGCTGGGCCGCAGGATTCATGCCTGCTCAGCTGCCTGATAACCGCCAGCTGGGCCGCAGGATTCATGCCTGCTCAGCTGCCTGATAACCGCCAGCTGGGCCGCAGGATTCATGCCTGCTCAGCTGCCTGATAACCGCCAGCTGGGCCGCAGGATTCATGCCTGCTCAGCTGCCTGATAACCGCCAGCTGGGCCGCAGGATTCATGGCTGCTCAGCTGCCTGATAACCGCCAGCTGGGCCGCAGGATTCATGCCTGCTCAGCTGCCTGATAATCGCCAGCTGGGCCGCAGGATTCATGCCTGCTCAGCTGCCTGATAACCGCCAGCTGGGCCGCAGGATTCATGCCTGCTCAGCTGCCTGATAACCGCCAGCTGGGCCGCAGGATTCATGCCTGCTCAGCTGCCTGATAACCGCCAGCTGGGCCGCAGGATTCATGCCTGCTCAGCTGCCTGATAACCGCCAGCTGGGCCGCAGGATTCATGCCTGCTCAGCTGCCTGATATCGCCAGCTGGGCCGCAGGATTCATGCCTGCTCAGCTGCCTGATAACCGCCAGCTGGGTCGAAGGATTCATGCCTGCGCAGCTGCTTGATTCTTGTCTGCTGAGGCACATGATCCGTGCATGATAGCTACCTGATCAGCACATGAGCAGTCACATGATCAGCGCCTCTCAGTCACCTGATCACTGCATGACAGGCACGTGATCAGTGCCTTCTGAGGTGCGGGATCAGCGCCTGCTCAGCTGCCTGATAATCGCCAGCTGGGCCGCAGGATTCATGCCTGCTCAGCTGCCTGATAACCGCCAGCTGGGCCGCAGGATTCATGCCTGCTCAGCTGCCTGATAACCGCCAGCTGGGCCGCAGGATTCATGCCTGCTCAGCTGCCTGATAACCGCCAGCTGGGCCGCAGGATTCATGCCTGCTCAGCTGCCTGATAACCGCCAGCTGGGCCGCAGGATTCATGCCTGCTCAGCTGCCTGATAACCGCCAGCTGGGCCGCAGGATTCATGCCTGCTCAGCTGCCTGATAACCGCCAGCTGGGCCGCAGGATTCATGCCTGCTCAGCTGCCTGATAACCGCCAGCTGGGCCGCAGGATTCATGCCTGCTCAGCTGCCTGATAACCGCCAGCTGGGCCGCAGGATTCATGCCTGCTCAGCTGCCTGATAACCGCCAGCTGGGCCGCAGGATTCATGCCTGCTCAGCTGCCTGATAACCGCCAGCTGGGCCGCAGGATTCATGCCTGCTCAGCTGCCTGATAACCGCCAGCTGGGCCGCAGGATTCATGCCTGCTCAGCTGCCTGATAATCGCCAGCTGGGCCGCAGGATTCATGCCTGCTCAGCTGCTTGATTCTTGCCTGCTGAGGCACATGATCCGTGCAGGAGAGCTACCTGATCAGCACATGAGCAGTCACATGATCAGCGCCTCTCAGTCACCTGATCACTGCATGACAGGCACGTGATCAGTGCCTGCTGAGGTGCGGGATAAGCGCCTGCTCAGCTGCCTGATAACCGCCAGCTGGGCCGCAGGATTCATGCCTGCTCAGCTGCCTGATAACCGCCAGCTGGGCCGCAGGATTCATGCCTGCTCAGCTGCCTGATAACCGCCAGCTGGGCCGCAGGATTCTTGCCTGCTCAGCTGCCTGATAACCGCCAGCTGGGCCGCAGGATTCATGCCTGCTCAGCTGCCTGATAACCGCCAGCTGGGCCGCAGGATTCATGCCTGCTCAGCTGCTTGATTCTTGCCTGCTGAGGCACATGATCCGTGCAGGAGAGCTACCTGATCAGCACATGAGCAGTCACATGATCAGCGCCTCTCAGTCACCTGATCACTGCATGACAGGCACGTGATCAGTGCCTGCTGAGGTGCGGGATCAGCGCCTGCTCAGCTGCCTGATAATCGCCAGCTGGGCCGCAGGATTCATGCCTGCTCAGCTGCCTGATAACCGCCAGCTGGGCCGCAGGATTCATGCCTGCTCAGCTGCCTGATAACCGCCAGCTGGGCCGCAGGATTCATGCCTGCTCAGCTGCCTGATAACCGCCAGCTGGGCCGCAGGATTCATGCCTGCTCAGCTGCCTGATAACCGCCAGCTGGGCCGCAGGATTCATGCCTGCTCAGCTGCCTGATAACCGCCAGCTGGGCCGCAGGATTCATGCCTGCTCAGCTGCCTGATAACCGCCAGCTGGGCCGCAGGATTCATGCCTGCTCAGCTGCCTGATAACCGCCAGCTGGGCCGCAGGATTCATGCCTGCTCAGCTGCCTGATAATCGCCAGCTGGGCCGCAGGATTCATGCCTGCTCAGCTGCTTGATTCTTGCCTGCTGAGGCACATGATCCGTGCAGGAGAGCTACCTGATCAGCACATGAGCAGTCACATGATCAGCGCCTCTCAGTCACCTGATCACTGCATGACAGGCACGTGATCAGTGCCTGCTGAGGTGCGGGATCAGCGCCTGCTCAGCTGCCTGATAATCGCCAGCTGGGCCGCAGGATTCATGCCTGCTCAGCTGCCTGATAATCGCCAGCTGGGCCGCAGGATTCATGCCTGCTCAGCTGCTTGATTCTTGCCTGCTGAGGCACATGATCCGTGCAGGAGAGCTACCTGATCAGCACATGAGCAGTCACATGATCAGCGCCTCTCAGTCACCTGATCACTGCATGACAGGCACGTGATCAGTGCCTGCTGAGGTGCGGGATCAGCGCCTGCTCAGCTGCCTGATAACCGCCAGCTGGGCCGCAGGATTCATGCCTGCTCAGCTGCCTGATAACCGCCAGCTGGGCCGCAGGATTCATGCCTGCTCAGCTGCCTGATAACCGCCAGCTGGGCCGCAGGATTCACCTGCTCAGCTGCCTGATAACCGCCAGCTGGGCCGCAGGATTCATGCCTGCTCAGCTGCCTGATAACCGCCAGCTGGGCCGCAGGATTCATGCCTGCTCAGCTGCTTGATTCTTGCCTGCTGAGGCACATGATCCGTGCAGGAGAGCTACCTGATCAGCACATGAGCAGTCACATGATCAGCGCCTCTCAGTCACCTGATCACTGCATGACAGGCACGTGATCAGTGCCTGCTGAGGTGCGGGATCAGCGCCTGCTCAGCTGCCTGATAATCGCCAGCTGGGCCGCAGGATTCATGCCTGCTCAGCTGCCTGATAACCGCCAGCTGGGCCGCAGGATTCATGCCTGCTCAGCTGCCTGATAACCGCCAGCTGGGCCGCAGGATTCATGCCTGCTCAGCTGCCTGATAACCGCCAGCTGGGCCGCAGGATTCATGCCTGCTCAGCTGCCTGATAACCGCCAGCTGGGCCGCAGGATTCATGCCTGCTCAGCTGCCTGATAACCGCCAGCTGGGCCGCAGGATTCATGCCTGCTCAGCTGCCTGATAACCGCCAGCTGGGCCGCAGGATTCATGCCTGCTCAGCTGCCTGATAACCGCCAGCTGGGCCGCAGGATTCATGCCTGCTCAGCTGCCTGATAACCGCCAGCTGGGCCGCAGGATTCATGCCTGCTCAGCTGCCTGATAATCGCCAGCTGGGCCGCAGGATTCATGCCTGCTCAGCTACTTGATTCTTGCCTGCTGAGGCACATGATCCGTGCAGGAGAGCTACCTGATCAGCACATTAGCAGTCACATGATCAGCGCCTCTCAGTCACCTGATCACTGCATGACAGGCACGTGATCAGTGCCTGCTGAGGTGCGGGATCAGCGCCTGCTCAGCTGCCTGATAATCGCCAGCTGGGCCGCAGGATTCATGCCTGCTCAGCTGCCTGATAATCGCCAGCTGGGCCGCAGGATTCATGCCTGCTCAGCTACTTGATTCTTGCCTGCTGAGGCACATGATCCGTGCAGGAGAGCTACCTGATCAGCACATGAGCAGTCACATGATCAGCGCCTCTCAGTCACTTGATCACTGCATGACAGGCACGTGATCAGTGCCTGCTGAGGTGCGGGATCAGCGCCTGCTCAGCTGCCTGATAACCGCCACCTGGGCCGCAGGATTCATGCCTGCTTAGCTGGCTGATAATCGCCAGCTGGGCCGCAGGATTCATGCCTGCTCAGCTGCCTGATAACCGCCAGCTGGGCCGCAGGATTCATGCCTGCTCAGCTGCCTGATAACCGCAAGCTGGGCCACAGGATTCATGCCTGCTCAGCTGCCTGATAACCGCCAGCTGGGCCGCAGGATTCATGCCTGCTCAGCTGCTTGATTCTTGCCTGCTGAGGCACATGATCCGTGCAGGAGAGCTACCTGATCAGCACATGAGCAGTCACATGATCAGCGCCTCTCAGTCACCTGATCACTGCATGACAGGCACGTGATCAGTGCCTGCTGAGGTGCGGGATCAGCGCCTGCTCAGCTGCCTGATAATCGCCAGCTGGGCCGCAGGATTCATGCCTGCTCAGCTGCCTGATAACCGCCAGCTGGGCCGCAGGATTCATGCCTGCTCAGCTGCCTGATAACCGCCAGCTGGGCCGCAGGATTCATGCCTGCTCAGCTGCCTGATAACCGCCAGCTGGGCCGCAGGATTCATGCCTGCTCAGCTGGCTGATAACCGCCAGCTGGGCCGCAGGATTCATGCCTGCTCAGCTGCCTGATAACCGCCAGCTGGGCCGCAGGATTCATGCCTGCTCAGCTGCCTGATAACCGCCAGCTGGGCCGCAGGATTCATGCCTGCTCAGCTGCCTGATAACCGCCAGCTGGGCCGCAGGATTCATTTCTGCTCAGCTGCCTGATAATCGCCAGCTGGGCTGCAGGATTCATGCCTGCTCTCCTGCCTGATAACCGCCAGCTGGGCCGCAGGATTCATGCCTGCTCAGCTGCCTGATAACCGCCAGCTGGGCCGCAGGATTCATGCCTGCTCAGCTGCCTGATAACCGCCAGCTGGGCCGCAGGATTCATGCCTGCTCAGCTGCCTGATAACCGCCAGCTGGGCCGCAGGATTCATGCCTGCTCAACTGCCTGATAACCGCCAGCTGGGCCGCAGGATTCATGCCTGCTCAGCTGCCTGATAACCGCCAGCTGGGCCGCAGGATTCATGCCTTCACATCTGCTTGATTCTTGCCTGCTGAGGCACATGATCCGTGCAGGAGAGCTACCTGATCAGCACAGGAGCAGTCACATGATCAGCGCCTCTCAGTCACCTGATCACTGCATGACAGGCACGTGATCAGTGCCTGCTGAGGTGCGGGATCAGCGCCTGCTCAGCTGCCTGATAATCGCCAGCTGGCTCGCAGGATTCATGCCTGCTCAGCTGCCTGATAACCGCCAGCTGAGCCGCAGGATTCATGCCTGCTCAGCTGCCTGATAACCGTCAGCTGGGCCGCAGGATTCATGCTCAGCTGCCTGATAACCGCCAGCTGGGCCGCAGGATTCATGCCTGCTCAGCTGCCTGATAACCGCCAGCTGGGCCGCAGGATTCATGCCTGCTCAGCTGCCTGATAACCGCCAGCTGGGCCGCAGGATTCACCTGCTCAGCTGCCTGATAACCGCCAGCTGGGCCGCAGGATTCACGCCTGCTCAGCTGCCTGATAACCGCCAGCTGGGCCGCAGGATTCATGCCTGCTCAGCTGCCTGATAACCGCCAGCTGGGCCGCAGGATTCATGCCTGCTCAGCTGCCTGATAACCGCCAGCTGGGCCGCAGGATTCATGCCTGCTCAGCTGCCTGATAACCGCCAGCTGGGCCGCAGGATTCATGCCTGCTCAGCTGCCTGATAACCGCCAGCTGGGCCGCAGGATTCATGCCTGCTCAGCTGCCTGATAATCGCCAGCTGGGCCGCAGGATTCATGCCTGCTCAGCTGCTTGATTCTTGCCTGCTGAGGCACATGATCCGTGCAGGAGAGCTACCTGATCAGCACATGAGCAGTCACATGATCAGCGCCTCTCAGTCACCTGATCACTGCATGACAGGCACGTGATCAGTGCCTGCTGAGGTGCGGGATCAGCGCCTGCTCAGCTGCCTGATAATCGCCAGCTGGGCCGCAGGATTCATGCCTGCTCAGCTGCCTGATAATCGCCAGCTGGGCCGCAGGATTCATGCCTGCTCAGCTGCTTGATTCTTGCCTGCTGAGGCACATGATCCGTGCAGGAGAGCTACCTGATCAGCACATGAGCAGTCACATGATCAGCGCCTCTCAGTCACCTGATCACTGCATGACAGGCACGTGATCAGTGCCTGCTGAGGTGCGGGATCAGCGCCTGCTCAGCTGCCTGATAACCGCCAGCTGGGCCGCAGGATTCATGCCTGCTCAGCTGCCTGATAACCGCCAGCTGGGCCGCAGGATTCATGCCTGCTCAGCTGCCTGATAACCGCCAGCTGGGCCGCAGGATTCATGCCTGCTCAGCTGCCTGATAACCGCCAGCTGGGCCGCAGGATTCATGCCTGCTCAGCTGCCTGATAATCGCCAGCTGGGCCGCAGGATTCATGCCTGCTCAGCTGCTTGATTCTTGCCTGCTGAGGCACATGATCCGTGCAGGAGAGCTACCTGATCAGCACATGAGCAGTCACATGATCAGCGCCTCTCAGTCACCTGATCACTGCATGACAGGCACGTGATCAGTGCCTGCTGAGGTGCGGGATCAGCGCCTGCTCAGCTGCCTGATAATCGCCAGCTGGGCCGCAGGATTCATGCCTGCTCAGCTGCCTGATAATCGCCAGCTGGGCCGCAGGATTCATGCCTGCTCAGCTGCTTGATTCTTGCCTGCTGAGGCACATGATCCGTGCAGGAGAGCTACCTGATCAGCACATGAGCAGTCACATGATCAGCGCCTCTCAGTCACCTGATCACTGCATGACAGGCACGTGATCAGTGCCTGCTGAGGTGCGGGATCAGCGCCTGCTCAGCTGCCTGATAATCGCCAGCTGGGCCGCAGGATTCATGCCTGCTCAGCTGCCTGATAACCGCCAGCTGGGCCGCAGGATTCATGCCTGCTCAGCTGCCTGATAACCGCCAGCTGGGCCGCAGGATTCATGCCTGCTCAGCTGCCTGATAACCGCCAGCTGGGCCGCAGGATTCATGCCTGCTCAGCTGCCTGATAACCGCCAGCTGGGCCGCAGGATTCATGCCTGCTCAGCTGCCTGATAACCGCCAGCTGGGCCGCAGGATTCATGCCTGCTCAGCTGCCTGATAACCGCCAGCTGGGCCGCAGGATTCATGCCTGCTCAGCTGCCTGATAATCGCCAGCTGGGCCGCAGGATTCATGCCTGCTCAGCTGCTTGATTCTTGCCTGCTGAGGCACATGATCCGTGCAGGAGAGCTACCTGATCAGCACATGAGCAGTCACATGATCAGCGCCTCTCAGTCACCTGATCACTGCATGACAGGCACGTGATCAGTGCCTGCTGAGGTGCGGGATCAGCGCCTGCTCAGCTGCCTGATAATCGCCAGCTGGGCCGCAGGATTCATGCCTGCTCAGCTGCCTGATAATCGCCAGCTGGGCCGCAGGATTCATGCCTGCTCAGCTGCTTGATTCTTGCCTGCTGAGGCACATGATCCGTGCAGGAGAGCTACCTGATCAGCACATGAGCAGTCACATGATCAGCGCCTCTCAGTCACCTGATCACTGCATGACAGGCACGTGATCAGTGCCTGCTGAGGTGCGGGATCAGCGCCTGCTCAGCTGCCTGATAATCGCCAGCTGGGCCGCAGGATTCATGCCTGCTCAGCTGCCTGATAATCGCCAGCTGGGCCGCAGGATTCATGCCTGCTCAGCTGCCTGATAACCGCCAGCTGGGCCGCAGGATTCATGCCTGCTCAGCTGCCTGATAACCGCCAGCTGGGCCGCAGGATTCATGCCTGCTCAGCTGCCTGATAACCGCCAGCTGGGCCGCAGGATTCATGCCTGCTCAGCTGCTTGATTCTTGCCTGCTGAGGCACATGATCCGTGCAGGAGAGCTACCTGATCAGCACATGAGCAGTCACATGATCAGCGCCTCTCAGTCACCTGATCACTGCATGACAGGCACGTGATCAGTGCCTGCTGAGGTGCGGGATCAGCGCCTGCTCAGCTGCCTGATAATCGCCAGCTGGGCCGCAGGATTCATGCCTGCTCAGCTGCCTGATAATCGCCAGCTGGGCCGCAGGATTCATGCCTGCTCAGCTGCCTGATAACCGCCAGCTGGGCCGCAGGATTCATGCCTGCTCAGCTGCCTGATAACCGCCAGCTGGGCCGCAGGATTCATGCCTGCTCAGCTGCCTGATAACCGCCAGCTGGGCCGCAGGATTCATGCCTGCTCAGCTGCCTGATAATCGCCAGCTGGGCCGCAGGATTCATGCCTGCTCAGCTGCCTGATAACCGCCAGCTGGGCCGCAGGATTCATGCCTGCTCAGCTGCCTGATAACCGCCAGCTGGGCCGCAGGATTCATGCCTGCTCAGCTGCCTGATAACCGCCAGCTGGGCCGCAGGATTCATGCCTGCTCAGCTGCCTGATAATCGCCAGCTGGGCCGCAGGATTCATGCCTGCTCAGCTGCTTGATTCTTGCCTGCTGAGGCACATGATCCGTGCAGGAGAGCTACCTGATCAGCACATGAGCAGTCACATGATCAGCGCCTCTCAGTCACCTGATCACTGCATGACAGGCACGTGATCAGTGCCTGCTGAGGTGCGGGATCAGCGCCTGCTCAGCTGCCTGATAATCGCCAGCTGGGCCGCAGGATTCATGCCTGCTCAGCTGCCTGATAACCGCCAGCTGGGCCGCAGGATTCATGCCTGCTCAGCTGCCTGATAACCGCCAGCTGGGCCGCAGGATTCATGCCTGCTCAGCTGCCTGATAACCGCCAGCTGGGCCGCAGGATTCATGCCTGCTCAGCTGCCTGATAACCGCCAGCTGGGCCGCAGGATTCATGCCTGCTCAGCTGCCTGATAACCGCCAGCTGGGCCGCAGGATTCATGCCTGCTCAGCTGCCTGATAATCGCCAGCTGGGCCGCAGGATTCATGCCTGCTCAGCTGCTTGATTCTTGCCTGCTGAGGCACATGATCCGTGCAGGAGAGCTACCTGATCAGCACATGAGCAGTCACATGATCAGCGCCTCTCAGTCACCTGATCACTGCATGACAGGCACGTGATCAGTGCCTGCTGAGGTGCGGGATCAGCGCCTGCTCAGCTGCCTGATAATCGCCAGCTGGGCCGCAGGATTCATGCCTGCTCAGCTGCCTGATAACGCCAGCTGGGCCGCAGGATTCATGCCTGCTCAGCTGCCTGATAACCGCCAGCTGGGCCGCAGGATTCATGCCTGCTCAGCTGCCTGATAACCGCCAGCTGGGCCGCAGGATTCATGCCTGCTCAGCTGCCTGATAACCGCCAGCTGGGCCGCAGGATTCATGCCTGCTCAGCTGCCTGATAACCGCCAGCTGGGCCGCAGGATTCATGCCTGCTCAGCTGCCTGATAACCGCCAGCTGGGCCGCAGGATTCATGCCTGCTCAGCTGCCTGATAACCGCCAGCTGGGCCGCAGGATTCATGCCTGCTCAGCTGCCTGATAACCGCCAGCTGGGCCGCAGGATTCATGCCTGCTCAGCTGCCTGATAACCGCCAGCTGGGCCGCAGGATTCATGCCTGCTCAGCTGCCTGATAACCGCCAGCTGGGCCGCAGGATTCATGCCTGCTCAGCTGCCTGATAACCGCCAGCTGGGCCGCAGGATTCATGCCTGCTCAGCTGCCTGATAATCGCCAGCTGGGCCGCAGGATTCATGCCTGCTCAGCTGCCTGATTCTTGCCTGCTGAGGCACATGATCCGTGCAGGAGAGCTACCTGATCAGCACATGAGCAGTCACATGATCAGCGCCTCTCAGTCACCTGATCACTGCATGACAGGCACGTGATCAGTGCCTGCTGAGGTGCGGGATCAGCGCCTGCTCAGCTGCCTGATAATCGCCAGCTGGGCCGCAGGATTCATGCCTGCTCAGCTGCCTGATAATCGCCAGCTGGGCCGCAGGATTCATGCCTGCTCAGCTGCTTGATTCTTGCCTGCTGAGGCACATGATCCGTGCAGGAGAGCTACCTGATCAGCACATGAGCAGTCACATGATCAGCGCCTCTCAGTCACCTGATCACTGCATGACAGGCACGTGATCAGTGCCTGCTGAGGTGCGGGATCAGCGCCTGCTCAGCTGCCTGATAATCGCCAGCTGGGCCGCAGGATTCATGCCTGCTCAGCTGCCTGATAACCGCCAGCTGGGCCGCAGGATTCATGCCTGCTCAGCTGCCTGATAACCGCCAGCTGGGCCGCAGGATTCATGCCTGCTCAGCTGCCTGATAACCGCCAGCTGGGCCGCAGGATTCATGCCTGCTCAGCTGCCTGATAATCGCCAGCTGGGCCGCAGGATTCATGCCTGCTCAGCTGCTTGATTCTTGCCTGCTGAGGCACATGATCCGTGCAGGAGAGCTACCTGATCAGCACATGAGCAGTCACATGATCAGCGCCTCTCAGTCACCTGATCACTGCATGACAGGCACGTGATCAGTGCCTGCTGAGGTGCGGGATCAGCGCCTGCTCAGCTGCCTGATAATCGCCAGCTGGGCCGCAGGATTCATGCCTGCTCAGCTGCCTGATAACCGCCAGCTGGGCCGCAGGATTCATGCCTGCTCAGCTGCCTGATAACCGCCAGCTGGGCCGCAGGATTCATGCCTGCTCAGCTGCCTGATAACCGCCAGCTGGGCCGCAGGATTCATGCCTGCTCAGCTGCCTGATAACCGCCAGCTGGGCCGCAGGATTCATGCCTGCTCAGCTGCCTGATAACCGCCAGCTGGGCCGCAGGATTCATGCCTGCTCAGCTGCCTGATAACCGCCAGCTGGGCCGCAGGATTCATGCCTGCTCAGCTGCCTGATAACCGCCAGCTGGGCCGCAGGATTCATGCCTGCTCAGCTGCCTGATAACCGCCAGCTGGGCCGCAGGATTCATGCCTGCTCAGCTGCCTGATAACCGCCAGCTGGGCCGCAGGATTCATGCCTGCTCAGCTGCCTGATAACCGCCAGCTGGGCCGCAGGATTCATGCCTGCTCAGCTGCCTGATAATCGCCAGCTGGGCCGCAGGATTCATGCCTGCTCAGCTGCTTGATTCTTGCCTGCTGAGGCACATGATCCGTGCAGGAGAGCTACCTGATCAGCACATGAGCAGTCACATGATCAGCGCCTCTCAGTCACCTGATCACTGCATGACAGGCACGTGATCAGTGCCTGCTGAGGTGCGGGATCAGCGCCTGCTCAGCTGCCTGATAATCGCCAGCTGGGCCGCAGGATTCATGCCTGCTCAGCTGCCTGATAATCGCCAGCTGGGCCGCAGGATTCATGCCTGCTCAGCTGCTTGATTCTTGCCTGCTGAGGCACATGATCCGTGCAGGAGAGCTACCTGATCAGCACATGAGCAGTCACATGATCAGCGCCTCTCAGTCACCTGATCACTGCATGACAGGCACGTGATCAGTGCCTGCTGAGGTGCGGGATCAGCGCCTGCTCAGCTGCCTGATAATCGCCAGCTGGGCCGCAGGATTCATGCCTGCTCAGCTGCCTGATAACCGCCAGCTGGGCCGCAGGATTCATGCCTGCTCAGCTGCCTGATAACCGCCAGCTGGGCCGCAGGATTCATGCCTGCTCAGCTGCCTGATAACCGCCAGCTGGGCCGCAGGATTCATGCCTGCTCAGCTGCCTGATAACCGCCAGCTGGGCCGCAGGATTCATGCCTGCTCAGCTGCCTGATAACCGCCAGCTGGGCCGCAGGATTCATGCCTGCTCAGCTGCCTGATAACCGCCAGCTGGGCCGCAGGATTCATGCCTGCTCAGCTGCTTGATTCTTGCCTGCTGAGGCACATGATCCGTGCAGGAGAGCTACCTGATCAGCACATGAGCAGTCACATGATCAGCGCCTCTCAGTCACCTGATCACTGCATGACAGGCACGTGATCAGTGCCTGCTGAGGTGCGGGATCAGCGCCTGCTCAGCTGCCTGATAATCGCCAGCTGGGCCGCAGGATTCATGCCTGCTCAGCTGCCTGATAACCGCCAGCTGGGCCGCAGGATTCATGCCTGCTCAGCTGCCTGATAACCGCCAGCTGGGCCGCAGGATTCATGCCTGCTCAGCTGCCTGATAACCGCCAGCTGGGCCGCAGGATTCATGCCTGCTCAGCTGCCTGATAACCGCCAGCTGGGCCGCAGGATTCATGCCTGCTCAGCTGCCTGATAACCGCCAGCTGGGCCGCAGGATTCATGCCTGCTCAGCTGCCTGATAATCGCCAGCTGGGCCGCAGGATTCATGCCTGCTCAGCTGCTTGATTCTTGCCTGCTGAGGCACATGATCCGTGCAGGAGAGCTACCTGATCAGCACATGAGCAGTCACATGATCAGCGCCTCTCAGTCACCTGATCACTGCATGACAGGCACGTGATCAGTGCCTGCTGAGGTGCGGGATCAGCGCCTGCTCAGCTGCCTGATAATCGCCAGCTGGGCCGCAGGATTCATGCCTGCTCAGCTGCCTGATAATCGCCAGCTGGGCCGCAGGATTCATGCCTGCTCAGCTGCTTGATTCTTGCCTGCTGGGCACATGATCCGTGCAGGAGAGCTACCTGATCAGCACATGAGCAGTCACATGATCAGCGCCTCTCAGTCACCTGATCACTGCATGACAGGCACGTGATCAGTGCCTGCTGAGGTGCGGGATCAGCGCCTGCTCAGCTGCCTGATAACCGCCAGCTGGGCCGCAGGATTCATGCCTGCTCAGCTGCCTGATAACCGCCAGCTGGGCCGCAGGATTCATGCCTGCTCAGCTGCCTGATAACCGCCAGCTGGGCCGCAGGATTCATGCCTGCTCAGCTGCCTGATAACCGCCAGCTGGGCCGCAGGATTCATGCCTGCTCAGCTGCCTGATAACCGCCAGCTGGGCCGCAGGATTCATGCCTGCTCAGCTGCTTGATTCTTGCCTGCTGAGGCACATGATCCGTGCAGGAGAGCTACCTGATCAGCACATGAGCAGTCACATGATCAGCGCCTCTCAGTCACCTGATCACTGCATGACAGGCACGTGATCAGTGCCTGCTGAGGTGCGGGATCAGCGCCTGCTCAGCTGCCTGATAATCGCCAGCTGGGCCGCAGGATTCATGCCTGCTCAGCTGCCTGATAACCGCCAGCTGGGCCGCAGGATTCATGCCTGCTCAGCTGCCTGATAACCGCCAGCTGGGCCGCAGGATTCATGCCTGCTCAGCTGCCTGATAACCGCCAGCTGGGCCGCAGGATTCACGCCTGCTCAGCTGCCTGATAACCGCCAGCTGGGCCGCAGGATTCATGCCTGCTCAGCTGCCTGATAACCGCCAGCTGGGCCGCAGGATTCATGCCTGCTCAGCTGCCTGATAACCGCCAGCTGGGCCGCAGGATTCATGCCTGCTCAGCTGCCTGATAACCGCCAGCTGGGCCGCAGGATTCATGCCTGCTCAGCTGCCTGATAACCGCCAGCTGGGCCGCAGGATTCATGCCTGCTCAGCTGCCTGATAACCGCCAGCTGGGCCGCAGGATTCATGCCTGCTCAGCTGCCTGATAACCGCCAGCTGGGCCGCAGGATTCATGCCTGCTCAGCTGCCTGATAATCGCCAGCTGGGCCGCAGGATTCATGCCTGCTCAGCTGCTTGATTCTTGCCTGCTGAGGCACATGATCCGTGCAGGAGAGCTACCTGATCAGCACATGAGCAGTCACATGATCAGCGCCTCTCAGTCACCTGATCACTGCATGACAGGCACGTGATCAGTGCCTGCTGAGGTGCGGGATCAGCGCCTGCTCAGCTGCCTGATAATCGCCAGCTGGGCCGCAGGATTCATGCCTGCTCAGCTGCCTGATAATCGCCAGCTGGGCCGCAGGATTCATGCCTGCTCAGCTGCTTGATTCTTGCCTGCTGAGGCACATGATCCGTGCAGGAGAGCTACCTGATCAGCACATGAGCAGTCACATGATCAGCGCCTCTCAGTCACCTGATCACTGCATGACAGGCACGTGATCAGTGCCTGCTGAGGTGCGGGATCAGCGCCTGCTCAGCTGCCTGATAACCGCCAGCTGGGCCGCAGGATTCATGCCTGCTCAGCTGCCTGATAACCGCCAGCTGGGCCGCAGGATTCATGCCTGCTCAGCTGCCTGATAACCGCCAGCTGGGCCGCAGGATTCATGCCTGCTCAGCTGCCTGATAACCGCCAGCTGGGCCGCAGGATTCATGCCTGCTCAGCTGCCTGATAACCGCCAGCTGGGCCGCAGGATTCATGCCTGCTCAGCTGCTTGATTCTTGCCTGCTGAGGCACATGATCCGTGCAGGAGAGCTACCTGATCAGCACATGAGCAGTCACATGATCAGCGCCTCTCAGTCACCTGATCACTGCATGACAGGCACGTGATCAGTGCCTGCTGAGGTGCGGGATCAGCGCCTGCTCAGCTGCCTGATAATCGCCAGCTGGGCCGCAGGATTCATGCCTGCTCAGCTGCCTGATAACCGCCAGCTGGGCCGCAGGATTCATGCCTGCTCAGCTGCCTGATAACCGCCAGCTGGGCCGCAGGATTCATGCCTGCTCAGCTGCCTGATAACCGCCAGCTGGGCCGCAGGATTCATGCCTGCTCAGCTGCCTGATAACCGCCAGCTGGGCCGCAGGATTCATGCCTGCTCAGCTGCCTGATAACCGCCAGCTGGGCCGCAGGATTCATGCCTGCTCAGCTGCCTGATAACGCCAGCTGGGCCGCAGGATTCATGCCTGCTCAGCTGCCTGATAACCGCCAGCTGGGCCGCAGGATTCATGCCTGCTCAGCTGCTTGATTCTTGCCTGCTGAGGCACATGATCCGTGCAGGAGAGCTACCTGATCAGCACATGAGCAGTCA
The DNA here is from genome assembly GCF_032452875.1 of Bos javanicus. NCBI lineage: Eukaryota > Metazoa > Chordata > Mammalia > Artiodactyla > Bovidae > Bos > Bos javanicus. Next base: position 82,576 of record NW_026893630.1, read on the forward strand.
CATGATCAGCGCCTCTCAGTCACCTGATCACTGCATGACAGGCACGTGATCAGTGCCTGCTGAGGTGCGGGATCAGCGCCTGCTCAGCTACCTGATAATCGCCAGCTGGGCCGCAGGATTCATGCCTGCTCAGCTGCCTGATAACCGCCAGCTGGGCCGCAGGATTCATGGCTGCTCAGCTGCCTGATAACCGCCAGCTGGGCCGCAGGATTCATGCCTGCTCAGCTGCCTGATAACCGCCAGCTGGGCCGCAGGATTCATGCCTGCTCAGCTGCCTGATAACCGCCAGCTGGGCCGCAGGATTCATGCCTGCTCAGCTTCCTGATAATCGCCAGCTGGGCCGCAGGATTCATGCCTGCTCAGCTGCCTGATAACCGCCAGCTGGGCCGCAGGATTCATGCCTGCTCAGCTGCTTGATTCTTGCCTGCTGAGGCACATGATCCGTGCAGGAGAGCTACCTGATCAGCACATGAGCAGTCACATGATCAGCGCCTCTCAGTCACCTGATCACTGCATGACAGGCACGTGATCAGTGCCTGCTGAGGTGCGGGATCAGCGCCTGCTCAGCTGCCTGATAATCGCCAGCTGGGCCGCAGGATTCATGCCTGCTCAGCTGCCTGATAACCGCCAGCTGGGCCGCAGGATTCATGCCTGCTCAGCTGCCTGATAACCGCCAGCTGGGCCGCAGGATTCATGCCTGCTCAGCTGCCTGATAACCGCCAGCTGGGCCGCAGGATTCATGCCTGCTCAGCTGCCTGATAACCGCCAGCTGGGCCGCAGGATTCATGCCTGCTCAGCTGCCTGATAACCGCCAGCTGGGCCGCAGGATTCATGCCTGCTCAGCTGCCTGATAACCGCCAGCTGGGCCGCAGGATTCATGCCTGCTCAGCTGCCTGATAACCGCCAGCTGGGCCGCAGGATTCATGCCTGCTCAGCTGCCTGATAACCGCCAGCTGGGCCGCAGGATTCATGCCTGCTCAGCTGCCTGATAACCGCCAGCTGGGCCGCAGGATTCATGCCTGCTCAGCTGCCTGATAACCGCCAGCTGGGCCGCAGGATTCATGCCTGCTCAGCTGCCTGATAACCGCCAGCTGGGCCGCAGGATTCATGCCTGCTCAGCTGCCTGATAATCGCCAGCTGGGCCGCAGGATTCATGCCTGCTCAGCTGTTGATTCTTGCCTGCTGAGGCACATGATCCGTGCAGGAGAGCTACCTGATCAGCACATGAGCAGTCACATGATCAGCGCCTCTCAGTCACCTGATTACTGCATGACAGGCACGTGATCAGTGCCTGCTGAGGTGCGGGATCAGCGCCTGCTCAGCTGCCTGATAATCGCCAGCTGGGCCGCAGGATTCATGCCTGCTCAGCTGCCTGATAACCGCCAGCTGGGCCGCAGGATTCATGCCTGCTCAGCTGCCTGATAACCGCCAGCTGGGCCGCAGGATTCATGCCTGCTCAGCTGCCTGATAACCGCCAGCTGGGCCGCAGGATTCATGCCTGCTCAGCTGCCTGATAACCGCCAGCTGGGCCGCAGGATTCATGCCTGCTCAGCTGCCTGATAACCGCCAGCTGGGCCGCAGGATTCATGCCTGCTCAGCTGCCTGATAACCGCCAGCTGGGCCGCAGGATTCATGCCTGCTCAGCTGCCTGATAACCGCCAGCTGGGCCGCAGGATTCATGCCTGCTCAGCTGCCTGATAACCGCCAGCTGGGCCGCAGGATTCATGCCTGCTCAGCTGCCTGATAACCGCCAGCTGGGCCGCAGGATTCATGCCTGCTCAGCTGCCTGATAACCGCCAGCTGGGCCGCAGGATTCATGCCTGCTCAGCTGCCTGATAACCGCCAGCTGGGCCGCAGGATTCATGCCTGCTCAGCTGCCTGATAACCGCCAGCTGGGCCGCAGGATTCATGCCTGCTCAGCTGCCTGATAACCGCCAGCTGGGCCGCAGGATTCATGCCTGCTCAGCTGCCTGATAATCGCCAGCTGGGCCGCAGGATTCATGCCTGCTCAGCTGCTTGATTCTTGCCTGCTGAGGCACATGATCCGTGCAGGAGAGCTACCTGATCAGCACATGAGCAGTCACATGATCAGCGCCTCTCAGTCACCTGATCACTGCATGACAGGCACGTGATCAGTGCCTGCTGAGGTGCGGGATCAGCGCCTGCTCAGCTGCCTGATAATCGCCAGCTGGGCCGCAGGATTCATGCCTGCTCAGCTGCCTGATAACCGCCAGCTGGGCCGCAGGATTCATGCCTGCTCAGCTGCCTGATAACCGCCAGCTGGGCCGCAGGATTCATGCCTGCTCAGCTGCCTGATAACCGCCAGCTGGGCCGCAGGATTCATGCCTGCTCAGCTGCCTGATAACCGCCAGCTGGGCCGCAGGATTCATGCCTGCTCAGCTGCCTGATAACCGCCAGCTGGGCCGCAGGATTCATGCCTGCTCAGCTGCCTGATAACCCAGCTGGGCCGCAGGATTCATGCCTGCTCAGCTGCCTGATAACCGCCAGCTGGGCCGCAGGATTCATGCCTGCTCAGCTGCCTGATAACCGCCAGCTGGGCCGCAGGATTCATGCCTGCTCAGCTGCCTGATAACCGCCAGCTGGGCCGCAGGATTCATGCCTGCTCAGCTGCCTGATAACCGCCAGCTGGGCCGCAGGATTCATGCCTGCTCAGCTGCCTGATAACCGCCAGCTGGGCCGCAGGATTCATGCCTGCTCAGCTGCCTGATAATCGCCAGCTGGGCCGCAGGATTCATGCCTGCTCAGCTGCTTGATTCTTGCCTGCTGAGGCACATGATCCGTGCAGGAGAGCTACCTGATCAGCACATGAGCAGTCACATGATCAGCGCCTCTCAGTCACCTGATCACTGCATGACAGGCACGTGATCAGTGCCTGCTGAGGTGCGGGATCAGCGCCTGCTCAGCTGCCTGATAATCGCCAGCTGGGCCGCAGGATTCATGCCTGCTCAGCTGCCTGATAATCGCCAGCTGGGCCGCAGGATTCATGCCTGCTCAGCTGCTTGATTCTTGCCTGCTGAGGCACATGATCCGTGCAGGAGAGCTACCTGATCAGCACATGAGCAGTCACATGATCAGCGCCTCTCAGTCACCTGATCACTGCATGACAGGCACGTGATCAGTGCCTGCTGAGGTGCGGGATCAGCGCCTGCTCAGCTGCCTGATAACCGCCAGCTGGGCCGCAGGATTCATGCCTGCTCAGCTGCCTGATAACCGCCAGCTGGGCCGCAGGATTCATGCCTGCTCAGCTGCCTGATAACCGCCAGCTGGGCCGCAGGATTCATGCCTGCTCAGCTGCCTGATAACCGCCAGCTGGGCCGCAGGATTCATGCCTGCTCAGCTGCCTGATAACCGCCAGCTGGGCCGCAGGATTCATGCCTGCTCAGCTGCTTGATTCTTGCCTGCTGAGGCACATGATCCGTGCAGGAGAGCTACCTGATCAGCACATGAGCAGTCACATGATCAGCGCCTCTCAGTCACCTGATCACTGCATGACAGGCACGTGATCAGTGCCTGCTGAGGTGCTGGATCAGCGCCTGCTCAGCTGCCTGATAACCGCCAGCTGGGCCGCAGGATTCATGCCTGCTCAGCTGCCTGATAACCGCCAGCTGGGCCGCAGGATTCATGCCTGCTCAGCTGCCTGTTAACCGCCAGCTGGGCCGCAGGATTCATGCCTGCTCAGCTGCCTGATAACCGCCAGCTGGGCCGCAGGATTCATGCCTGCTCAGCTGCCTGATAACCGCCAGCTGGGCCGCAGGATTCATGCCTGCTCAGCTGCTGATTCTTGCCTGCTGAGGCACATGATCCGTGCAGGAGAGCTACCTGATCAGCACATGAGCAGTCACATGATCAGCGCCTCTCAGTCACCTGATCACTGCATGACAGCACGTGATCAGTGCCTGCTGAGGTGCGGGATCAGCGCCTGCTCAGCTGCCTGATAATCGCCAGCTGGGCCGCAGGATTCATGCCTGCTCAGCTGCCTGATAACCGCCAGCTGGGCCGCAGGATTCATGCCTGCTCAGCTGCCTGATAACCGCCAGCTGGGCCGCAGGATTCATGCCTGCTCAGCTGCCTGATAACCGCCAGCTGGGCCGCAGGATTCATGCCTGCTCAGCTGCCTGATAACCGCCAGCTGGGCCGCAGGATTCATGCCTGCTCAGCTGCCTGATAACCGCCAGCTGGGCCGCAGGATTCATGCCTGCTCAGCTGCCTGATAACCGCCAGCTGGGCCGCAGGATTCATGCCTGCTCAGCTGCCTGATAACCGCCAGCTGGGCCGCAGGATTCATGCCTGCTCAGCTGCCTGATAACCGCCAGCTGGGCCGCAGGATTCATGCCTGCTCAGCTGCCTGATAACCGCCAGCTGGGCCGCAGGATTCATGCCTGCTCAGCTGCCTGATAACCGCCAGCTGGGCCGCAGGATTCATGCCTGCTCAGCTGCCTGATAACCGCCAGCTGGGCCGCAGGATTCATGCCTGCTCAGCTGCCTGATAACCGCCAGCTGGGCCGCAGGATTCATGCCTGCTCAGCTGCCTGATAATCGCCAGCTGGGCCGCAGGATTCATGCCTGCTCAGCTGCTTGATTCTTGCCTGCTGAGGCACATGATCCGTGCAGGAGAGCTACCTGATCAGCACATGAGCAGTCACATGATCAGCGCCTCTCAGTCACCTGATCACTGCATGACAGGCACGTGATCAGTGCCTGCTGAGGTGCGGGATCAGCGCCTGCTCAGCTGCCTGATAATCGCCAGCTGGGCCGCAGGATTCATGCCTGCTCAGCTGCCTGATAATCGCCAGCTGGGCCGCAGGATTCATGCCTGCTCAGCTGCTTGATTCTTGCCTGCTGAGGCACATGATCCGTGCAGGAGAGCTACCTGATCAGCACATGAGCAGTCACATGATCAGCGCCTCTCAGTCACCTGATCACTGCATGACAGGCACGTGATCAGTGCCTGCTGAGGTGCGGGATCAGCGCCTGCTCAGCTGCCTGATAATCGCCAGCTGGGCCGCAGGATTCATGCCTGCTCAGCTGCCTGATAACCGCCAGCTGGGCCGCAGGATTCATGCCTGCTCAGCTGCCTGATAACCGCCAGCTGGGCCGCAGGATTCATGCCTGCTCAGCTGCCTGATAACCGCCAGCTGGGCCGCAGGATTCATGCCTGCTCAGCTGCCTGATAACCGCCAGCTGGGCCGCAGGATTCATGCCTGCTCAGCTGCCTGATAACCGCCAGCTGGGCCGCAGGATTCATGCCTGCTCAGCTGCCTGATAACCGCCAGCTGGGCCGCAGGATTCATGCCTGCTCAGCTGCCTGATAACCGCCAGCTGGGCCGCAGGATTCATGCCTGCTCAGCTGCCTGATAATCGCCAGCTGGGCCGCAGGATTCATGCCTGCTCAGCTGCTTGATTCTTGCCTGCTGAGGCACATGATCCGTGCAGGAGAGCTACCTGATCAGCACATGAGCAGTCACATGATCAGCGCCTCTCAGTCACCTGATCACTGCATGACAGGCACGTGATCAGTGCCTGCTGAGGTGCGGGATCAGCGCCTGCTCAGCTGCCTGATAATCGCCAGCTGGGCCGCAGGATTCATGCCTGCTCAGCTGCCTGATAATCGCCAGCTGGGCCGCAGGATTCATGCCTGCTCAGCTGCTTGATTCTTGCCTGCTGAGGCACATGATCCGTGCAGGAGAGCTACCTGATCAGCACATGAGCAGTCACATGATCAGCGCCTCTCAGTCACCTGATCACTGCATGACAGGCACGTGATCAGTGCCTGCTGAGGTGCGGGATCAGCGCCTGCTCAGCTGCCTGATAACCGCCAGCTGGGCCGCAGGATTCATGCCTGCTCAGCTGCCTGATAACCGCCAGCTGGGCCGCAGGATTCATGCCTGCTCAGCTGCCTGATAACCGCCAGCTGGGCCGCAGGATTCATGCCTGCTCAGCTGCCTGATAACCGCCAGCTGGGCCGCAGGATTCATGCCTGCTCAGCTGCCTGATAACCGCCAGCTGGGCCGCAGGATTCATGCCTGCTCAGCTGCCTGATAACCGCCAGCTGGGCCGCAGGATTCATGCCTGCTCAGCTGCCTGATAACCGCCAGCTGGGCCGCAGGATTCATGCCTGCTCAGCTGCCTGATAACCGCCAGCTGGGCCGCAGGATTCATGCCTGCTCAGCTGCCTGATAACCGCCAGCTGGGCCGCAGGATTCATGCCTGCTCAGCTGCCTGATAACCGCCAGCTGGGCCGCAGGATTCATGCCTGCTCAGCTGCCTGATAACCGCCAGCTGGGCCGCAGGATTCATGCCTGCTCAGCTGCTTGATTCTTGCCTGCTGAGGCACATGATCCGTGCAGGAGAGCTACCTGATCAGCACATGAGCAGTCACATGATCAGCGCCTCTCAGTCACCTGATCACTGCATGACAGGCACGTGATCAGTGCCTGCTGAGGTGCGGGATCAGCGCCTGCTCAGCTGCCTGATAATCGCCAGCTGGGCCGCAGGATTCATGCCTGCTCAGCTGCCTGATAACCGCCAGCTGGGCCGCAGGATTCATGCCTGCTCAGCTGCCTGATAACCGCCAGCTGGGCCGCAGGATTCATGCCTGCTCAGCTGCCTGATAACCGCCAGCTGGGCCGCAGGATTCATGCCTGCTCAGCTGCCTGATAACCGCCAGCTGGGCCGCAGGATTCATGCCTGCTCAGCTGCCTGATAACCGCCAGCTGGGCCGCAGGATTCATGCCTGCTCAGCTGCCTGATAATCGCCAGCTGGGCCGCAGGATTCATGCCTGCTCAGCTGCTTGATTCTTGCCTGCTGAGGCACATGATCCGTGCAGGAGAGCTACCTGATCAGCACATGAGCAGTCACATGATCAGCGCCTCTCAGTCACCTGATCACTGCATGACAGGCACGTGATCAGTGCCTGCTGAGGTGCGGGATCAGCGCCTGCTCAGCTGCCTGATAATCGCCAGCTGGGCCGCAGGATTCATGCCTGCTCAGCTGCCTGATAACCGCCAGCTGGGCCGCAGGATTCATGCCTGCTCAGCTGCCTGATAACCGCCAGCTGGGCCGCAGGATTCATGCCTGCTCAGCTGCCTGATAACCGCCAGCTGGGCCGCAGGATTCATGCCTGCTCAGCTGCCTGATAACCGCCAGCTGGGCCGCAGGATTCATGCCTGCTCAGCTGCCTGATAACCGCCAGCTGGGCCGCAGGATTCATGCCTGCTCAGCTGCCTGATAACCGCCAGCTGGGCCGCAGGATTCATGCCTGCTCAGCTGCCTGATAACCGCCAGCTGGGCCGCAGGATTCATGCCTGCTCAGCTGCCTGATAATCGCCAGCTGGGCCGCAGGATTCATGCCTGCTCAGCTGCTTGATTCTTGCCTGCTGAGGCACATGATCCGTGCAGGAGAGCTACCTGATCAGCACATGAGCAGTCACATGATCAGCGCCTCTCAGTCACCTGATCACTGCATGACAGGCACGTGATCAGTGCCTGCTGAGGTGCGGGATCAGCGCCTGCTCAGCTGCCTGATAATCGCCAGCTGGGCCGCAGGATTCATGCCTGCTCAGCTGCCTGATAATCGCCAGCTGGGCCGCAGGATTCATGCCTGCTCAGCTGCTTGATTCTTGCCTGCTGAGGCACATGATCCGTGCAGGAGAGCTACCTGATCAGCACATGAGCAGTCACATGATCAGCGCCTCTCAGTCACCTGATCACTGCATGACAGGCACGTGATCAGTGCCTGCTGAGGTGCGGGATCAGCGCCTGCTCAGCTGCCTGATAACCGCCAGCTGGGCCGCAGGATTCATGCCTGCTCAGCTGCCTGATAACCGCCAGCTGGGCCGCAGGATTCATGCCTGCTCAGCTGCCTGATAACCGCCAGCTGGGCCGCAGGATTCATGCCTGCTCAGCTGCCTGATAACCGCCAGCTGGGCCGCAGGATTCATGCCTGCTCAGCTGCCTGATAACCGCCAGCTGGGCCGCAGGATTCATGCCTGCTCAGCTGCCTGAAAACCGCCAGCTGGGCCGCAGGATTCATGCCTGCTCAGCTGCCTGATAATCGCCAGCTGGGCCGCAGGATTCATGCCTGCTCAGCTGCCTGATTCTTGCCTGCTGAGGCACATGATCCGTGCAGGAGAGCTACCTGATCAGCACATGAGCAGTCACATGATCAGCGCCTCTCAGTCACCTGATCACTGCATGACAGGCACGTGATCAGTGCCTGCTGAGGTGCGGGATCAGCGCCTGCTCAGCTGCCTGATAATCGCCAGCTCGGCCGCAGGATTCATGCCTGCTCAGCTGCCTGATAATCGCCAGCTGGGCCGCAGGATTCATGCCTGCTCAGCTGCCTGATTCTTGCCTGCTGAGGCACATGATTCGTGCAGGAGAGCTGCCTGATCAGCACATGAGCAGTCACATGATCAGCGCCTCTCAGTCACCTGATCACTGCATGACAGGCACGTGATCAGTGCCTGCTGAGGTGCGGGATCAGCGTCTGCTCAGCTGCCTGATAATCGCCAGCTGGGCCGCAGGATTCATGCCTGCTCAGCTGCTTGATTCTTGCCTGCTGAGGCACATGATCCGTGCAGGAGAGCTACCTGATCAGCACATGAGCAGTCACATGATCAGTGCCTCTCAGTCACCTGATCACTGCATGACAGGCACGTGATCAGTGCCTGCTGAGGTGCGGGATCAGCGCCTGCTCAGCTGCCTGATAATCGCCAGCTGGGCCGCAGGATTCATGCCTGCTCAGCTGCCTGATAATCGCCAGCTGGGCCGCAGGATTCATGCCTGCTCAGCTGCTTGATTCTTGCCTGCTGAGGCACATGATCCGTGCAGGAGAGCTACCTGATCAGCACATGAGCAGTCACATGATCAGCGCCTCTCAGTCACCTGATCACTGCATGACAGGCACGTGATCAGTGCCTGCTGAGGTGCGGGATCAGCGCCTGCTCAGCTGCCTGATAACCGCCAGCTGGGCCGCAGGATTCATGCCTGCTCAGCTGCCTGATAACCGCCAGCTGGGCCGCAGGATTCATGCCTGCTCAGCTGCCTGATAACCGCCAGCTGGGCCGCAGGATTCATGCCTGCTCAGCTGCCTGATAACCGCCAGCTGGGCCGCAGGATTCATGCCTGCTCAGCTGCCTGATAACCGCCAGCTGGGCCGCAGGATTCATGCCTGCTCAGCTGCTTGATTCTTGCCTGCTGAGGCACATGATCCGTGCAGGAGAGCTACCTGATCAGCACATGAGCAGTCACATGATCAGCGCCTCTCAGTCACCTGATCACTGCATGACAGGCACGTGATCAGTGCCTGCTGAGGTGCGGGATCAGCGCCTGCTCAGCTGCCTGATAATCGCCAGCTGGGCCGCAGGATTCATGCCTGCTCAGCTGCCTGATAACCGCCAGCTGGGCCGCAGGATTCATGCCTGCTCAGCTGCCTGATAACCGCCAGCTGGGCCGCAGGATTCATGCCTGCTCAGCTGCCTGATAACCGCCAGCTGGGCCGCAGGATTCATGCCTGCTCAGCTGCCTGATAACCGCCAGCTGGGCCGCAGGATTCATGCCTGCTCAGCTGCCTGATAACCGCCAGCTGGGCCGCAGGATTCACCTGCTCAGCTGCCTGATAACCGCCAGCTGGGCCGCAGGATTCATGCCTGCTCAGCTGCCTGATAACCGCCAGCTGGGCCGCAGGATTCATGCCTGCTCAGCTGCCTGATAACCGCCAGCTGGGCCGCAGGATTCATGCCTGCTCAGCTGCCTGATAATCGCCAGCTGGGCCGCAGGATTCATGCCTGCTCAGCTGCTTGATTCTTGCCTGCTGAGGCACATGATCCGTGCAGGAGAGCTACCTGATCAGCACATGAGCAGTCACATGATCAGCGCCTCTCAGTCACCTGATCACTGCATGACAGGCACGTGATCAGTGCCTGCTGAGGTGCGGGATCAGCGCCTGCTCAGCTGCCTGATAATCGCCAGCTGGGCCGCAGGATTCATGCCTGCTCAGCTGCCTGATAATCGCCAGCTGGGCCGCAGGATTCATGCCTGCTCAGCTGCCTGATTCTTGCCTGCTGAGGCACATGATCCGTGCAGGAGAGCTACCTGATCAGCACATGAGCAGTCACATGATCAGCGCCTCTCAGTCACCTGATCACTGCATGACAGGCACGTGATCAGTGCCTGCTGAGGTGCAGGATCAGCGCCTGCTCAGCTGCCTGATAACCGCCAGCTGGGCCGCAGGATTCATGCCTGCTCAGCTGCCTGATAATCGCCAGCTGGGCCGCAGGATTCATGCCTGCTCAGCTGCCTGATAACCGCCAGCTGGGCCGCAGGATTCATGCCTGCTCAGCTGCCTGATAACCGCCAGCTGGGCCGCAGGATTCATGCCTGCTCAGCTGCCTGATAACCGCCAGCTGGGCCGCAGGATTCATGCCTGCTCAGCTGCTTGATTCTTGCCTGCTGAGGCACATGATCCGTGCAGGAGAGCTACCTGATCAGCACATGAGCAGTCACATGATCAGCGCCTCTCAGTCACCTGATCACTGCATGACAGGCACGTGATCAGTGCCTGCTGAGGTGCGGGATCAGCGCCTGCTCAGCTGCCTGATAATCGCCAGCTGGGCCGCAGGATTCATGCCTGCTCAGCTGCCTGATAACCGCCAGCTGGGCCGCAGGATTCATGCCTGCTCAGCTGCCTGATAACCGCCAGCTGGGCCGCAGGATTCATGCCTGCTCAGCTGCCTGATAACCGCCAGCTGGGCCGCAGGATTCATGCCTGCTCAGCTGCCTGATAACCGCCAGCTGGGCCGCAGGATTCATGCCTGCTCAGCTGCCTGATAACCGCCAGCTGGGCCGCAGGATTCATGCCTGCTCAGCTGCTTGATTCTTGCCTGCTGAGGCACATGATCCGTGCAGGAGAGCTACCTGATCAGCACATGAGCAGTCACATGATCAGCGCCTCTCAGTCACCTGATCACTGCATGACAGGCACGTGATCAGTGCCTGCTGAGGTGCGGGATCAGCGCCTGCTCAGCTGCCTGATAATCGCCAGCTGGGCCGCAGGATTCATGCCTGCTCAGCTGCCTGATAACCGCCAGCTGGGCCGCAGGATTCATGCCTGCTCAGCTGCCTGATAACCGCCAGCTGGGCCGCAGGATTCATGCCTGCTCAGCTGCCTGATAACCGCCAGCTGGGCCGCAGGATTCATGCCTGCTCAGCTGCCTGATAACCGCCAGCTGGGCCGCAGGATTCATGCCTGCTCAGCTGCCTGATAACCGCCAGCTGGGCCGCAGGATTCATGCCTGCTCAGCTGCTTGATTCTTGCCTGCTGAGGCACATGATCCGTGCAGGAGAGCTACCTGATCAGCACATGAGCAGTCACATGATCAGCGCCTCTCAGTCACCTGATCACTGCATGACAGGCACGTGATCAGTGCCTGCTGAGGTGCGGGATCAGCGCCTGCTCAGCTGCCTGATAATCGCCAGCTGGGCCGCAGGATTCATGCCTGCTCAGCTGCCTGATAACCGCCAGCTGGGCCGCAGGATTCATGCCTGCTCAGCTGCCTGATAACCGCCAGCTGGGCCGCAGGATTCATGCCTGCTCAGCTGCCTGATAACCGCCAGCTGGGCCGCAGGATTCATGCCTGCTCAGCTGCCTGATAACCGCCAGCTGGGCCGCAGGATTCATGCCTGCTCAGCTGCCTGATAACCGCCAGCTGGGCCGCAGGATTCATGCCTGCTCAGCTGCCTGATAACCGCCAGCTGGGCCGCAGGATTCATGCCTGCTCAGCTGCCTGATAACCGCCAGCTGGGCCGCAGGATTCATGCCTGCTCAGCTGCCTGATAACCGCCAGCTGGGCCGCAGGATTCATGCCTGCTCAGCTGCCTGATAACCGCCAGCTGGGCCGCAGGATTCATGCCTGCTCAGCTGCCTGATAATCGCCAGCTGGGCCGCAGGATTCATGCCTGCTCAGCTGCTTGATTCTTGCCTGCTGAGGCACATGATCCGTGCAGGAGAGCTACCTGATCAGCACATGAGCAGTCACATGATCAGCGCCTCTCAGTCACCTGATCACTGCATGACAGGCACGTGATCAGTGCCTGCTGAGGTGCGGGATCAGCGCCTGCTCAGCTGCCTGATAATCGCCAGCTGGGCCGCAGGATTCATGCCTGCTCAGCTGCCTGATAATCGCCAGCTGGGCCGCAGGATTCATGCCTGCTCAGCTGCCTGATTCTTGCCTGCTGAGGCACATGATCCGTGCAGGAGAGCTACCTGATCAGCACATGAGCAGTCACATGATCAGCGCCTCTCAGTCACCTGATCACTGCATGACAGGCACGTGATCAGTGCCTGCTGAGGTGCGGGATCAGCGCCTGCTCAGCTGCCTGATAACCGCCAGCTGGGCCGCAGGATTCATGCCTGCTCAGCTGCCTGATAACCGCCAGCTGGGCCGCAGGATTCATGCCTGCTCAGCTGCCTGATAACCGCCAGCTGGGCCGCAGGATTCATGCCTGCTCAGCTGCCTGATAACCGCCAGCTGGGCCGCAGGATTCATGCCTGCTCAGCTGCCTGATAACCGCCAGCTGGGCCGCAGGATTCATGCCTGCTCAGCTGCTTGATTCTTGCCTGCTGAGGCACATGATCCGTGCAGGAGAGCTACCTGATCAGCACATGAGCAGTCACATGATCAGCGCCTCTCAGTCACCTGATCACTGCATGACAGGCACGTGATCAGTGCCTGCTGAGGTGCGGGATCAGCGCCTGCTCAGCTGCCTGATAATCGCCAGCTGGGCCGCAGGATTCATGCCTGCTCAGCTGCCTGATAACCGCCAGCTGGGCCGCAGGATTCATGCCTGCTCAGCTGCCTGATAACCGCCAGCTGGGCCGCAGGATTCATGCCTGCTCAGCTGCCTGATAACCGCCAGCTGGGCCGCAGGATTCATGCCTGCTCAGCTGCCTGATAACCGCCAGCTGGGCCGCAGGATTCATGCCTGCTCAGCTGCCTGATAACCGCCAGCTGGGCCGCAGGATTCATGCCTGCTCAGCTGCCTGATAACCGCCAGCTGGGCCGCAGGATTCATGCCTGCTCAGCTGCCTGATAACCGCCAGCTGGGCCGCAGGATTCATGCCTGCTCAGCTGCCTGATAACCGCCAGCTGGGCCGCAGGATTCATGCCTGCTCAGCTGCTTGATTCTTGCCTGCTGAGGCACATGATCCGTGCAGGAGAGCTACCTGATCAGCACATGAGCAGTCACATGATCAGCGCCTCTCAGTCACCTGATCACTGCATGACAGGCACGTGATCAGTGCCTGCTGAGGTGCGGGATCAGCGCCTGCTCAGCTGCCTGATAATCGCCAGCTGGGCCGCAGGATTCATGCCTGCTCAGCTGCCTGATAACCGCCAGCTGGGCCGCAGGATTCATGCCTGCTCAGCTGCCTGATAACCGCCAGCTGGGCCGCAGGATTCATGCCTGCTCAGCTGCCTGATAACCGCCAGCTGGGCCGCAGGATTCATGCCTGCTCAGCTGCCTGATAACCGCCAGCTGGGCCGCAGGATTCATGCCTGCTCAGCTGCCTGATAACCGCCAGCTGGGCCGCAGGATTCATGCCTGCTCAGCTGCCTGATAACCGCCAGCTGGGCCGCAGGATTCATGCCTGCTCAGCTGCCTGATAACCGCCAGCTGGGCCGCAGGATTCATGCCTGCTCAGCTGCCTGATAACCGCCAGCTGGGCCGCAGGATTCATGCCTGCTCAGCTGCCTGATAACCGCCAGCTGGGCCGCAGGATTCATGCCTGCTCAGCTGCCTGATAACCGCCAGCTGGGCCGCAGGATTCATGCCTGCTCAGCTGCCTGATAACCGCCAGCTGGGCCGCAGGATTCATGCCTGCTCAGCTGCCTGATAATCGCCAGCTGGGCCGCAGGATTCATGCCTGCTCAGCTGCTTGATTCTTGCCTGCTGAGGCACATGATCCGTGCAGGAGAGCTACCTGATCAGCACATGAGCAGTCACATGATCAGCGCCTCTCAGTCACCTGATCACTGCATGACAGGCACGTGATCAGTGCCTGCTGAGGTGCGGGATCAGCGCCTGCTCAGCTGCCTGATAATCGCCAGCTGGGCCGCAGGATTCATGCCTGCTCAGCTGCCTGATAACCGCCAGCTGGGCCGCAGGATTCATGCCTGCTCAGCTGCCTGATAACCGCCAGCTGGGCCGCAGGATTCATGCCTGCTCAGCTGCCTGATAACCGCCAGCTGGGCCGCAGGATTCATGCCTGCTCAGCTGCCTGATAACCGCCAGCTGGGCCGCAGGATTCATGCCTGCTCAGCTGCCTGATAACCGCCAGCTGGGCCGCAGGATTCATGCCTGCTCAGCTGCCTGATAACCGCCAGCTGGGCCGCAGGATTCATGCCTGCTCAGCTGCCTGATAACCGCCAGCTGGGCCGCAGGATTCATGCCTGCTCAGCTGCCTGATAACCGCCAGCTGGGCCGCAGGATTCATGCCTGCTCAGCTGCCTGATAACCGCCAGCTGGGCCGCAGGATTCATGCCTGCTCAGCTGCCTGATAATCGCCAGCTGGGCCGCAGGATTCATGCCTGCTCAGCTGCTTGATTCTTGCCTGCTGAGGCACATGATCCGTGCAGGAGAGCTACCTGATCAGCACATGAGCAGTCACATGATCAGCGCCTCTCAGTCACCTGATCACTGCATGACAGGCACGTGATCAGTGCCTGCTGAGGTGCGGGATCAGCGCCTGCTCAGCTGCCTGATAATCGCCAGCTGGGCCGCAGGATTCATGCCTGCTCAGCTGCCTGATAATCGCCAGCTGGGCCGCAGGATTCATGCCTGCTCAGCTGCTTGATTCTTGCCTGCTGAGGCACATGATCCGTGCAGGAGAGCTACCTGATCAGCACATGAGCAGTCACATGATCAGCGCCTCTCAGTCACCTGATCACTGCATGACAGGCACGTGATCAGTGCCTGCTGAGGTGCGGGATCAGCGCCTGCTCAGCTGCCTGATAACCGCCAGCTGGGCCGCAGGATTCATGCCTGCTCAGCTGCCTGATAACCGCCAGCTGGGCCGCAGGATTCATGCCTGCTCAGCTGCCTGATAACCGCCAGCTGGGCCGCAGGATTCATGCCTGCTCAGCTGCCTGATAACCGCCAGCTGGGCCGCAGGATTCATGCCTGCTCAGCTGCCTGATAACCGCCAGCTGGGCCGCAGGATTCATGCCTGCTCAGCTGCTTGATTCTTGCCTGCTGAGGCACATGATCCGTGCAGGAGAGCTACCTGATCAGCACATGAGCAGTCACATGATCAGCGCCTCTCAGTCACCTGATCACTGCATGACAGGCACGTGATCAGTGCCTGCTGAGGTGCGGATCAGCGCCTGCTCAGCTGCCTGATAATCGCCAGCTGGGCCGCAGGATTCATGCCTGCTCAGCTGCCTGATAACCGCCAGCTGGGCCGCAGGATTCATGCCTGCTCAGCTGCCTGATAACCGCCAGCTGGGCCGCAGGATTCATGCCTGCTCAGCTGCCTGATAACCGCCAGCTGGGCCGCAGGATTCACCTGCTCAGCTGCCTGATAACCGCCAGCTGGGCCGCAGGATTCATGCCTGCTCAGCTGCCTGATAACCGCCAGCTGGGCCGCAGGATTCATGCCTGCTCAGCTGCCTGATAACCGCCAGCTGGGCCGCAGGATTCATGCCTGCTCAGCTGCCTGATAACCGCCAGCTGGGCCGCAGGATTCATGCCTGCTCAGCTGCCTGATAACCGCCAGCTGGGCCGCAGGATTCATGCCTGCTCAGCTGCCTGATAATCGCCAGCTGGGCCGCAGGATTCATGCCTGCTCAGCTGCTTGATTCTTGCCTGCTGAGGCACATGATCCGTGCAGGAGAGCTACCTGATCAGCACATGAGCAGTCACATGATCAGCGCCTCTCAGTCACCTGATCACTGCATGACAGGCACGTGATCAGTGCCTGCTGAGGTGCGGGATCAGCGCCTGCTCAGCTGCCTGATAATCGCCAGCTGGGCCGCAGGATTCATGCCTGCTCAGCTGCCTGATAATCGCCAGCTGGGCCGCAGGATTCATGCCTGCTCAGCTGCTTGATTCTTGCCTGCTGAGGCACATGATCCGTGCAGGAGAGCTACCTGATCAGCACATGAGCAGTCACATGATCAGCGCCTCTCAGTCACCTGATCACTGCATGACAGGCACGTGATCAGTGCCTGCTGAGGTGCGGGATCAGCGCCTGCTCAGCTGCCTGATAATCGCCAGCTGGGCCGCAGGATTCATGCCTGCTCAGCTGCCTGATAACCGCCAGCTGGGCCGCAGGATTCATGCCTGCTCAGCTGCCTGATAACCGCCAGCTGGGCCGCAGGATTCATGCCTGCTCAGCTGCCTGATAACCGCCAGCTGGGCCGCAGGATTCATGCCTGCTCAGCTGCCTGATAACCGCCAGCTGGGCCGCAGGATTCATGCCTGCTCAGCTGCCTGATAACCGCCAGCTGGGCCGCAGGATTCATGCCTGCTCAGCTGCCTGATAACCGCCAGCTGGGCCGCAGGATTCATGCCTGCTCAGCTGCCTGATAACCGCCAGCTGGGCCGCAGGATTCATGCCTGCTCAGCTGCCTGATAATCGCCAGCTGGGCCGCAGGATTCATGCCTGCTCAGCTGCTTGATTCTTGCCTGCTGAGGCACATGATCCGTGCAGGAGAGCTACCTGATCAGCACATGAGCAGTCACATGATCAGCGCCTCTCAGTCACCTGATCACTGCATGACAGGCACGTGATCAGTGCCTGCTGAGGTGCGGGATCAGCGCCTGCTCAGCTGCCTGATAATCGCCAGCTGGGCCGCAGGATTCATGCCTGCTCAGCTGCCTGATAACCGCCAGCTGGGCCGCAGGATTCATGCCTGCTCAGCTGCCTGATAACCGCCAGCTGGGCCGCAGGATTCATGCCTGCTCAGCTGCCTGATAACCGCCAGCTGGGCCGCAGGATTCATGCCTGCTCAGCTGCCTGATAACCGCCAGCTGGGCCGCAGGATTCATGCCTGCTCAGCTGCCTGATAACCGCCAGCTGGGCCGCAGGATTCATGCCTGCTCAGCTGCCTGATAACCGCCAGCTGGGCCGCAGGATTCATGCCTGCTCAGCTGCCTGATAACCGCCAGCTGGGCCGCAGGATTCATGCCTGCTCAGCTGCCTGATAACCGCCAGCTGGGCCGCAGGATTCATGCCTGCTCAGCTGCCTGATAACCGCCAGCTGGGCCGCAGGATTCATGCCTGCTCAGCTGCCTGATAACCGCCAGCTGGGCCGCAGGATTCATGCCTGCTCAGCTGCTTGATTCTTGCCTGCTGAGGCACATGATCCGTGCAGGAGAGCTACCTGATCAGCACATGAGCAGTCACATGATCAGCGCCTCTCAGTCACCTGATCACTGCATGACAGGCACGTGATCAGTGCCTGCTGAGTGCGGGATCAGCGCCTGCTCAGCTGCCTGATAATCGCCAGCTGGGCCGCAGGATTCATGCCTGCTCAGCTGCCTGATAACCGCCAGCTGGGCCGCAGGATTCATGCCTGCTCAGCTGCCTGATAACCGCCAGCTGGGCCGCAGGATTCATGCCTGCTCAGCTGCCTGATAACCGCCAGCTGGGCCGCAGGATTCATGCCTGCTCAGCTGCCTGATAACCGCCAGCTGGGCCGCAGGATTCATGCCTGCTCAGCTGCCTGATAACCGCCAGCTGGGCCGCAGGATTCATGCCTGCTCAGCTGCCTGATAACCGCCAGCTGGGCCGCAGGATTCATGCCTGCTCAGCTGCTTGATTCTTGCCTGCTGAGGCACATGATCCGTGCAGGAGAGCTACCTGATCAGCACATGAGCAGTCACATGATCAGCGCCTCTCAGTCACCTGATCACTGCATGACAGGCACGTGATCAGTGCCTGCTGAGGTGCGGGATCAGCGCCTGCTCAGCTGCCTGATAATCGCCAGCTGGGCCGCAGGATTCATGCCTGCTCAGCTGCCTGATAACCGCCAGCTGGGCCGCAGGATTCATGCCTGCTCAGCTGCCTGATAACCGCCAGCTGGGCCGCAGGATTCATGCCTGCTCAGCTGCCTGATAACCGCCAGCTGGGCCGCAGGATTCATGCCTGCTCAGCTGCCTGATAACCGCCAGCTGGGCCGCAGGATTCATGCCTGCTCAGCTGCCTGATAACCGCCAGCTGGGCCGCAGGATTCATGCCTGCTCAGCTGCCTGATAACCGCCAGCTGGGCCGCAGGATTCATGCCTGCTCAGCTGCCTGATAACCGCCAGCTGGGCCGCAGGATTCATGCCTGCTCAGCTGCCTGATAATCGCCAGCTGGGCCGCAGGATTCATGCCTGCTCAGCTGCTTGATTCTTGCCTGCTGAGGCACATGATCCGTGCAGGAGAGCTACCTGATCAGCACATGAGCAGTCACATGATCAGCGCCTCTCAGTCACCTGATCACTGCATGACAGGCACGTGATCAGTGCCTGCTGAGGTGCGGGATCAGCGCCTGCTCAGCTGCCTGATAATCGCCAGCT
The DNA here is from genome assembly GCF_032452875.1 of Bos javanicus. Classification (NCBI taxonomy): domain Eukaryota; kingdom Metazoa; phylum Chordata; class Mammalia; order Artiodactyla; family Bovidae; genus Bos; species Bos javanicus. The sequence continues at coordinate 101,162 of NW_026893630.1, forward strand.
GGGCCGCAGGATTCATGCCTGCTCAGCTGCCTGATAATCGCCAGCTGGGCCGCAGGATTCATGCCTGCTCAGCTGCTTGATTCTTGCCTGCTGAGGCACATGATCCGTGCAGGAGAGCTACCTGATCAGCACATGAGCAGTCACATGATCAGCGCCTCTCAGTCACCTGATCACTGCATGACAGGCACGTGATCAGTGCCTGCTGAGGTGCGGGATCAGCGCCTGCTCAGCTGCCTGATAATCGCCAGCTGGGCCGCAGGATTCATGCCTGCTCAGCTGCCTGATAACCGCCAGCTGGGCCGCAGGATTCATGCCTGCTCAGCTGCCTGATAACCGCCAGCTGGGCCGCAGGATTCATGCCTGCTCAGCTGCCTGATAACCGCCAGCTGGGCCGCAGGATTCATGCCTGCTCAGCTGCCTGATAACCGCCAGCTGGGCCGCAGGATTCATGCCTGCTCAGCTGCTTGATTCTTGCCTGCTGAGGCACATGATCCGTGCAGGAGAGCTACCTGATCAGCACATGAGCAGTCACATGATCAGCGCCTCTCAGTCACCTGATCACTGCATGACAGGCACGTGATCAGTGCCTGCTGAGGTGCGGGATCAGCGCCTGCTCAGCTGCCTGATAATCGCCAGCTGGGCCGCAGGATTCATGCCTGCTCAGCTGCCTGATAACCGCCAGCTGGGCCGCAGGATTCATGCCTGCTCAGCTGCCTGATAACCGCCAGCTGGGCCGCAGGATTCATGCCTGCTCAGCTGCCTGATAACCGCCAGCTGGGCCGCAGGATTCATGCCTGCTCAGCTGCCTGATAACCGCCAGCTGGGCCGCAGGATTCATGCCTGCTCAGCTGCCTGATAACCGCCAGCTGGGCCGCAGGATTCATGCCTGCTCAGCTGCCTGATAACCGCCAGCTGGGCCGCAGGATTCATGCCTGCTCAGCTGCCTGATAACCGCCAGCTGGGCCGCAGGATTCATGCCTGCTCAGCTGCCTGATAACCGCCAGCTGGGCCGCAGGATTCATGCCTGCTCAGCTGCCTGATAATCGCCAGCTGGGCCGCAGGATTCATGCCTGCTCAGCTGCTTGATTCTTGCCTGCTGAGGCACATGATCCGTGCAGGAGAGCTACCTGATCAGCACATGAGCAGTCACATGATCAGCGCCTCTCAGTCACCTGATCACTGCATGACAGGCACGTGATCAGTGCCTGCTGAGGTGCGGGATCAGCGCCTGCTCAGCTGCCTGATAATCGCCAGCTGGGCCGCAGGATTCATGCCTGCTCAGCTGCCTGATAATCGCCAGCTGGGCCGCAGGATTCATGCCTGCTCAGCTGCCTGATTCTTGCCTGCTGAGGCACATGATCCGTGCAGGAGAGCTGCCTGATCAGCACATGAGCAGTCACATGATCAGCGCCTCTCAGTCACCTGATCACTGCATGACAGGCACGTGATCAGTGCCTGCTGAGGTGCGGGATCAGCGCCTGCTCAGCTGCCTGATAATCGCCAGCTGGGCCGCAGGATTCATGCCTGCTCAGCTGCCTGATAACCGCCAGCTGGGCACATGATCCGTGCAGGAGAGCGCCTGATCAGCACATGAGCAGTCACATGATCAGCGCCTCTCAGTCACCTGATCACTGCATGACAGGCACGTGATCAGTGCCTGCTGAGGTGCGGGATCAGCGCCTGCTCAGCTGCCTGATAATCGCCAGCTGGGCCGCAGGATTCATGCCTGCTCAGCTGCCTGATAATCGCCAGCTGGGCCGCAGGATTCATGCCTGCTCAGCTGCCTGATTCTTGCCTGCTGAGGCACATGATCCGTGCAGGAGAGCTACCTGATCAGCACATGAGCAGTCACATGATCAGCGCCTCTCAGTCACCTGATCACTGCATGACAGGCACGTGATCAGTGCCTGCTGAGGTGCGGGATCAGCGCCTGCTCAGCTGCCTGATAACCGCCAGCTGGGCCGCAGGATTCATGCCTGCTCAGCTGCCTGATAACCGCCAGCTGGGCCGCAGGATTCATGCCTGCTCAGCTGCCTGATAACCGCCAGCTGGGCCGCAGGATTCATGCCTGCTCAGCTGCCTGATAACCGCCAGCTGGGCCGCAGGATTCATGCCTGCTCAGCTGCTTGATTCTTGCCTGCTGAGGCACATGATCCGTGCAGGAGAGCTACCTGATCAGCACATGAGCAGTCACATGATCAGCGCCTCTCAGTCACCTGATCACTGCATGACAGGCACGTGATCAGTGCCTGCTGAGGTGCGGGATCAGCGCCTGCTCAGCTGCCTGATAATCGCCAGCTGGGCCGCAGGATTCATGCCTGCTCAGCTGCCTGATAACCGCCAGCTGGGCCGCAGGATTCATGCCTGCTCAGCTGCCTGATAACCGCCAGCTGGGCCGCAGGATTCATGCCTGCTCAGCTGCCTGATAACCGCCAGCTGGGCCGCAGGATTCATGCCTGCTCAGCTGCCTGATAACCGCCAGCTGGGCCGCAGGATTCATGCCTGCTCAGCTGCCTGATAACCGCCAGCTGGGCCGCAGGATTCATGCCTGCTCAGCTGCCTGATAACCGCCAGCTGGGCCGCAGGATTCATGCCTGCTCAGCTGCCTGATAACCGCCAGCTGGGCCGCAGGATTCATGCCTGCTCAGCTGCCTGATAACCGCCAGCTGGGCCGCAGGATTCATGCCTGCTCAGCTGCCTGATAATCGCCAGCTGGGCCGCAGGATTCATGCCTGCTCAGCTGCTTGATTCTTGCCTGCTGAGGCACATGATCCGTGCAGGAGAGCTACCTGATCAGCACATGAGCAGTCACATGATCAGCGCCTCTCAGTCACCTGATCACTGCATGACAGGCACGTGATCAGTGCCTGCTGAGGTGCGGGATCAGCGCCTGCTCAGCTGCCTGATAATCGCCAGCTGGGCCGCAGGATTCATGCCTGCTCAGCTGCCTGATAATCGCCAGCTGGGCCGCAGGATTCATGCCTGCTCAGCTGCTTGATTCTTGCCTGCTGAGGCACATGATCCGTGCAGGAGAGCTACCTGATCAGCACATGAGCAGTCACATGATCAGCGCCTCTCAGTCACCTGATCACTGCATGACAGGCACGTGATCAGTGCCTGCTGAGGTGCAGGATCAGCGCCTGCTCAGCTGCCTGATAACCGCCAGCTGGGCCGCAGGATTCACGCCTGCTCAGCTGCCTGATAACCGCCAGCTGGGCCGCAGGATTCATGCCTGCTCAGCTGCCTGATAACCGCCAGCTGGGCCGCAGGATTCATGCCTGCTCAGCTGCCTGATAACCGCCAGCTGGGCCGCAGGATTCATGCCTGCTCAGCTGCCTGATAACCGCCAGCTGGGCCGCAGGATTCATGCCTGCTCAGCTGCTTGATTCTTGCCTGCTGAGGCACATGATCCGTGCAGGAGAGCTACCTGATCAGCACATGAGCAGTCACATGATCAGCGCCTCTCAGTCACCTGATCACTGCATGACAGGCACGTGATCAGTGCCTGCTGAGGTGCGGGATCAGCGCCTGCTCAGCTGCCTGATAATCGCCAGCTGGGCCGCAGGATTCATGCCTGCTCAGCTGCCTGATAACCGCCAGCTGGGCCGCAGGATTCATGCCTGCTCAGCTGCCTGATAACCGCCAGCTGGGCCGCAGGATTCATGCCTGCTCAGCTGCCTGATAACCGCCAGCTGGGCCGCAGGATTCATGCCTGCTCAGCTGCCTGATAACCGCCAGCTGGGCCGCAGGATTCATGCCTGCTCAGCTGCCTGATAACCGCCAGCTGGGCCGCAGGATTCATGCCTGCTCAGCTGCCTGATAACCGCCAGCTGGGCCGCAGGATTCATGCCTGCTCAGCTGCTTGATTCTTGCCTGCTGAGGCACATGATCCGTGCAGGAGAGCTACCTGATCAGCACATGAGCAGTCACATGATCAGCGCCTCTCAGTCACCTGATCACTGCATGACAGGCACGTGATCAGTGCCTGCTGAGGTGCGGGATCAGCGCCTGCTCAGCTGCCTGATAATCGCCAGCTGGGCCGCAGGATTCATGCCTGCTCAGCTGCCTGATAACCGCCAGCTGGGCCGCAGGATTCATGCCTGCTCAGCTGCCTGATAACCGCCAGCTGGGCCGCAGGATTCATGCCTGCTCAGCTGCCTGATAACCGCCAGCTGGGCCGCAGGATTCATGCCTGCTCAGCTGCCTGATAACCGCCAGCTGGGCCGCAGGATTCATGCCTGCTCAGCTGCCTGATAACCGCCAGCTGGGCCGCAGGATTCATGCCTGCTCAGCTGCCTGATAACCGCCAGCTGGGCCGCAGGATTCATGCCTGCTCAGCTGCCTGATAACCGCCAGCTGGGCCGCAGGATTCATGCCTGCTCAGCTGCCTGATAACCGCCAGCTGGGCCGCAGGATTCATGCCTGCTCAGCTGCCTGATAACCGCCAGCTGGGCCGCAGGATTCATGCCTGCTCAGCTGCCTGATAATCGCCAGCTGGGCCGCAGGATTCATGCCTGCTCAGCTGCTTGATTCTTGCCTGCTGAGGCACATGATCCGTGCAGGAGAGCTACCTGATCAGCACATGAGCAGTCACATGATCAGCGCCTCTCAGTCACCTGATCACTGCATGACAGGCACGTGATCAGTGCCTGCTGAGGTGCGGGATCAGCGCCTGCTCAGCTGCCTGATAATCGCCAGCTGGGCCGCAGGATTCATGCCTGCTCAGCTGCCTGATAATCGCCAGCTGGGCCGCAGGATTCATGCCTGCTCAGCTGCCTGATTCTTGCCTGCTGAGGCACATGATCCGTGCAGGAGAGCTACCTGATCAGCACATGAGCAGTCACATGATCAGCGCCTCTCAGTCACCTGATCACTGCATGACAGGCACGTGATCAGTGCCTGCTGAGGTGCGGGATCAGCGCCTGCTCAGCTGCCTGATAACCGCCAGCTGGGCCGCAGGATTCATGCCTGCTCAGCTGCCTGATAACCGCCAGCTGGGCCGCAGGATTCATGCCTGCTCAGCTGCCTGATAACCGCCAGCTGGGCCGCAGGATTCACCTGCTCAGCTGCCTGATAACCGCCAGCTGGGCCGCAGGATTCATGCCTGCTCAGCTGCCTGATAACCGCCAGCTGGGCCGCAGGATTCATGCCTGCTCAGCTGCTTGATTCTTGCCTGCTGAGGCACATGATCCGTGCAGGAGAGCTACCTGATCAGCACATGAGCAGTCACATGATCAGCGCCTCTCAGTCACCTGATCACTGCATGACAGGCACGTGATCAGTGCCTGCTGAGGTGCGGGATCAGCGCCTGCTCAGCTGCCTGATAATCGCCAGCTGGGCCGCAGGATTCATGCCTGCTCAGCTGCCTGATAACCGCCAGCTGGGCCGCAGGATTCATGCCTGCTCAGCTGCCTGATAACCGCCAGCTGGGCCGCAGGATTCATGCCTGCTCAGCTGCCTGATAACCGCCAGCTGGGCCGCAGGATTCATGCCTGCTCAGCTGCCTGATAACCGCCAGCTGGGCCGCAGGATTCATGCCTGCTCAGCTGCCTGATAACCGCCAGCTGGGCCGCAGGATTCACGCCTGCTCAGCTGCCTGATAACCGCCAGCTGGGCCGCAGGATTCATGCCTGCTCAGCTGCCTGATAACCGCCAGCTGGGCCGCAGGATTCACGCCTGCTCAGCTGCCTGATAACCGCCAGCTGGGCCGCAGGATTCATGCCTGCTCAGCTGCCTGATAACCGCCAGCTGGGCCGCAGGATTCATGCCTGCTCAGCTGCCTGATAACCGCCAGCTGGGCCGCAGGATTCACGCCTGCTCAGCTGCCTGATAACCGCCAGCTGGGCCGCAGGATTCATGCCTGCTCAGCTGCCTGATAACCGCCAGCTGGGCCGCAGGATTCACGCCTGCTCAGCTGCCTGATAACCGCCAGCTGGGCCGCAGGATTCATGCCTGCTCAGCTGCCTGATAATCGCCAGCTGGGCCGCAGGATTCATGCCTGCTCAGCTGCTTGATTCTTGCCTGCTGAGGCACATGATCCGTGCAGGAGAGCTACCTGATCAGCACATGAGCAGTCACATGATCAGCGCCTCTCAGTCACCTGATCACTGCATGACAGGCACGTGATCAGTGCCTGCTGAGGTGCGGGATCAGCGCCTGCTCAGCTGCCTGATAATCGCCAGCTGGGCCGCAGGATTCATGCCTGCTCAGCTGCCTGATAATCGCCAGCTGGGCCGCAGGATTCATGCCTGCTCAGCTGCTTGATTCTTGCCTGCTGAGGCACATGATCCGTGCAGGAGAGCTACCTGATCAGCACATGAGCAGTCACATGATCAGCGCCTCTCAGTCACCTGATCACTGCATGACAGGCACGTGATCAGTGCCTGCTGAGGTGCGGGATCAGCGCCTGCTCAGCTGCCTGATAACCGCCAGCTGGGCCGCAGGATTCATGCCTGCTCAGCTGCCTGATAACCGCCAGCTGGGCCGCAGGATTCATGCCTGCTCAGCTGCCTGATAACCGCCAGCTGGGCCGCAGGATTCATGCCTGCTCAGCTGCCTGATAACCGCCAGCTGGGCCGCAGGATTCATGCCTGCTCAGCTGCCTGATAACCGCCAGCTGGGCCGCAGGATTCATGCCTGCTCAGCTGCTTGATTCTTGCCTGCTGAGGCACATGATCCGTGCAGGAGAGCTACCTGATCAGCACATGAGCAGTCACATGATCAGCGCCTCTCAGTCACCTGATCACTGCATGACAGGCACGTGATCAGTGCCTGCTGAGGTGCGGGATCAGCGCCTGCTCAGCTGCCTGATAATCGCCAGCTGGGCCGCAGGATTCATGCCTGCTCAGCTGCCTGATAACCGCCAGCTGGGCCGCAGGATTCATGCCTGCTCAGCTGCCTGATAACCGCCAGCTGGGCCGCAGGATTCATGCCTGCTCAGCTGCCTGATAACCGCCAGCTGGGCCGCAGGATTCATGCCTGCTCAGCTGCCTGATAACCGCCAGCTGGGCCGCAGGATTCATGCCTGCTCAGCTGCCTGATAACCGCCAGCTGGGCCGCAGGATTCACGCCTGCTCAGCTGCCTGATAACCGCCAGCTGGGCCGCAGGATTCATGCCTGCTCAGCTGCCTGATAACCGCCAGCTGGGCCGCAGGATTCATGCCTGCTCAGCTGCCTGATAACCGCCAGCTGGGCCGCAGGATTCATGCCTGCTCAGCTGCCTGATAACCGCCAGCTGGGCCGCAGGATTCATGCCTGCTCAGCTGCCTGATAACCGCCAGCTGGGCCGCAGGATTCATGCCTGCTCAGCTGCCTGATAACCGCCAGCTGGGCCGCAGGATTCATGCCTGCTCAGCTGCCTGATAACCGCCAGCTGGGCCGCAGGATTCACCTGCTCAGCTGCCTGATAACCGCCAGCTGGGCCGCAGGATTCACGCCTGCTCAGCTGCCTGATAATCGCCAGCTGGGCCGCAGGATTCATGCCTGCTCAGCTGCTTGATTCTTGCCTGCTGAGGCACATGATCCGTGCAGGAGAGCTACCTGATCAGCACATGAGCAGTCACATGATCAGCGCCTCTCAGTCACCTGATCACTGCATGACAGGCACGTGATCAGTGCCTGCTGAGGTGCGGGATCAGCGCCTGCTCAGCTGCCTGATAATCGCCAGCTGGGCCGCAGGATTCATGCCTGCTCAGCTGCCTGATAATCGCCAGCTGGGCCGCAGGATTCATGCCTGCTCAGCTGCTTGATTCTTGCCTGCTGAGGCACATGATCCGTGCAGGAGAGCTACCTGATCAGCACATGAGCAGTCACATGATCAGCGCCTCTCAGTCACCTGATCACTGCATGACAGGCACGTGATCAGTGCCTGCTGAGGTGCGGGATCAGCGCCTGCTCAGCTGCCTGATAACCGCCAGCTGGGCCGCAGGATTCATGCCTGCTCAGCTGCCTGATAACCGCCAGCTGGGCCGCAGGATTCATGCCTGCTCAGCTGCCTGATAACCGCCAGCTGGGCCGCAGGATTCATGCCTGCTCAGCTGCCTGATAACCGCCAGCTGGGCCGCAGGATTCATGCCTGCTCAGCTGCCTGATAACCGCCAGCTGGGCCGCAGGATTCATGCCTGCTCAGCTGCTTGATTCTTGCCTGCTGAGGCACATGATCCGTGCAGGAGAGCTACCTGATCAGCACATGAGCAGTCACATGATCAGCGCCTCTCAGTCACCTGATCACTGCATGACAGGCACGTGATCAGTGCCTGCTGAGGTGCGGGATCAGCGCCTGCTCAGCTGCCTGATAATCGCCAGCTGGGCCGCAGGATTCATGCCTGCTCAGCTGCCTGATAACCGCCAGCTGGGCCGCAGGATTCATGCCTGCTCAGCTGCCTGATAACCGCCAGCTGGGCCGCAGGATTCATGCCTGCTCAGCTGCCTGATAACCGCCAGCTGGGCCGCAGGATTCATGCCTGCTCAGCTGCCTGATAACCGCCAGCTGGGCCGCAGGATTCATGCCTGCTCAGCTGCCTGATAACCGCCAGCTGGGCCGCAGGATTCATGCCTGCTCAGCTGCCTGATAACCGCCAGCTGGGCCGCAGGATTCATGCCTGCTCAGCTGCCTGATAACCGCCAGCTGGGCCGCAGGATTCATGCCTGCTCAGCTGCCTGATAACCGCCAGCTGGGCCGCAGGATTCATGCCTGCTCAGCTGCCTGATAATCGCCAGCTGGGCCGCAGGATTCATGCCTGCTCAGCTGCTTGATTCTTGCCTGCTGAGGCACATGATCCGTGCAGGAGAGCTACCTGATCAGCACATGAGCAGTCACATGATCAGCGCCTCTCAGTCACCTGATCACTGCATGACAGGCACGTGATCAGTGCCTGCTGAGGTGCGGGATCAGCGCCTGCTCAGCTGCCTGATAATCGCCAGCTGGGCCGCAGGATTCATGCCTGCTCAGCTGCCTGATAATCGCCAGCTGGGCCGCAGGATTCATGCCTGCTCAGCTGCTTGATTCTTGCCTGCTGAGGCACATGATCCGTGCAGGAGAGCTACCTGATCAGCACATGAGCAGTCACATGATCAGCGCCTCTCAGTCACCTGATCACTGCATGACAGGCACGTGATCAGTGCCTGCTGAGGTGCGGGATCAGCGCCTGCTCAGCTGCCTGATAACCGCCAGCTGGGCCGCAGGATTCACGCCTGCTCAGCTGCCTGATAACCGCCAGCTGGGCCGCAGGATTCATGCCTGCTCAGCTGCCTGATAACCGCCAGCTGGGCCGCAGGATTCATGCCTGCTCAGCTGCCTGATAACCGCCAGCTGGGCCGCAGGATTCACGCCTGCTCAGCTGCCTGATAACCGCCAGCTGGGCCGCAGGATTCATGCCTGCTCAGCTGCTTGATTCTTGCCTGCTGAGGCACATGATCCGTGCAGGAGAGCTACCTGATCAGCACATGAGCAGTCACATGATCAGCGCCTCTCAGTCACCTGATCACTGCATGACAGGCACGTGATCAGTGCCTGCTGAGGTGCGGGATCAGCGCCTGCTCAGCTGCCTGATAATCGCCAGCTGGGCCGCAGGATTCATGCCTGCTCACCTGCCTGATAACCGCCAGCTGGGCCACAGGATTCATGCCTGCTCAGCTGCCTGATAACCGCCAGCTGGGCCGCAGGATTCATGCCTGCTCAGCTGCCTGATAACCGCCAGCTGGGCCGCAGGATTCATGCCTGCTCAGCTGCCTGATAACCGCCAGCTGGGCCGCAGGATTCATGCCTGCTCAGCTGCCTGATAACCGCCAGCTGGGCCGCAGGATTCATGCCTGCTCAGCTGCCTGATAACCGCAAGCTGGGCCCCAGGATTCATGCCTGCTCAGCTGCTTGATTCTTACCTGCTGAGGCACATGATCCGTAGAGGAGAGCTACCTGATCAGCACATGAGCAGTCACATAATCAGCGCTTCTCAGTCACCTGATCACTGCATGACAGGCACGTGATCAGTGCCTGCTGAGGTGCGGGATCAGCGCCTGCTCAGCTGCCTGATAATCGCCAGCTGGGCCGCAGGATTCATGCCTGCTCAGCTGCCTGATAACCGCCAGCTGGGCCGCAGGATTCATGCCTGCTCAGCTGCCTGTTAACCGCCAGCTGGGCCGCAGGATTCATGCCTGCTCAGCTGCCTGATAACCGCCAGCTGGGCCGCAGGATTCATGCCTGCTCAGCTGCCTGATAACCGCCAGCTGGGCCGCAGGATTCATGCCTGCTCAGCTGCCTGATAACCGCCAGCTGGGCCGCAGGATTCATGCCTGCTCAGCTGCCTGATAACCGCCAGCTGGGCCGCAGGATTCATGCCTGCTCAGCTGCCTGATAACCGCCAGCTGGGCCGCAGGATTCATGCCTGCTCAGCTGCCTGATAACCGCCAGCTGGGCCGCAGGATTCATGCCTGCTCAGCTGCCTGATAACCGCCAGCTGGGCCGCAGGATTCATGCCTGCTCAGCTGCCTGATAACCGCCAGCTGGGCCGCAGGATTCATGCCTGCTCAGCTGCCTGATAACCGCCAGCTGGGCCGCAGGATTCATGCCTGCTCAGCTGCCTGATAACCGCCAGCTGGGCCGCAGGATTCATGCCTGCTCAGCTGCTTGATTCTTGCCTGCTGAGGCACATGATCCGTGCAGGAGAGCTACCTGATCAGCACATGAGCAGTCACATGATCAGCGCCTCTCAGTCACCTGATCACTGCATGACAGGCACGTGATCAGTGCCTGCTGAGGTGCGGGATCAGCGCCTGCTCAGCTGCCTGATAATCGCCAGCTGGGCCGCAGGATTCATGCCTGCTCAGCTGCCTGATAACCGCCAGCTGGGCCGCAGGATTCATGCCTGCTCAGCTGCCTGATAACCGCCAGCTGGGCCGCAGGATTCATGCCTGCTCAGCTGCCTGATAACCGCCAGCTGGGCCGCAGGATTCATGCCTGCTCAGCTGCCTGATAACCGCCAGCTGGGCCGCAGGATTCATGCCTGCTCAGCTGCCTGATAACCGCCAGCTGGGCCGCAGGATTCACGCCTGCTCAGCTGCCTGATAACCGCCAGCTGGGCCGCAGGATTCATGCCTGCTCAGCTGCCTGATAACCGCCAGCTGGGCCGCAGGATTCATGCCTGCTCAGCTGCCTGATAACCGCCAGCTGGGCCGCAGGATTCATGCCTGCTCAGCTGCCTGATAACCGCCAGCTGGGCCGCAGGATTCATGCCTGCTCAGCTGCCTGATAACCGCCAGCTGGGCCGCAGGATTCATGCCTGCTCAGCTGCCTGATAACCGCCAGCTGGGCCGCAGGATTCATGCCTGCTCAGCTGCCTGATAACCGCCAGCTGGGCCGCAGGATTCATGCCTGCTCAGCTGCCTGATAATCGCCAGCTGGGCCGCAGGATTCATGCCTGCTCAGCTGCTTGATTCTTGCCTGCTGAGGCACATGATCCGTGCAGGAGAGCTACCTGATCAGCACATGAGCAGTCACATGATCAGCGCCTCTCAGTCACCTGATCACTGCATGACAGGCACGTGATCAGTGCCTGCTGAGGTGCGGGATCAGCGCCTGCTCAGCTGCCTGATAATCGCCAGCTGGGCCGCAGGATTCATGCCTGCTCAGCTGCCTGATAACCGCCAGCTGGGCCGCAGGATTCATGCCTGCTCAGCTGCCTGATAACCGCCAGCTGGGCCGCAGGATTCATGCCTGCTCAGCTGCCTGATAACCGCCAGCTGGGCCGCAGGATTCATGCCTGCTCAGCTGCCTGATAACCGCCAGCTGGGCCGCAGGATTCATGCCTGCTCAGCTGCCTGATAACCGCCAGCTGGGCCGCAGGATTCATGCCTGCTCAGCTGCCTGATAACCGCCAGCTGGGCCGCAGGATTCATGCCTGCTCAGCTGCCTGATAACCGCCAGCTGGGCCGCAGGATTCATGCCTGCTCAGCTGCCTGATAACCGCCAGCTGGGCCGCAGGATTCATGCCTGCTCAGCTGCCTGATAACCGCCAGCTGGGCCGCAGGATTCATGCCTGCTCAGCTGCCTGATAACCGCCAGCTGGGCCGCAGGATTCATGCCTGCTCAGCTGCCTGATAACCGCCAGCTGGGCCGCAGGATTCATGCCTGCTCAGCTGCCTGATAACCGCCAGCTGGGCCGCAGGATTCATGCCTGCTCAGCTGCCTGATAACCGCCAGCTGGGCCGCAGGATTCATGCCTGCTCAGCTGCTTGATTCTTGCCTGCTGAGGCACATGATCCGTGCAGGAGAGCTACCTGATCAGCACATGAGCAGTCACATGATCAGCGCCTCTCAGTCACCTGATCACTGCATGACAGGCACGTGATCAGTGCCTGCTGAGGTGCGGGATCAGCGCCTGCTCAGCTGCCTGATAATCGCCAGCTGGGCCGCAGGATTCATGCCTGCTCAGCTGCCTGATAACCGCCAGCTGGGCCGCAGGATTCATGCCTGCTCAGCTGCCTGATAACCGCCAGCTGGGCCGCAGGATTCATGCCTGCTCAGCTGCCTGATAACCGCCAGCTGGGCCGCAGGATTCATGCCTGCTCAGCTGCCTGATAACCGCCAGCTGGGCCGCAGGATTCACGCCTGCTCAGCTGCCTGATAACCGCCAGCTGGGCCGCAGGATTCACGCCTGCTCAGCTGCCTGATAACCGCCAGCTGGGCCGCAGGATTCATGCCTGCTCAGCTGCCTGATAACCGCCAGCTGGGCCGCAGGATTCATGCCTGCTCAGCTGCCTGATAACCGCCAGCTGGGCCGCAGGATTCACGCCTGCTCAGCTGCCTGATAATCGCCAGCTGGGCCGCAGGATTCATGCCTGCTCAGCTGCTTGATTCTTGCCTGCTGAGGCACATGATCCGTGCAGGAGAGCTACCTGATCAGCACATGAGCAGTCACATGATCAGCGCCTCTCAGTCACCTGATCACTGCATGACAGGCACGTGATCAGTGCCTGCTGAGGTGCGGGATCAGCGCCTGCTCAGCTGCCTGATAATCGCCAGCTGGGCCGCAGGATTCATGCCTGCTCAGCTGCCTGATAATCGCCAGCTGGGCCGCAGGATTCATGCCTGCTCAGCTGCTTGATTCTTGCCTGCTGAGGCACATGATCCGTGCAGGAGAGCTACCTGATCAGCACATGAGCAGTCACATGATCAGCGCCTCTCAGTCACCTGATCACTGCATGACAGGCACGTGATCAGTGCCTGCTGAGGTGCGGGATCAGCGCCTGCTCAGCTGCCTGATAACCGCCAGCTGGGCCGCAGGATTCACGCCTGCTCAGCTGCCTGATAATCGCCAGCTGGGCCGCAGGATTCATGCCTGCTCAGCTGCCTGATAACCGCCAGCTGGGCCGCAGGATTCATGCCTGCTCAGCTGCCTGATAACCGCCAGCTGGGCCGCAGGATTCATGCCTGCTCAGCTGCCTGATAACCGCCAGCTGGGCCGCAGGATTCATGCCTGCTCAGCTGCCTGATAACCGCCAGCTGGGCCGCAGGATTCACGCCTGCTCAGCTGCCTGATAACCGCCAGCTGGGCCGCAGGATTCATGCCTGCTCAGCTGCCTGATAACCGCCAGCTGGGCCGCAGGATTCATGCCTGCTCAGCTGCCTGATAACCGCCAGCTGGGCCGCAGGATTCATGCCTGCTCAGCTGCCTGATAACCGCCAGCTGGGCCGCAGGATTCACGCCTGCTCAGCTGCCTGATAACCGCCAGCTGGGCCGCAGGATTCATGCCTGCTCAGCTGCCTGATAACCGCCAGCTGGGCCGCAGGATTCACGCCTGCTCAGCTGCCTGATAACCGCCAGCTGGGCCGCAGGATTCATGCCTGCTCAGCTGCCTGATAACCGCCAGCTGGGCCGCAGGATTCATGCCTGCTCAGCTGCCTGATAACCGCCAGCTGGGCCGCAGGATTCATGCCTGCTCAGCTGCCTGATAACCGCCAGCTGGGCCGCAGGATTCATGCCTGCTCAGCTGCTTGATTCTTGCCTGCTGAGGCACATGATCCGTGCAGGAGAGCTACCTGATCAGCACATGAGCAGTCACATGATCAGCGCCTCTCAGTCACCTGATCACTGCATGACAGGCACGAGATCAGTGCCTGCTGAGGTGCGGGATCAGCGCCTGCTCAGCTGCCTGATAATCGCCAGCTGGGCCGCAGGATTCACGCCTGCTCAGCTGCCTGATAATCGCCAGCTGGGCCGCAGGATTCATGCCTGCTCAGCTGCCTGATTCTTGCCTGCTGAGGCACATGATCCGTGCAGGAGAGCTACCTGATCAGCACATGAGCAGTCACATGATCAGCGCCTCTCAGTCACCTGATCACTGCATGACAGGCACGTGATCAGTGCCTGCTGAGGTGCGGGATCAGCGCCTGCTCAGCTGCCTGATAACCGCCAGCTGGGCCGCAGGATTCATGCCTGCTCAGCTGCCTGATAACCGCCAGCTGGGCCGCAGGATTCATGCCTGCTCAGCTGCCTGATACCCGCCAGCTGGGCCGCAGGATTCATGCCTGCTCAGCTGCCTGATAACCGCCAGCTGGGCCGCAGGATTCATGCCTGCTCAGCTGCCTGATAACCGCCAGCTGGGCCGCAGGATTCATGCCTGCTCAGCTGCTTGATTCTTGCCTGCTGAGGCACATGATCCGTGCAGGAGAGCTACCTGATCAGCACATGAGCAGTCACATGATCAGCGCCTCTCAGTCACCTGATCACTGCATGACAGGCACGTGATCAGTGCCTGCTGAGGTGCGGGATCAGCGCCTGCTCAGCTGCCTGATAATCGCCAGCTGGGCCGCAGGATTCATGCCTGCTCAGCTGCCTGATAACCGCCAGCTGGGCCGCAGGATTCATGCCTGCTCAGCTGCCTGATAACCGCCAGCTGGGCCGCAGGATTCATGCCTGCTCAGCTGCCTGATAACCGCCAGCTGGGCCGCAGGATTCATGCCTGCTCAGCTGCCTGATAACCGCCAGCTGGGCCGCAGGATTCATGCCTGCTCAGCTGCCTGATAACCGCCAGCTGGGCCGCAGGATTCATGCCTGCTCAGCTGCCTGATAACCGCCAGCTGGGCCGCAGGATTCATGCCTGCTCAGCTGCCTGATAACCGCCAGCTGGGCCGCAGGATTCATGCCTGCTCAGCTGCCTGATAACCGCCAGCTGGGCCGCAGGATTCATGCCTGCTCAGCTGCCTGATAACCGCCAGCTGGGCCGCAGGATTCATGCCTGCTCAGCTGCCTGATAACCGCCAGCTGGGCCGCAGGATTCATGCCTGCTCAGCTGCCTGATAACCGCCAGCTGGGCCGCAGGATTCACGCCTGCTCAGCTGCCTGATAACCGCCAGCTGGGCCGCAGGATTCATGCCTGCTCAGCTGCCTGATAACCGCCAGCTGGGCCGCAGGATTCATGCCTGCTCAGCTGCCTGATAATCGCCAGCTGGGCCGCAGGATTCATGCCTGCTCAGCTGCTTGATTCTTGCCTGCTGAGGCACATGATCCGTGCAGGAGAGCTACCTGATCAGCACATGAGCAGTCACATGATCAGCGCCTCTCAGTCACCTGATCACTGCATGACAGGCACGTGATCAGTGCCTGCTGAGGTGCGGGATCAGCGCCTGCTCAGCTGCCTGATAATCGCCAGCTGGGCCGCAGGATTCATGCCTGCTCAGCTGCCTGATAATCGCCAGCTGGGCCGCAGGATTCATGCCTGCTCAGCTGCCTGATTCTTGCCTGCTGAGGCACATGATCCGTGCAGGAGAGCTACCTGATCAGCACATGAGCAGTCACATGATCAGCGCCTCTCAGTCACCTGATCACTGCATGACAGGCACGTGATCAGTGCCTGCTGAGGTGCGGGATCAGCGCCTGCTCAGCTGCCTGATAACCGCCAGCTGGGCCGCAGGATTCATGCCTGCTCAGCTGCCTGATAACCGCCAGCTGGGCCGCAGGATTCATGCCTGCTCAGCTGCCTGATAACCGCCAGCTGGGCCGCAGGATTCATGCCTGCTCAGCTGCCTGATAACCGCCAGCTGGGCCGCAGGATTCATGCCTGCTCAGCTGCCTGATAACCGCCAGCTGGGCCGCAGGATTCATGCCTGCTCAGCTGCTTGATTCTTGCCTGCTGAGGCACATGATCCGTGCAGGAGAGCTACCTGATCAGCACATGAGCAGTCACATGATCAGCGCCTCTCAGTCACCTGATCACTGCATGACAGGCACGTGATCAGTGCCTGATGAGGTGCGGGATCAGCGCCTGCTCAGCTGCCTGATAACCCAGCTGGGCCGCAGGATTCATGCCTGCTCAGCTGCCTGATAACCGTCAGCTGGGCCGCAGGATTCATGCCTGCTCAGCTGCCTGATAACCGCCAGCTGGGCCGCAGGATTCATGCCTGCTCAGCTGCCTGATAACCGCCAGCTGGGCCGCAGGATTCATGCCTGCTCAGCTGCCTGATAACCGCCAGCTGGGCCGCAGGATTCATGCCTGCTCAGCTGCCTGATAACCGCCAGCTGGGCCGCAGGATTCATGCCTGCTCAGCTGCCTGATAACCGCCAGCTGGGCCGCAGGATTCATGCCTGCTCAGCTGCCTGATAACCGCCAGCTGGGCCGCAGGATTCACGCCTGCTCAGCTGCCTGATAACCGCCAGCTGGGCCGCAGGATTCATGCCTGCTCAGCTGCCTGATAACCGCCAGCTGGGCCGCAGGATTCATGCCTGCTCAGCTGCCTGATAACCGCCAGCTGGGCCGCAGGATTCATGCCTGTTCAGCTGCCTGATAATCGCCAGCTGGGCTGCAGGATTCATGCCTGCTCAGCTGCTTGATTCTTGCCTGCTGAGGCACATGATCCGTGCAGGAGAGCTACCTGATCAGCACATGAGCAGTCACATGATCAGCGCCTCTCAGTCACCTGATCACTGCATGACAGGCACGTGATCAGTGCCTGCTGAGGTGCGGGATCAGCGCCTGCTCAGCTGCCTGATAATCGCCAGCTGGGCCGCAGGATTCATGCCTGCTCAGCTGCCTGATAATCGCCAGCTGGGCCGCAGGATTCATGCCTGCTCAGCTGCTTGATTCTTGCCTGCTGAGGCACATGATCCGTGCAGGAGAGCTACCTGATCAGCACATGAGCAGTCACATGATCAGCGCCTCTCAGTCACCTGATCACTGCATGACAGGCACGTGATCAGTGCCTGCTGAGGTGCGGGATCAGCGCCTGCTCAGCTGCCTGATAACCGCCAGCTGGGCCGCAGGATTCATGCCTGCTCAGCTGCCTGATAACCGCCAGCTGGGCCGCAGGATTCATGCCTGCTCAGCTGCCTGATAACCGCCAGCTGGGCCGCAGGATTCATGCCTGCTCAGCTGCCTGATAACCGCCAGCTGGGCCGCAGGATTCATGCCTGCTCAGCTGCCTGATAACCGCCAGCTGGGCCGCAGGATTCATGCCTGCTCAGCTGCTTGATTCTTGCCTGCTGAGGCACATGATCCGTGCAGGAGAGCTACCTGATCAGCACATGAGCAGTCACATGATCAGCGCCTCTCAGTCACCTGATCACTGCATGACAGGCACGTGATCAGTGCCTGCTGAGGTGCGGGATCAGCGCCTGCTCAGCTGCCTGATAATCGCCAGCTGGGCCGCAGGATTCATGCCTGCTCAGCTGCCTGATAACCGCCAGCTGGGCCGCAGGATTCATGCCTGCTCAGCTGCCTGATAACCGCCAGCTGGGCCGCAGGATTCATGCCTGCTCAGCTGCCTGATAACCGCCAGCTGGGCCGCAGGATTCATGCCTGCTCAGCTGCCTGATAACCGCCAGCTGGGCCGCAGGATTCATGCCTGCTCAGCTGCCTGATAACCGCCAGCTGGGCCGCAGGATTCACGCCTGCTCAGCTGCCTGATAACCGCCAGCTGGGCCGCAGGATTCATGCCTGCTCAGCTGCCTGATAACCGCCAGCTGGGCCGCAGGATTCATGCCTGCTCAGCTGCCTGATAATCGCCAGCTGGGCCGCAGGATTCATGCCTGCTCAGCTGCTTGATTCTTGCCTGCTGAGGCACATGATCCGTGCAGGAGAGCTACCTGATCAGCACATGAGCAGTCACATGATCAGCGCCTCTCAGTCACCTGATCACTGCATGACAGGCACGTGATCAGTGCCTGCTGAGGTGCGGGATCAGCGCCTGCTCAGCTGCCTGATAATCGCCAGCTGGGCCGCAGGATTCATGCCTGCTCAGCTGCCTGATAATCGCCAGCTGGGCCGCAGGATTCATGCCTGCTCAGCTGCTTGATTCTTGCCTGCTGAGGCACATGATCCGTGCAGGAGAGCTACCTGATCAGCACATGAGCAGTCACATGATCAGCGCCTCTCAGTCACCTGATCACTGCATGACAGGCACGTGATCAGTGCCTGCTGAGGTGCGGGATCAGCGCCTGCTCAGCTGCCTGATAACCGCCAGCTGGGCCGCAGGATTCATGCCTGCTCAGCTGCCTGATAACCGCCAGCTGGGCCGCAGGATTCATGCCTGCTCAGCTGCCTGATAACCGCCAGCTGGGCCGCAGGATTCATGCCTGCTCAGCTGCCTGATAACCGCCAGCTGGGCCGCAGGATTCATGCCTGCTCAGCTGCCTGATAACCGCCAGCTGGGCCGCAGGATTCATGCCTGCTCAGCTGCTTGATTCTTGCCTGCTGAGGCACATGATCCGTGCAGGAGAGCTACCTGATCAGCACATGAGCAGTCACATGATCAGCGCCTCTCAGTCACCTGATCACTGCATGACAGGCACGTGATCAGTGCCTGCTGAGGTGCGGGATCAGCGCCTGCTCAGCTGCCTGTTAATCGCCAGCTGGGCCGCAGGATTCATGCCTGCTCAGCTGCCTGATAACCGCCAGCTGGGCCGCAGGATTCATGCCTGCTCAGCTGCCTGATAACCGCCAGCTGGGCCGCAGGATTCATGCCTGCTCAGCTGCCTGATAACCGCCAGCTGGGCCGCAGGATTCATGCCTGCTCAGCTGCCTGATAACCGCCAGCTGGGCCGCAGGATTCATGCCTGCTCAGCTGCCTGATAACCGCCAGCTGGGCCGCAGGATTCATGCCTGCTCAGCTGCCTGATAACCGCCAGCTGGGCCGCAGGATTCATGCCTGCTCAGCTGCTTGATTCTTGCTTGCTGAGGCACATGATCCGTGCAGGAGAGCTACCTGATCAGCACATGAGCAGACACATGATCAGTGCCTCTCAGTCACCTGATCACTGCATGACAGACACGTGATCAGTGCCTGCTGAGGTGCGGGATCAGCGCCTGCTCAGCTGCCTGATAATCGCCAGCTGGGCCGCAGAATTCATGCCTGCTCAGCTGCCTGATAATCGCCAGCTGGGCCGCAGAATTCATGCCTGCTCAGCTGCCTGATAACCGCCAGCTGGGCCGCAGGATTCATGCCTGCTCAGCTGCCTGATAACCGCCAGCTGGGCCGCAGGATTCATGCCTGCTCAGCTGCCTGATAACCGCCAGCTGGGCCGCAGGATTCATGCCTGCTCAGCTGCCTGATAACCGCCAGCTGGGCCGCAGGATTCATGCCTGCTCAGCTGCCTGATAACCGCCAGCTGGGCCGCAGGATTCATGCCTGCTCAGCTGCCTGATAACCGCCAGCTGGGCCGCAGGATTCATGCCTGCTCAGCTGCCTGATAACCGCCAGCTGGGCCGCAGGATTCATGCCTGCTCAGCTGCCTGATAACCGCCAGCTGGGCCGCAGGATTCATGCCTGCTCAGCTGCCTGATAACCGCCAGCTGGGCCGCAGGATTCATGCCTGCTCAGCTGCCTGATAATCGCCAGCTGGGCCGCAGGATTCATGCCTGCTCAGATGCTTGATTCTTGCCTGCTGAGGCACATGATCTGTGCAGGAGAGCTACCTGATCAGCACATGAGCAGTCACATGATCAGCGCCTCTCAGTCACCTGATCACTGCATGACAGGCACGTGATCAGTGCCTGCTGAGGTGCGGGATCAGCGCCTGCTCAGCTGCCTGATAATCGCCAGCTGGGCCGCAGGATTCATGCCTGCTCAGCTGCCTGATAATCGCCAGCTGGGCCGCAGGATTCATGCCTGCTCAGCTGCTGATTCTTGCCTGCTGAGGCACATGATCCGTGCAGGAGAGCTACCTGATCAGCACATGAGCAGTCACATGATCAGCGCCTCTCAGTCACCTGATCACTGCATGACAGGCACGTGATCAGTGCCTGCTGAGGTGCGGGATCAGCGCCTGCTCAGCTGCCTGATAACCGCCAGCTGGGCCGCAGGATTCATGCCTGCTCAGCTGCCTGATAACCGCCCGCTGGGCCGCAGGATTCATGCCTGCTCAGCTGCCTGATAACCGCCAGCTGGGCCGCAGGATTCATGCCTGCTCAGCTGCCTGATAACCGCCAGCTGGGCCGCAGGATTCATGCCTGCTCAGCTGCCTGATAACCGCCAGCTGGGCCGCAGGATTCATGCCTGCTCAGCTGCTTGATTCTTGCCTGCTGAGGCACATGATCCGTGCAGGAGAGCTACCTGATCAGCACATGAGCAGTCACATGATCAGCGCCTCTCAGTCACCTGATCACTGCATGACAGGCACGTGATCAGTGCCTGCTGAGGTGCGGGATCAGCGCCTGCTCAGCTGCCTGATAATCGCCAGCTGGGCCGCAGGATTCATGCCTGCTCAGCTGCCTGATAACCGCCAGCTGGGCCGCAGGATTCATGCCTGCTCAGCTGCCTGATAACCGCCAGCTGGGCCGCAGGATTCATGCCTGCTCAGCTGCCTGATAACCGCCAGCTGGGCAGCAGGATTCATGCCTGCTCAGCTGCCTGATAACCGCCAGCTGGGCCGCAGGATTCATGCCTGCTCAGCTGCCTGATAACCGCCAGCTGGGCCGCAGGATTCATGCCTGCTCAGCTGCCTGATAACCGCCAGCTGGGCCGCAGGATTCATGCCTGCTCAGCTGCCTGATAACCGCCAGCTGGGCCGCAGGATTCATGCCTGCTCAGCTGCCTGATAACCGCCAGCTGGGCCGCAGGATTCATGCCTGCTCAGCTGCCTGATAACCGCCAGCTGGGCCGCAGGATTCATGCCTGCTCAGCTGCCTGATAACCGCCAGCTGGGCCGCAGGATTCATGCCTGCTCAGCTGCCTGATAACCGCCAGCTGGGCCGCAGGATTCACGCCTGCTCAGCTGCCTGATAACCGCCAGCTGGGCCGCAGGATTCATGCCTGCTCAGCTGCTTGATTCTTGCCTGCTGAGGCACATGATCCGTGCAGGAGAGCTACCTGATCAGCACATGAGCAGTCACATGATCAGCGCCTCTCAGTCACCTGATCACTGCATGACAGGCACGTGATCAGTGCCTGCTGAGGTGCGGGATCAGCGCCTGCTCAGCTGCCTGATAATCGCCAGCTGGGCCGCAGGATTCATGCCTGCTCAGCTGCCTGATAATCGCCAGCTGGGCCGCAGGATTCATGCCTGCTCAGCTGCCTGATTCTTGCCTGCTGAGGCACATGATCCGTGCAGGAGAGCTACCTGATCAGCACATGAGCAGTCACATGATCAGCGCCTCTCAGTCACCTGATCACTGCATGACAGGCACGTGATCAGTGCCTGCTGAGGTGCGGGATCAGCGCCTGCTCAGCTGCCTGATAACCGCCAGCTGGGCCGCAGGATTCATGCCTGCTCAGCTGCCTGATAACCGCCAGCTGGGCCGCAGGATTCATGCCTGCTCAGCTGCCTGATAACCGCCAGCTGGGCCGCAGGATTCATGCCTGCTCAGCTGCCTGATAACCGCCAGCTGGGCCGCAGGATTCATGCCTGCTCAGCTGCCTGATAACCGCCAGCTGGGCCGCAGGATTCATGCCTGCTCAGCTGCTTGATTCTTGCCTGCTGAGGCACATGATCCGTGCAGGAGAGCTACCTGATCAGCACATGAGCAGTCACATGATCAGCGCCTCTCAGTCACCTGATCACTGCATGACAGGCACGTGATCAGTGCCTGCTGAGGTGCGGGATCAGCGCCTGCTCAGCTGCCTGATAATCGCCAGCTGGGCCGCAGGATTCATGCCTGCTCAGCTGCCTGATAACCGCCAGCTGGGCCGCAGGATTCATGCCTGCTCAGCTGCCTGATAACCGCCAGCTGGGCCGCAGGATTCACGCCTGCTCAGCTGCCTGATAACCGCCAGCTGGGCCGCAGGATTCATGCCTGCTCAGCTGCCTGATAACCGCCAGCTGGGCCGCAGGATTCATGCCTGCTCAGCTGCCTGATAACCGCCAGCTGGGCCGCAGGATTCACGCCTGCTCAGCTGCCTGATAACCGCCAGCTGGGCCGCAGGATTCATGCCTGCTCAGCTGCCTGATAACCGCCAGCTGGGCCGCAGGATTCACGCCTGCTCAGCTGCCTGATAACCGCCAGCTGGGCCGCAGGATTCATGCCTGCTCAGCTGCCTGATAACCGCCAGCTGGGCCGCAGGATTCATGCCTGCTCAGCTGCCTGATAACCGCCAGCTGGGCCGCAGGATTCATGCCTGCTCAGCTGCCTGATAACCGCCAGCTGGGCCGCAGGATTCATGCCTGCTCAGCTGCCTGATAACCGCCAGCTGGGCCGCAGGATTCACGCCTGCTCAGCTGCCTGATAACCGCCAGCTGGGCCGCAGGATTCACGCCTGCTCAGCTGCCTGATAATCGCCAGCTGGGCCGCAGGATTCATGCCTGCTCAGCTGCTTGATTCTTGCCTGCTGAGGCACATGATCCGTGCAGGAGAGCTACCTGATCAGCACATGAGCAGTCACATGATCAGCGCCTCTCAGTCACCTGATCACTGCATGACAGGCACGTGATCAGTGCCTGCTGAGGTGCGGGATCAGCGCCTGCTCAGCTGCCTGATAATCGCCAGCTGGGCCGCAGGATTCATGCCTGCTCAGCTGCCTGATAATCGCCAGCTGGGCCGCAGGATTCATGCCTGCTCAGCTGCTTGATTCTTGCCTGCTGAGGCACATGATCCGTGCAGGAGAGCTACCTGATCAGCACATGAGCAGTCACATGATCAGCGCCTCTCAGTCACCTGATCACTGCATGACAGGCACGTGATCAGTGCCTGCTGAGGTGCGGGATCAGCGCCTGCTCAGCTGCCTGATAACCGCCAGCTGGGCCGCAGGATTCATGCCTGCTCAGCTGCCTGATAACCGCCAGCTGGGCCGCAGGATTCATGCCTGCTCAGCTGCCTGATAACCGCCAGCTGGGCCGCAGGATTCATGCCTGCTCAGCTGCCTGATAACCGCCAGCTGGGCCGCAGGATTCATGCCTGCTCAGCTGCCTGATAACCGCCAGCTGGGCCGCAGGATTCATGCCTGCTCAGATGCGTGATTCTTGCCTGCTGAGGCACATGATCCGTGCAGGAGAGCTACCTGATCAGCACATGAGCAGTCACATGATCAGCGCCTCTCAGTCACCTGATCACTGCATGACAGGCTCCTGATCAGTGCCTGCTGAGGCGCGGGATCAGCGCCTGCTCAGCTGCCTGATAACCGCCAGCTGGGCCGCAGGATTCATGCCTGCTCAGCTGCCTGATAACCGCCAGCTGGGCCGCAGGATTCATGCCTGCTCAGCTGCCTGATAACCGCCAGCTGGGCCGCAGGATTCATGCCTGCTCAGCTGCCTGATAACCGCCAGCTGGGCCGCAGGATTCATGCCTGCTCAGCTGCCTGATAACCGCCAGCTGGGCCGCAGGATTCATGCCTGCTCAGCTGCCTGATAACCGCCAGCTGGGCCGCAGGATTCATGCCTGCTCAGCTGCCTGATAACCGCCAGCTGGGCCGCAGGATTCATGCCTGCTCAGCTGCCTGATAACCGCCAGCTGGGCCGCAGGATTCATGCCTGCTCAGCTGCCTGATAACCGCCAGCTGGGCCGCAGGATTCATGCCTGCTCAGCTGCCTGATAACCGCCAGCTGGGCCGCAGGATTCACGCCTGCTCAGCTGCCTGATAACCGCCAGCTGGGCCGCAGGATTCATGCCTGCTCAGCTGCCTGATAACCGCCAGCTGGGCCGCAGGATTCATGCCTGCTCAGCTGCCTGATAACCGCCAGCTGGGCCGCAGGATTCACGCCTGCTCAGCTGCCTGATAACCGCCAGCTGGGCCGCAGGATTCATGCCTGCTCAGCTGCCTGATAATCGCCAGCTGGGCCGCAGGATTCATGCCTGCTCAGCTGCTTGATTCTTGCCTGCTGAGGCACATGATCCGTGCAGGAGAGCTACCTGATCAGCACATGAGCAGTCACATGATCAGCGCCTCTCAGTCACCTGATCACTGCATGACAGGCACGTGATCAGTGCCTGCTGAGGTGCGGGATCAGCGCCTGCTCAGCTGCCTGATAATCGCCAGCTGGGCCGCAGGATTCATGCCTGCTCAGCTGCCTGATAATCGCCAGCTGGGCCGCAGGATTCATGCCTGCTCAGCTGCTTGATTCTTGCCTGCTGAGGCACATGATCCGTGCAGGAGAGCTACCTGATCAGCACATGAGCAGTCACATGATCAGCGCCTCTCAGTCACCTGATCACTGCATGACAGGCACGTGATCAGTGCCTGCTGAGGTGCGGGATCAGCGCCTGCTCAGCTGCCTGATAACCGCCAGCTGGGCCGCAGGATTCATGCCTGCTCAGCTGCCTGATAACCGCCAGCTGGGCCGCAGGATTCATGCCTGCTCAGCTGCCTGATAACCGCCAGCTGGGCCGCAGGATTCATGCCTGCTCAGCTGCCTGATAACCGCCAGCTGGGCCGCAGGATTCATGCCTGCTCAGCTGCCTGATAACCGCCAGCTGGGCCGCAGGATTCATGCCTGCTCAGCTGCTTGATTCTTGCCTGCTGAGGCACATGATCCGTGCAGGAGAGCTACCTGATCAGCACATGAGCAGTCACATGATCAGCGCCTCTCAGTCACCTGATCACTGCATGACAGGCACGTGATCAGTGCCTGCTGAGGTGCGGGATCAGCGCCTGCTCAGCTGCCTGATAATCGCCAGCTGGGCCGCAGGATTCATGCCTGCTCAGCTGCCTGATAACCGCCAGCTGGGCCGCAGGATTCATGCCTGCTCAGCTGCCTGATAACCGCCAGCTGGGCCGCAGGATTCATGCCTGCTCAGCTGCCTGATAACCGCCAGCTGGGCCGCAGGATTCATGCCTGCTCAGCTGCCTGATAACCGCCAGCTGGGCCGCAGGATTCATGCCTGCTCAGCTGCCTGATAACCGCCAGCTGGGCCGCAGGATTCATGCCTGCTCAGCTGCCTGATAACCGCCAGCTGGGCCGCAGGATTCACGCCTGCTCAGCTGCCTGATAACCGCCAGCTGGGCCGCAGGATTCACGCCTGCTCAGCTGCCTGATAACCGCCAGCTGGGCCGCAGGATTCACGCCTGCTCAGCTGCCTGATAATCGCCAGCTGGGCCGCAGGATTCATGCCTGCTCAGCTGCTTGATTCTTGCCTGCTGAGGCACATGATCCGTGCAGGAGAGCTACCTGATCAGCACATGAGCAGTCACATGATCAGTGCCTCTCAGTCACCTGATCACTGCATGACAGGCACGTGATCAGTGCCTGCTGAGGTGCGGGATCAGCGCCTGCTCAGCTGCCTGATAATCGCCAGCTGGGCCGCAGGATTCATGCCTGCTCAGCTGCCTGATAATCGCCAGCTGGGCCGCAGGATTCATGCCTGCTCAGCTGCTTGATTCTTGCCTGCTGAGGCACATGATCCGTGCAGGAGAGCTGCCTGATCAGCACATGAGCAGTCACATGATCAGTGCCTCTCAGTCACCTGATCACTGCATGACAGGCACGTGATCAGTGCCTGCTGAGGTGCGGGATCAGCGCCTGCTCAGCTGCCTGATAACCGCCAGCTGGGCCGCAGGATTCACACCTGCTCAGCTGCCTGATAATCGCCAGCTGGGCCGCAGGATTCATGCCTGCTCAGCTGCCTGATAACCGCCAGCTGGGCCGCAGGATTCATGCCTGCTCAGCTGCCTGATAACCGCCAGCTGGGCCGCAGGATTCATGCCTGCTCAGCTGCCTGATAACCGCCAGCTGGGCCGCAGGATTCATGCCTGTTCAGCTGCTTGATTCTTGCCTGCTGAGGCACATGATCCGTGCAGGAGAGCTACCTGATCAGCACATGAGCAGTCACATGATCAGCGCCTCTCAGTCACCTGATCACTGCATGACAGGCACGTGATCAGTGCCTGCTGAGGTGCGGGATCAGCGCCTGCTCAGCTGCCTGATAATCGCCAGCTGGGCCGCAGGATTCACGCCTGCTCAGCTGCCTGATAACCGCCAGCTGGGCCGCAGGATTCACGCCTGCTCAGCTGCCTGATAACCGCCAGCTGGGCCGCAGGATTCATGCCTGCTCAGCTGCCTGATAACCGCCAGCTGGGCCGCAGGATTCATGCCTGCTCAGCTGCCTGATAACCGCCAGCTGGGCCGCAGGATTCATGCCTGCTCAGCTGCCTGATAACCGCCAGCTGGGCCGCAGGATTCATGCCTGCTCAGCTGCCTGATAACCGCCAGCTGGGCCGCAGGATTCATGCCTGCTCAGCTGCTTGATTCTTGCCTGCTGAGGCACATGATCCGTGCAGGAGAGCTACCTGATCAGCACATGAGCAGTCACATGATCAGCGCCTCTCAGTCACCTGATCACTGCATGACAGGCACGTGATCAGTGCCTGCTGAGGTGCGGGATCAGCGCCTGCTCAGCTGCCTGATAATCGCCAGCTGGGCCGCAGGATTCATGCCTGCTCAGCTGCCTGATAACCGCCAGCTGGGCCGCAGGATTCATGCCTGCTCAGCTGCCTGATAACCGCCAGCTGGGCCGCAGGATTCACGCCTGCTCAGCTGCCTGATAACCGCCAGCTGGGCCGCAGGATTCATGCCTGCTCAGCTGCCTGATAACCGCCAGCTGGGCCGCAGGATTCATGCCTGCTCAGCTGCCTGATAACCGCCAGCTGGGCCGCAGGATTCACGCCTGCTCAGCTGCCTGATAACCGCCAGCTGGGCCGCAGGATTCATGCCTGCTCAGCTGCCTGATAACCGCCAGCTGGGCCGCAGGATTCATGCCTGCTCAGCTGCCTGATAACCGCCAGCTGGGCCGCAGGATTCATGCCTGCTCAGCTGCCTGATAACCGCCAGCTGGGCCGCAGGATTCATGCCTGCTCAGCTGCCTGATAATCGCCAGCTGGGCCGCAGGATTCATGCCTGCTCAGCTGCTTGATTCTTGCCTGCTGAGGCACATGATCCGTGCAGGAGAGCTACCTGATCAGCACATGAGCAGTCACATGATCAGCGCCTCAGTCACCTGATCACTGCATGACAGGCACGTGATCAGTGCCTGCTGAGGTGCGGGATCAGCGCCTGCTCAGCTGCCTGATAATCGCCAGCTGGGCCGCAGGATTCATGCCTGCTCAGCTGCCTGATAATCGCCAGCTGGGCCGCAGGATTCATGCCTGCTCAGCTGCCTGATTCTTGCCTGCTGAGGCACATGATCCGTGCAGGAGAGCTACCTGATCAGCACATGAGCAGTCACATGATCAGCGCCTCTCAGTCACCTGATCACTGCATGACAGGCACGTGATCAGTGCCTGCTGAGGTGCGGGATCAGCGCCTGCTCAGCTGCCTGATAATCGCCAGCTGGGCCGCAGGATTCACGCCTGCTCAGCTGCCTGATAACCGCCAGCTGGGCCGCAGGATTCATGCCTGCTCAGCTGCCTGATAACCGCCAGCTGGGCCGCAGGATTCACGCCTGCTCAGCTGCCTGATAACCGCCAGCTGGGCCGCAGGATTCACGCCTGCTCAGCTGCCTGATAACCGCCAGCTGGGCCGCAGGATTCATGCCTGCTCAGCTGCCTGATAACCGCCAGCTGGGCCGCAGGATTCACGCCTGCTCAGCTGCCTGATAACCGCCAGCTGGGCCGCAGGATTCATGCCTGCTCAGCTGCCTGATAACCGCCAGCTGGGCCGCAGGATTCATGCCTGCTCAGCTGCCTGATAACCGCCAGCTGGGCCGCAGGATTCACGCCTGCTCAGCTGCCTGATAATCGCCAGCTGGGCCGCAGGATTCATGCCTGCTCAGCTGCTTGATTCTTGCCTGCTGAGGCACATGATCCGTGCAGGAGAGCTACCTGATCAGCACATGAGCAGTCACATGATCAGCGCCTCTCAGTCACCTGATCACTGCATGACAGGCACGTGATCAGTGCCTGCTGAGGTGCGGGATCAGCGCCTGCTCAGCTGCCTGATAACCGCCAGCTGGGCCGCAGGATTCATGCCTGCTCAGCTGCCTGATAACCGCCAGCTGGGCCGCAGGATTCATGCCTGCTCAGCTGCCTGATAACCGCCAGCTGGGCCGCAGGATTCATGCCTGCTCAGCTGCCTGATAACCGCCAGCTGGGCCGCAGGATTCATGCCTGCTCAGCTGCCTGATAACCGCCAGCTGGGCCGCAGGATTCATGCCTGCTCAGCTGCTTGATTCTTGCCTGCTGAGGCACATGATCCGTGCAGGAGAGCTACCTGATCAGCACATGAGCAGTCACATGATCAGCGCCTCTCAGTCACCTGATCACTGCATGACAGGCACGTGATCAGTGCCTGCTGAGGTGCGGGATCAGCGCCTGCTCAGCTGCCTGATAATCGCCAGCTGGGCCGCAGGATTCATGCCTGCTCAGCTGCCTGATAACCGCCAGCTGGGCCGCAGGATTCACGCCTGCTCAGCTGCCTGATAACCGCCAGCTGGGCCGCAGGATTCATGCCTGCTCAGCTGCCTGATAACCGCCAGCTGGGCCGCAGGATTCATGCCTGCTCAGCTGCCTGATAACCGCCAGCTGGGCCGCAGGATTCATGCCTGCTCAGCTGCCTGATAACCGCCAGCTGGGCCGCAGGATTCACGCCTGCTCAGCTGCCTGATAACCGCCAGCTGGGCCGCAGGATTCATGCCTGCTCAGCTGCTTGATTCTTGCCTGCTGAGGCACATGATCCGTGCAGGAGAGCTACCTGATCAGCACATGAGCAGTCACATGATCAGCGCCTCTCAGTCACCTGATCACTGCATGACAGGCACGTGATCAGTGCCTGCTGAGGTGCGGGATCAGCGCCTGCTCAGCTGCCTGATAATCGCCAGCTGGGCCGCAGGATTCACGCCTGCTCAGCTGCCTGATAACCGCCAGCTGGGCCGCAGGATTCATGCCTGCTCAGCTGCCTGATAACCGCCAGCTGGGCCGCAGGATTCATGCCTGCTCAGCTGCCTGATAACCGCCAGCTGGGCCGCAGGATTCATGCCTGCTCAGCTGCCTGATAACCGCCAGCTGGGCCGCAGGATTCATGCCTGCTCAGCTGCCTGATAACCGCCAGCTGGGCCGCAGGATTCATGCCTGCTCAGCTGCCTGATAACCGCCAGCTGGGCCGCAGGATTCATGCCTGCTCAGCTGCCTGATAACCGCCAGCTGGGCCGCAGGATTCATGCCTGCTCAGCTGCCTGATAACCGCCAGCTGGGCCGCAGGATTCATGCCTGCTCAGCTGCCTGATAACCGCCAGCTGGGCCGCAGGATTCATGCCTGCTCAGCTGCCTGATAATCGCCAGCTGGGCCGCAGGATTCATGCCTGCTCAGCTGCTTGATTCTTGCCTGCTGAGGCACATGATCCGTGGAGGAGAGCTACCTGATCAGCACATGAGCAGTCACATGATCAGCGCCTCTCAGTCACCTGATCACTGCATGAAAGGCACGTGATCAGTGCCTGCTGAGGTGCGGGATCAGCGCCTGCTCAGCTGCCTGATAATCGCCAGCTGGGCCGCAGGATTCATGCCTGCTCAGCTGCCTGATAATCGCCAGCTGGGCCGCAGGATTCATGCCTGCTCAGCTGCTTGATTCTTGCCTGCTGAGGCACATGATCCGTGCAGGAGAGCTACCTGATCAGCACATGAGCAGTCACATGATCAGCGCCTCTCAGTCACCTGATCACTGCATGACAGGCACGTGATCAGTGCCTGCTGAGGTGCGGGATCAGCGCCTGCTCAGCTGCCTGATAACCGCCAGCTGGGCCGCAGGATTCACGCCTGCTCAGCTGCCTGATAACCGCCAGCTGGGCCGCAGGATTCACGCCTGCTCAGCTGCCTGATAACCGCCAGCTGGGCCGCAGGATTCATGCCTGCTCAGCTGCCTGATAACCGCCAGCTGGGCCGCAGGATTCATGCCTGCTCAGCTGCCTGATAACCGCCAGCTGGGCCGCAGGATTCATGCCTGCTCAGCTGCTTGATTCTTGCCTGCTGAGGCACATGATCCGTGCAGGAGAGCTACCTGATCAGCACATGAGCAGTCACATGATCAGCGCCTCTCAGTCACCTGATCACTGCATGACAGGCACGTGATCAGTGCCTGCTGAGGTGCGGGATCAGCGCCTGCTCAGCTGCCTGATAACCGCCAGCTGGGCCGCAGGATTCACGCCTGCTCAGCTGCCTGATAACCGCCAGCTGGGCCGCAGGATTCATGCCTGCTCAGCTGCCTGATAACCGCCAGCTGGGCCGCAGGATTCATGCCTGCTCAGCTGCCTGATAACCGCCAGCTGGGCCGCAGGATTCACGCCTGCTCAGCTGCCTGATAACCGCCAGCTGGGCCGCAGGATTCACGCCTGCTCAGCTGCCTGATAACCGCCAGCTGGGCCGCAGGATTCATGCCTGCTCAGCTGCCTGATAAGCGCCAGCTGGGCCGCAGGATTCACGCCTGCTCAGCTGCCTGATAACCGCCAGCTGGGCCGCAGGATTCATGCCTGCTCAGCTGCCTGATAACCGCCAGCTGGGCCGCAGGATTCACGCCTGCTCAGCTGCCTGATAACCGCCAGCTGGGCCGCAGGATTCACGCCTGCTCAGCTGCCTGATAACCGCCAGCTGGGCCGCAGGATTCATGCCTGCTCAGCTGCCTGATAACCGCCAGCTGGGCCGCAGGATTCACGCCTGCTCAGCTGCCTGATAACCGCCAGCTGGGCCGCAGGATTCACGCCTGCTCAGCTGCCTGATAATCGCCAGCTGGGCCGCAGGATTCATGCCTGCTCAGCTGCTTGATTCTTGCCTGCTGAGGCACATGATCCGTGCAGGAGAGCGACCTGATCAGCACATGAGCAGTCACATGATCAGCGCCTCTCAGTCACCTGATCACTGCATGACAGGCACGTGATCAGTGCCTGCTGAGGTGCGGGATCAGCGCCTGCTCAGCTGCCTGATAATCGCCAGCTGGGCCGCAGGATTCACGCCTGCTCAGCTGCCTGATAATCGCCAGCTGGGCCGTAGGATTCATGCCTGCTCAGCTGCTTGATTCTTGCCTGCTGAGGCACATGATCCGTGCAGGAGAGCTACCTGATCAGCACATGAGCAGTCACATGATCAGCGCCTCTCAGTCACCTGATCACTGCATGACAGGCACGTGATCAGTGCCTGCTGAGGTGCGGGATCAGCGCCTGCTCAGCTGCCTGATAACCGCCAGCTGGGCCGCAGGATTCACGCCTGCTCAGCTGCCTGATAACCGCCAGCTGGGCCGCAGGATTCATGCCTGCTCAGCTGCCTGATAACCGCCAGCTGGGCCGCAGGATTCACGCCTGCTCAGCTGCCTGATAACCGCCAGCTGGGCCGCAGGATTCACGCCTGCTCAGCTGCCTGATAACCGCCAGCTGGGCCGCAGGATTCATGCCTGCTCAGCTGCTTGATTCTTGCCTGCTGAGGCACATGATCCGTGCAGGAGAGCTACCTGATCAGCACATGAGCAGTCACATGATCAGCGCTCTCAGTCACCTGATCACTGCATGAAAGGCACGTGATCAGTGCCTGCTGAGGTGCGGGATCAGCGCCTGCTCAGCTGCCTGATAATCGCCAGCTGGGCCGCAGGATTCATGCCTGCTCAGCTGCCTGATAACCGCCAGCTGGGCCGCAGGATTCATGCCTGCTCAGCTGCCTGATAACCGCCAGCTGGGCCGCAGGATTCACGCCTGCTCAGCTGCCTGATAACCGCCAGCTGGGCCGCAGGATTCATGCCTGCTCAGCTGCCTGATAACCGCCAGCTGGGCCGCAGGATTCACGCCTGCTCAGCTGCCTGATAACCGCCAGCTGGGCCGCAGGATTCATGCCTGCTCAGCTGCCTGATAACCGCCAGCTGGGCCGCAGGATTCACGCCTGCTCAGCTGCCTGATAACCGCCAGCTGGGCCGCAGGATTCATGCCTGCTCAGCTGCCTGATAACCGCCAGCTGGGCCGCAGGATTCACGCCTGCTCAGCTGCCTGATAATCGCCAGCTGGGCCGCAGGATTCATGCCTGCTCAGCTGCTTGATTCTTGCCTGCTGAGGCACATGATCCGTGCAGGAGAGCTACCTGATCAGCACATGAGCAGTCACATGATCAGCGCCTCTCAGTCACCTGATCACTGCATGACAGGCACGTGATCAGTGCCTGCTGAGGTGCGGGATCAGCGCCTGCTCAGCTGCCTGATAATCGCCAGCTGGGCCGCAGGATTCATGCCTGCTCAGCTGCCTGATAATCGCCAGCTGGGCCGCAGGATTCAT
This sequence comes from Bos javanicus, assembly GCF_032452875.1. Taxonomy (NCBI): domain Eukaryota; kingdom Metazoa; phylum Chordata; class Mammalia; order Artiodactyla; family Bovidae; genus Bos; species Bos javanicus. The sequence goes on from NW_026893630.1 coordinate 133,754, forward strand.
GCCTGCTCAGCTGCTTGATTCTTGCCTGCTGAGGCACATGATCCGTGCAGGAGAGCTACCTGATCAGCACATGAGCAGTCACATGATCAGCGCCTCTCAGTCACCTGATCACTGCATGACAGGCACGTGATCAGTGCCTGCTGAGGTGCGGGATCAGCGCCTGCTCAGCTGCCTGATAACCGCCAGCTGGGCCGCAGGATTCACGCCTGCTCAGCTGCCTGATAACCGCCAGCTGGGCCGCAGGATTCATGCCTGCTCAGCTGCCTGATAACCGCCAGCTGGGCCGCAGGATTCACGCCTGCTCAGCTGCCTGATAACCGCCAGCTGGGCCGCAGGATTCACGCCTGCTCAGCTGCCTGATAACCGCCAGCTGGGCCGCAGGATTCATGCCTGCTCAGCTGCTTGATTCTTGCCTGCTGAGGCACATGATCCGTGCAGGAGAGCTACCTGATCAGCACATGAGCAGTCACATGATCAGCGCCTCTCAGTCACCTGATCACTGCATGACAGGCACGTGATCAGTGCCTGCTGAGGTGCGGGATCAGCGCCTGCTCAGCTGCCTGATAATCGCCAGCTGGGCCGCAGGATTCACGCCTGCTCAGCTGCCTGATAACCGCCAGCTGGGCCGCAGGATTCACGCCTGCTCAGCTGCCTGATAACCGCCAGCTGGGCCGCAGGATTCATGCCTGCTCAGCTGCCTGATAACCGCCAGCTGGGCCGCAGGATTCACGCCTGCTCAGCTGCCTGATAACCGCCAGCTGGGCCGCAGGATTCACGCCTGCTCAGCTGCCTGATAACCGCCAGCTGGGCCGCAGGATTCACGCCTGCTCAGCTGCCTGATAACCGCCAGCTGGGCCGCAGGATTCATGCCTGCTCAGCTGCTTGATTCTTGCCTGCTGAGGCACATGATCCGTGCAGGAGAGCTACCTGATCAGCACATGAGCAGTCACATGATCAGCGCCTCTCAGTCACCTGATCACTGCATGACAGACACGTGATCAGTGCCTGCTGAGGTGCGGGATCAGCGCCTGCTCAGCTGCCTGATAATCGCCAGCTGGGCCGCAGGATTCACGCCTGCTCAGCTGCCTGATAACCGCCAGCTGGGCCGCAGGATTCATGCCTGCTCAGCTGCCTGATAACCGCCAGCTGGGCCGCAGGATTCATGCCTGCTCAGCTGCCTGATAACCGCCAGCTGGGCCGCAGGATTCACGCCTGCTCAGCTGCCTGATAACCGCCAGCTGGGCCGCAGGATTCACGCCTGCTCAGCTGCCTGATAACCGCCAGCTGGGCCGCAGGATTCACGCCTGCTCAGCTGCCTGATAACCGCCAGCTGGGCCGCAGGATTCATGCCTGCTCAGCTGCCTGATAACCGCCAGCTGGGCCGCAGGATTCACGCCTGCTCAGCTGCCTGATAACCGCCAGCTGGGCCGCAGGATTCACGCCTGCTCAGCTGCCTGATAACCGCCAGCTGGGCCTCAGGATTCACGCCTGCTCAGCTGCCTGATAATCGCCAGCTGGGCCGCAGGATTCATGCCTGCTCAGCTGCTTGATTCTTGCCTGCTGAGGCACATGATCCGTGCAGGAGAGCTACCTGATCAGCACATGAGCAGTCACATGATCAGCGCCTCTCAGTCACCTGATCACTGCATGAAAGACACGTGATCAGTGCCTGCTGAGGTGCGGGATCAGCGCCTGCTCAGCTGCCTGATAATCGCCAGCTGGGCCGCAGGATTCACGCCTGCTCAGCTGCCTGATAACCGCCAGCTGGGCCGTAGGATTCATGCCTGCTCAGCTGCCTGATTCTTGCCTGCTGAGGCACATGATCCGTGCAGGAGAGCTACCTGATCAGCACATGAGCAGTCACATGATCAGCGCCTCTCAGTCACCTGATCACTGCATGACAGGCACGTGATCAGTGCCTGCTGAGGTGCGGGATCAGCGCCTGCTCAGCTGCCTGATAATGGCCAGCTGGGCCGCAGGATTCACGCCTGCTCAGCTGCCTGATAACCGCCAGCTGGGCCGCAGGATTCATGCCTGCTCAGCTGCCTGATAACCGCCAGCTGGGCCGCAGGATTCACGCCTGCTCAGCTGCCTGATAACCGCCAGCTGGGCCGCAGGATTCACGCCTGCTCAGCTGCCTGATAACCGCCAGCTGGGCCGCAGGATTCACGCCTGCTCAGCTGCCTGATAACCGCCAGCTGGGCCGCAGGATTCACGCCTGCTCAGCTGCCTGATAACCGCCAGCTGGGCCGCAGGATTCACGCCTGCTCAGCTGCCTGATAACCGCCAGCTGGGCCGCAGGATTCACGCCTGCTCAGCTGCCTGATAACCGCCAGCTGGGCCGCAGGATTCACGCCTGCTCAGCTGCCTGATAACCGCCAGCTGGGCCGCAGGATTCATGCCTGCTCAGCTGCTTGATTCTTGCCTGCTGAGGCACATGATCCGTGCAGGAGAGCTACCTGATCAGCACATGAGCAGTCACATGATCAGCGCCTCTCAGTCACCTGATCACTGCATGACAGGCACGTGATCAGTGCCTGCTGAGGTGCGGGATCAGCGCCTGCTCAGCTGCCTGATAACCGCCAGCTGGGCCGCAGGATTCACGCCTGCTCAGCTGCCTGATAACCGCCAGCTGGGCCGCAGGATTCACGCCTGCTCAGCTGCCTGATAACCGCCAGCTGGGCCGCAGGATTCACGCCTGCTCAGCTGCCTGATAACCGCCAGCTGGGCCGCAGGATTCATGCCTGCTCAGCTGCCTGATAATCGCCAGCTGGGCCGCAGGATTCATGCCTGCTCAGCTGCTTGATTCTTGCCTGCTGAGGCACATGATCCGTGCAGGAGAGCTACCTGATCAGCACATGAGCAGTCACATGATCAGCGCCTCTCAGTCACCTGATCACTGCATGAAAGGCACGTGATCAGTGCCTGCTGAGGTGCGGGATCAGCGCCTGCTCAGCTGCCTGATAACCGCCAGCTGGGCCGCAGGATTCACGCCTGCTCAGCTGCCTGATAACGGCCAGCTGGGCCGCAGGATTCACGCCTGCTCAGCTGCCTGATAACCGCCAGCTGGGCCGCAGGATTCACGCCTGCTCAGCTGCCTGATAACCGCCAGCTGGGCCGCAGGATTCACGCCTGCTCAGCTGCCTGATAACCGCCAGCTGGGCCGCAGGATTCACGCCTGCTCAGCTGCCTGATAACCGCCAGCTGGGCCGCAGGATTCATGCCTGCTCAGCTGCTTGATTCTTGCCTACTGAGGCACATGATCCGTGCAGGAGAGGTACCTGATCAGCACATGAGCAGTCACATGATCAGCGCCTCTCAGTCACCTGATCACTGCATGACAGGCACGTGCTGCAGGTGCTGCCTGATAATCGCCAGCTGGGCCGCGGGATTCACGCCTGCTCAGCTGCCTGATAACCGCCAGCTGGGCCGCAGGATTCACGCCTGCTCAGCTGCCTGATAACCGCCAGCTGGGCCGCAGGATTCACGCCTGCTCAGCTGCCTGATAACCGCCAGCTGGGCCGCAGGATTCACGCCTGCTCAGCTGCCTGATAACCGCCAGCTGGGCCGCAGGATTCACGCCTGCTCAGCTGCCTGATAACCGCCAGCTGGGCCGCAGGATTCACGCCTGCTCAGCTGCCTGATAACCGCCAGCTGGGCCGCAGGATTCACGCCTGCTCAGCTGCCTGATAACCGCCAGCTGGGCCGCAGGATTCACGCCTGCTCAGCTGCCTGATAACCGCCAGCTGGGCCGCAGGATTCACGCCTGCTCAGTTGCCTGATAACCGCCAGCTGGGCCGCAGGATTCACGCCTGCTCAGCTGCCTGATAATCGCCAGCTGGGCCGCAGGATTCATGCCTGCTCAGCTGCTTGATTCTTGCCTGCTGAGGCACATGATCCGTGCAGGAGAGCTACCTGATCAGCACATGAGCAGTCACATGATCAGCGCCTCTCAGTCACCTGATCACTGCATGACAGGCACGTGATCAGTGCCTGCTGAGGTGCGGGATCAGCGCCTGCTCAGCTGCCTGATAATCGCCAGCTGGGCCGCAGGATTCACGCCTGCTCAGCTGCCTGATACTCGCCAGCTGGGCCGCAGGATTCATGCCTGCTCAGCTGCCTGATTCTTGCCTGCTGAGGCACATGATCCGTGCAGGAGAGCTACCTGATCAGCACATGAGCAGTCACATGATCAGCGCCTCTCAGTCACCTGATCACTGCATGACAGGCACGTGATCAGTGCCTGCTGAGGTGCGGGATCAGCGCCTGCTCAGCTGCCTGATAACCGCCAGCTGGGCCGCAGGATTCACGCCTGCTCAGCTGCCTGATAACCGCCAGCTGGGCCGCAGGATTCACGCCTGCTCAGCTGCCTGATAACCGCCAGCTGGGCCGCAGGATTCACGCCTGCTCAGCTGCCTGATAACCGCCAGCTGGGCCGCAGGATTCACGCCTGCTCAGCTGCCTGATAACCGCCAGCTGGGCCGCAGGATTCATGCCTGCTCAGCTGCTTGATTCTTGCCTGCTGAGGCACATGATCCGTGCAGGAGAGCTACCTGATCAGCACATGAGCAGTCACATGATCAGCGCCTCTCAGTCACCTGATCACTGCATGACAGGCACGTGATCAGTGCCTGCTGAGGTGCGGGATCAGCGCCTGCTCAGCTGCCTGATAATCGCCAGCTGGGCCGCAGGATTCACGCCTGCTCAGCTGCCTGATAACCGCCAGCTGGGCCGCAGGATTCACGCCTGCTCAGCTGCCTGATAACCGCCAGCTGGGCCGCAGGATTCACGCCTGCTCAGCTGCCTGATAACCGCCAGCTGGGCCGCAGGATTCACGCCTGCTCAGCTGCCTGATAACCGCCAGCTGGGCCGCAGGATTCACGCCTGCTCAGCTGCCTGATAACCGCCAGCTGGGCCGCAGGATTCACGCCTGCTCAGCTGACTGATAACCGCCAGCTGGGCCGCAGGATTCACGCCTGCTCAGCTGCCTGATAACCGCCAGCTGGGCCGCAGGATTCACGCCTGCTCAGCTGCCTGATAACCGCCAGCTGGGCCGCAGGATTCACGCCTGCTCAGCTGCCTGATAACCGCCAGCTGGGCCGCAGGATTCACGCCTGCTCAGCTGCCTGATAACCGCCAGCTGGGCCGCAGGATTCACGCCTGCTCAGTTGCCTGATAACCGCCAGCTGGGCCGCAGGATTCACGCCTGCTCAGCTGCCTGATAACCGCCAGCTGGGCCTCAGGATTCACGCCTGCTCAGCTGCCTGATAATCGCCAGCTGGGCCGCAGGATTCATGCCTGCTCAGCTGCTTGATTCTTGCCTGCTGAGGCACATGATCCGTGCAGGAGAGCTACCTGATCAGCACATGAGCAGTCACATGATCAGCGCCTCTCAGTCACCTGATCACTGCATGAAAGACACGTGATCAGTGCCTGCTGAGGTGCGGGATCAGCGCCTGCTCAGCTGCCTGATAACCGCCAGCTGGGCCTCAGGATTCACGCCTGCTCAGCTGCCTGATAATCGCCAGCTGGGCCGTAGGATTCATGCCTGCTCAGCTGCTTGATTCTTGCCTGCTGAGGCACATGATCCGTGCAGGAGAGCTACCTGATCAGCACATGAGCAGTCACATGATCAGCGCCTCTCAGTCACCTGATCACTGCATGACAGGCACGTGATCAGTGCCTGCTGAGGTGCGGGATCAGCGCCTGCTCAGCTGCCTGATAACCGCCAGCTGGGCCGCAGGATTCACGCCTGCTCAGCTGCCTGATAACCGCCAGCTGGGCCGCAGGATTCACGCCTGCTCAGCTGCCTGATAACGGCCAGCTGGGCCGCAGGATTCACACCTGCTCAGCTGCCTGATAACCGCCAGCTGGGCCGCAGGATTCACGCCTGCTCAGCTGCCTGATAACCGCCAGCTGGGCCGCAGGATTCATGCCTGCTCAGCTGCTTGATTCTTGCCTGCTGAGGCACATGATCCGTGCAGGAGAGCTACCTGATCAGCACATGAGCAGTCACATGATCAGCGCCTCTCAGTCACCTGATCACTGCATGACAGGCACGTGATCAGTGCCTGCTGAGGTGCGGGATCAGCGCCTGCTCAGCTGCCTGATAATGGCCAGCTGGGCCGCAGGATTCACGCCTGCTCAGCTGCCTGATAACCGCCAGCTGGGACGCAGGATTCACGCCTGCTCAGCTGCCTGATAACCGCCAGCTGGGCCGCAGGATTCACGCCTGCTCAGCTGACTGATAACCGCCAGCTGGGCCGCAGGATTCACGCCTGCTCAGCTGCCTGATAACCGCCAGCTGGGCCGCAGGATTCACGCCTGCTCAGCTGCCTGATAACCGCCAGCTGGGCCGCAGGATTCACGCCTGCTCAGCTGACTGATAACCGCCAGCTGGGCCGCAGGATTCACGCCTGCTCAGCTGCCTGATAACCGCCAGCTGGGCCGCAGGATTCACGCCTGCTCAGCTGCCTGATAATCGCCAGCTGGGCCGTAGGATTCATGCCTGCTCAGCTGCTTGATTCTTGCCTGCTGAGGCACATGATCCGTGCAGGAGAGCTACCTGATCAGCACATGAGCAGTCACATGATCAGCGCCTCTCAGTCACCTGATCACTGCATGACAGGCACGTGATCAGTGCCTGCTGAGGTGCGGGATCAGCGCCTGCTCAGCTGCCTGATAACCGCCAGCTGGGCCGCAGGATTCACGCCTGCTCAGCTGCCTGATAACCGCCAGCTGGGCCGCAGGATTCACGCCTGCTCAGCTGCCTGATAACCGCCAGCTGGGCCGCAGGATTCACACCTGCTCAGCTGCCTGATAACCGCCAGCTGGGCCGCAGGATTCACGCCTGCTCAGCTGTCTGATAACCGCCAGCTGGGCCGCAGGATTCATGCCTGCTCAACTGCTTGATTCTTGCCTGCTGAGGCACATGATCCGTGCAGGAGAGCTACCTGATCAGCACATGAGCAGTCACATGATCAGCGCCTCTCAGTCACCTGATCACTGCATGACAGGCACGTGATCAGTGCCTGCTGAGGTGCGGGATCAGCGCCTGCTCAGCTGCCTGATAACGGCCAGCTGGGCCGCAGGATTCACGCCTGCTCAGCTGCCTGATAACCGCCAGCTGGGCCGCAGGATTCACGCCTGCTCAGCTGACTGATAACCGCCAGCTGGGCCGCAGGATTCACGCCTGCTCAGCTGCCTGATAACCGCCAGCTGGGCCGCAGGATTCACGCCTGCTCAGCTGCCTGATAACCGCCAGCTGGGCCGCAGGATTCACGCCTGCTCAGCTGACTGATAACCGCCAGCTGGGCCGCAGGATTCACGCCTGCTCAGCTGCCTGATAACCGCCAGCTGGGCCGCAGGATTCACGCCTGCTCAGCTGCCTGATACCCGCCAGCTGGGCCGCAGGATTCATGCCTGCTCAGCTGCTTGATTCTTGCCTGCTGAGGCACATGATCCGTGCAGGAGAGCTACCTGATCAGCACATGAGCAGTCACATGATCAGCGCCTCTCAGTCACCTGATCACTGCATGACAGGCACGTGATCAGTGCCTGCTGAGGCGCGGGATCAGCGCCTGCTCAGCTGCCTGATAACCGCCAGCTGGGCCGCAGGATTCACGCCTGCTCAGCTGCCTGATAACCGCCAGCTGGGCCGCAGGATTCACGCCTGCTCAGCTGCCTGATAACCGCCAGCTGGGCCGCAGGATTCACACCTGCTCAGCTGCCTGATAACCGCCAGCTGGGCCGCAGGATTCACGCCTGCTCAGCTGCCTGATAACCGCCAGCTGGGCCGCAGGATTCATGCCTGCTCAGCTGCTTGATTCTTGCCTGCTGAGGCACATGATCCGTGCAGGAGAGCTACCTGATCAGCACATGAGCAGTCACATGATCAGCGCCTCTCAGTCACCTGATCACTGCATGACAGGCACGTGATCAGTGCCTGCTGAGGTGCGGGATCAGCGCCTGCTCAGCTGCCTGATAATGGCCAGCTGGGCCGCAGGATTCACGCCTGCTCAGCTGCCTGATAACCGCCAGCTGGGCCGCAGGATTCACGCCTGCTCAGCTGCCTGATAACCGCCAGCTGGGCCGCAGGATTCACGCCTGCTCAGCTGCCTGATAACCGCCAGCTGGGCCGCAGGATTCACGCCTGCTCAGCTGCCTGATAACCGCCAGCTGGGCCGCAGGATTCACGCCTGCTCAGCTGCCTGATAACCGCCAGCTGGGCCGCAGGATTCACGCCTGCTCAGCTGCCTGATAACCGCCAGCTGGGCCGCAGGATTCACGCCTGCTCAGCTGCCTGATAACCGCCAGCTGGGCCGCAGGATTCATGCCTGCTCAGCTGCTTGATTCTTGCCTGCTGAGGCACATGATCCGTGCAGGAGAGCTACCTGATCAGCACATGAGCAGTCACATGATCAGCGCCTCTCAGTCACCTGATCACTGCATGACAGGCACGTGATCAGTGCCTGCTGTGGTGCGGGATCATCGCCTGCTCAGCTGCCTGATAACCGCCAGCTGGGCCGCAGGATTCACGCCTGCTCAGCTGCCTGATAACCGCCAGCTGGGCCGCAGGATTCACGCCTGCTCAGCTGCCTGATAACCGCCAGCTGGGCCGCAGGATTCACGCCTGCTCAGCTGCCTGATAACCGCCAGCTGGGCCGCAGGATTCACGCCTGCTCAGCTGCCTGATAATCGCCAGCTGGGCCGCAGGATTCATGCCTGCTCAGCTGCTTGATTCTTGCCTGCTGAGGCACATGATCCGTGCAGGAGAGCTACCTGATCAGCACATGAGCAGTCACATGATCAGCGCCTCTCAGTCACCTGATCACTGCATGACAGGCACGTGATCAGTGCCTGCTGAGGTGCGGGATCAGCGCCTGCTCAGCTGCCTGATAATCGCCAGCTGGGCCGCAGGATTCACGCCTGCTCAGCTGCCTGATAACCGCCAGCTGGGCCGCAGGATTCACGCCTGCTCAGCTGCCTGATAACCGCCAGCTGGGCCGCAGGATTCACGCCTGCTCAGCTGCCTGATAACCGCCAGCTGGGCCGCAGGATTCACGCCTGCTCAGCTGCCTGATAACCGCCAGCTGGGCCGCAGGATTCACGCCTGCTCAGCTGCCTGATAACCGCCAGCTGGGCCGCAGGATTCACGCCTGCTCAGCTGCCTGATAACCGCCAGCTGGGCCGCAGGATTCACGCCTGCTCAGCTGCCTGATAACCGCCAGCTGGGCCGCAGGATTCACGCCTGCTCAGCTGCCTGATAACCGCCAGCTGGGCCGCAGGATTCACGCCTGCTCAGCTGCCTGATAACCGCCAGCTGGGCCGCAGGATTCACGCCTGCTCAGCTGCCTGATAACCGCCAGCTGGGCCGCAGGATTCACGCCTGCTCAGCTGCCTGATAACCGCCAGCTGGGCCGCAGGATTCACGCCTGCTCAGCTGCCTGATAACCGCCAGCTGGGCCGCAGGATTCACGCCTGCTCAGCTGCCTGATAATCGCCAGCTGGGCCGCAGGATTCATGCCTGCTCAGCTGCTTGATTCTTGCCTGCTGAGGCACATGATCCGTGCAGGAGAGCTACCTGATCAGCACATGAGCAGTCACATGATCAGCGCCTCTCAGTCACCTGATCACTGCATGAAAGGCACGTGATCAGTGCCTGCTGAGGTGCGGGATCAGCGCCTGCTCAGCTGCCTGATAATCGCCAGCTGGGCCGCAGGATTCACGCCTGCTCAGCTGCCTGATAATCGCCAGCTGGGCCGTAGGATTCATGCCTGCTCAGCTGCTTGATTCTTGCCTGCTGAGGCACATGATCCGTGCTGGAGAGCTACCTGATCAGCACATGAGCAGTCACATGATCAGCGCCTCTCAGTCACCTGATCACTGCATGACAGGCACGTGATCAGTGCCTGCTGAGGTGCGGGATCAGCGCCTGCTCAGCTGCCTGATAACCGCCAGCTGGGCCGCAGGATTCACGCCTGCTCAGCTGCCTGATAACCGCCAGCTGGGCCGCAGGATTCACGCCTGCTCAGCTGCCTGATAACCGCCAGCTGGGCCGCAGGATTCACGCCTGCTCAGCTGCCTGATAACCGCCAGCTGGGCCGCAGGATTCACGCCTGCTCAGCTGCCTGATAACCGCCAGCTGGGCCGCAGGATTCACGCCTGCTCAGCTGCCTGATAACCGCCAGCTGGGCCGCAGGATTCACGCCTGCTCAGCTGCCTGATAACCGCCAGCTGGGCCGCAGGATTCACGCCTGCTCAGCTGCCTGATAACCGCCAGCTGGGCCGCAGGATTCACGCCTGCTCAGCTGCCTGATAATCGCCAGCTGGGCCGCAGGATTCATGCCTGCTCAGCTGCTTGATTCTTGCCTGCTGAGGCACATGATCCGTGCAGGAGAGCTACCTGATCAGCACATGAGCAGTCACATGATCAGCGCCTCTCAGTCACCTGATCACTGCATGAAAGGCACGTGATCAGTGCCTGCTGAGGTGCGGGATCAGCGCCTGCTCAGCTGCCTGATAATCGCCAGCTGGGCCGCAGGATTCACGCCTGCTCAGCTGCCTGATAATCGCCAGCTGGGCCGCAGGATTCACGCCTGCTCAGCTGCCTGATTCTTGCCTGCTGAGGCACAGATCCGTGCAGGAGAGCTACCTGATCAGCACATGAGCAGTCACATGATCAGCGCCTCTCAGTCACCTGATCACTGCATGACAGGCACGTGATCAGTGCCTGCTGAGGTGCGGGATCAGCGCCTGCTCAGCTGCCTGATAACCGCCAGCTGGGCCGCAGGATTCACGCCTGCTCAGCTGCCTGATAACCGCCAGCTGGGCCGCAGGATTCACGCCTGCTCAGCTGCCTGATAACCGCCAGCTGGGCCGCAGGATTCACGCCTGCTCAGCTGCCTGATAACCGCCAGCTGGGCCGCAGGATTCACGCCTGCTCAGCTGCCTGATAACCGCCAGCTGGGCCGCAGGATTCATGCCTGCTCAGCTGCTTGATTCTTGCCTGCTGAGGCACATGATCCGTGCAGGAGAGCTACCTGATCAGCACATGAGCAGTCACATGATCAGCGCCTCTCAGTCACCTGATCACTGCATGACAGGCACGTGATCAGTGCCTGCTGAGGTGCGGGATCAGCGCCTGCTCAGCTGCCTGATAATGGCCAGCTGGGCCGCAGGATTCACGCCTGCTCAGCTGCCTGATAACCGCCAGCTGGGCCGCAGGATTCACGCCTGCTCAGCTGCCTGATAACCGCCAGCTGGGCCGCAGGATTCACGCCTGCTCAGCTGCCTGATAACCGCCAGCTGGGCCGCAGGATTCACGCCTGCTCAGCTGCCTGATAACCGCCAGCTGGGCCGCAGGATTCACGCCTGCTCAGCTGCCTGATAACCGCCAGCTGGGCCGCAGGATTCACGCCTGCTCAGCTGCCTGATAACCGCCAGCTGGGCCGCAGGATTCACGCCTGCTCAGCTGCCTGATAACCGCCAGCTGGGCCGCAGGATTCACGCCTGCTCAGCTGCCTGATAACCGCCAGCTGGGCCGCAGGATTCACGCCTGCTCAGCTGCCTGATAACCGCCAGCTGGGCCGCAGGATTCACGCCTGCTCAGCTGCCTGATAACCGCCAGCTGGGCCGCAGGATTCACGCCTGCTCAGCTGCCTGATAACCGCCAGCTGGGCCGCAGGATTCACGCCTGCTCAGCTGCCTGATAACCGCCAGCTGGGCCGCAGGATTCACGCCTGCTCAGCTGCCTGATAACCGCCAGCTGGGCCGCAGGATTCACGCCTGCTCAGCTGCCTGATAATCGCCAGCTGGGCCGCAGGATTCATGCCTGCTCAGCTGCTTGATTCTTGCCTGCTGAGGCACATGATCCGTGCAGGAGAGCTACCTGATCAGCACATGAGCAGTCACATGATCAGCGCCTCTCAGTCACCTGATCACTGCATGAAAGACACGTGATCAGTGCCTGCTGAGGTGCGGGATCAGCGCCTGCTCAGCTGCCTGATAATCGCCAGCTGGGCCGCAGGATTCACGCCTGCTCAGCTGCCTGATAATCGCCAGCTGGGCCGTAGGATTCATGCCTGCTCAGCTGCTTGATTCTTGCCTGCTGAGGCACATGATCCGTGCAGGAGAGCTACCTGATCAGCACATGAGCAGTCACATGATCAGCGCCTCTCAGTCACCTGATCACTGCATGACAGGCACGTGATCAGTGCCTGCTGAGGTGCGGGATCAGCGCCTGCTCAGCTGCCTGATAACCGCCAGCTGGGCCGCAGGATTCACGCCTGCTCAGCTGCCTGATAACCGCCAGCTGGGCCGCAGGATTCACGCCTGCTCAGCTGCCTGATAACCGCCAGCTGGGCCGCAGGATTCACGCCTGCTCAGCTGCCTGATAACCGCCAGCTGGGCCGCAGGATTCACGCCTGCTCAGCTGCCTGATAACCGCCAGCTGGGCCGCAGGATTCACGCCTGCTCAGCTGCCTGATAACCGCCAGCTGGGCCGCAGGATTCACGCCTGCTCAGCTGCCTGATAACCGCCAGCTGGGCCGCAGGATCACGCCTCTCAGCTGCCTGATAACCGCCAGCTGCTCAGCTGCCTGATAACCGCCAGCTGGGCCGCAGGATTCACGCCTGCTCAGCTGCCTGATAACCGCCAGCTGGGCCGCAGGATTCACGCCTGCTCAGCTGCCTGATAACCGCCAGCTGGGCCGCAGGATTCACGCCTGCTCAGCTGCCTGATAACCGCCAGCTGGGCCGCAGGATTCACGCCTGCTCAGCTGCCTGATAACCGCCAGCTGGGCCGCAGGATTCACGCCTGCTCAGCTGCCTGATAACCGCCAGCTGGGCCGCAGGATTCACGCCTGCTCAGCTGCCTGATAACCGCCAGCTGGGCCGCAGGATTCACGCCTGCTCAGCTGCCTGATAACCGCCAGCTGGGCCGCAGGATTCACGCCTGCTCAGCTGCCTGATAACCGCCAGCTGGGCCGCAGGATTCACGCCTGCTCAGCTGCCTGATAATCGCCAGCTGGGCCGCAGGATTCATGCCTGCTCAGCTGCTTGATTCTTGCCTGCTGAGGCACATGATCCGTGCAGGAGAGCTACCTGATCAGCACATGAGCAGTCACATGATCAGCGCCTCTCAGTCACCTGATCACTGCATGACAGGCACGTGATCAGTGCCTGCTGAGGTGCGGGATCAGCGCCTGCTCAGCTGCCTGATAACCGCCAGCTGGGCCGCAGGATTCACGCCTGCTCAGCTGCCTGATAACCGCCAGCTGGGCCGCAGGATTCACGCCTGCTCAGCTGCCTGATAACCGCCAGCTGGGCCGCAGGATTCACGCCTGCTCAGCTGCCTGATAACCGCCAGCTGGGCCGCAGGATTCACGCCTGCTCAGCTGCCTGATAACCGCCAGCTGGGCCGCAGGATTCACGCCTGCTCAGCTGCCTGATAACCGCCAGCTGGGCCGCAGGATTCACGCCTGCTCAGCTGCCTGATAACCGCCAGCTGGGCCGCAGGATTCACGCCTGCTCAGCTGCCTGATAACCGCCAGCTGGGCCGCAGGATTCACGCCTGCTCAGCTGCCTGATAATCGCCAGCTGGGCCGCAGGATTCATGCCTGCTCAGCTGCTTGATTCTCGCCTGCTGAGGCACATGATCCGTGCAGGAGAGCTACCTGATCAGCACATGAGCAGTCACATGATCAGCGCCTCTCAGTCACCTGATCACTGCATGAAAGGCACGTGATCAGTGCCTGCTGAGGTGCGGGATCAGCGCCTGCTCAGCTGCCTGATAATCGCCAGCTGGGCCGCAGGATTCACGCCTGCTCAGCTGCCTGATAATCGCCAGCTGGGCCGCAGGATTCATGCCTGCTCAGCTGCTTGATTCTTGCCTGCTGAGGCACATGATCCGTGCAGGAGAGCTACCTGATCAGCACATGAGCAGTCACATGATCAGCGCCTCTCAGTCACCTGATCACTGCATGACAGGCACGTGATCAGTGCCTGCTGAGGTGCGGGATCAGCGCCTGCTCAGCTGCCTGATAACCGCCAGCTGGGCCGCAGGATTCACGCCTGCTCAGCTGCCTGATAACCGCCAGCTGGGCCGCAGGATTCACGCCTGCTCAGCTGCCTGATAACCGCCAGCTGGGCCGCAGGATTCACGCCTGCTCAGCTGCCTGATAACCGCCAGCTGGGCCGCAGGATTCACGCCTGCTCAGCTGCCTGATAACCGCCAGCTGGGCCGCAGGATTCATGCCTGCTCAGCTGCTTGATTCTTGCCTGCTGAGGCACATGATCCGTGCAGGAGAGCTACCTGATCAGCACATGAGCAGTCACATGATCAGCGCCTCTCAGTCACCTGATCACTGCATGACAGGCACGTGATCAGTGCCTGCTGAGGTGCGGGATCAGCGCCTGCTCAGCTGCCTGATAATCGCCAGCTGGGCCGCAGGATTCACGCCTGCTCAGCTGCCTGATAACCGCCAGCTGGGCCGCAGGATTCACGCCTGCTCAGCTGCCTGATAACCGCCAGCTGGGCCGCAGGATTCACGCCTGCTCAGCTGCCTGATAACCGCCAGCTGGGCCGCAGGATTCACGCCTGCTCAGCTGCCTGATAACCGCCAGCTGGGCCGCAGGATTCACGCCTGCTCAGCTGCCTGATAACCGCCAGCTGGGCCGCAGGATTCACGCCTGCTCAGCTGCCTGATAACCGCCAGCTGGGCCGCAGGATTCACGCCTGCTCAGCTGCCTGATAACCGCCAGCTGGGCCGCAGGATTCACGCCTGCTCAGCTGCCTGATAACCGCCAGCTGGGCCGCAGGATTCACGCCTGCTCAGCTGCCTGATAACCGCCAGCTGGGCCGCAGGATTCACGCCTGCTCAGCTGCCTGATAACCGCCAGCTGGGCCGCAGGATTCACGCCTGCTCAGCTGCCTGATAACCGCCAGCTGGGCCGCAGGATTCACGCCTGCTCAGCTGCCTGATAACCGCCAGCTGGGCCGCAGGATTCACGCCTGCTCAGCTGCCTGATAACCGCCAGCTGGGCCGCAGGATTCACGCCTGCTCAGCTGCCTGATAACCGCCAGCTGGGCCGCAGGATTCACGCCTGCTCAGCTGCCTGATAACCGCCAGCTGGGCCGCAGGATTCACGCCTGCTCAGCTGCCTGATAACCGCCAGCTGGGCCGCAGGATTCACGCCTGCTCAGCTGCCTGATAATCGCCAGCTGGGCCGCAGGATTCATGCCTGCTCAGCTGCTTGATTCTTGCCTGCTGAGGCACATGATCCGTGCAGGAGAGCTACCTGATCAGCACATGAGCAGTCACATGATCAGCGCCTCTCAGTCACCTGATCACTGCATGACAGGCACGTGATCAGTGCCTGCTGAGGTGCGGGATCAGCGCCTGCTCAGCTGCCTGATAATCGCCAGCTGGGCCGCAGGATTCACGCCTGCTCAGCTGCCTGATAATCGCCAGCTGGGCCGCAGGATTCATGCCTGCTCAGCTGCTTGATTCTTGCTGCTGAGGCACATGATCCGTGCAGGAGAGCTACCTGATCAGCACATGAGCAGTCACATGATCAGCGCCTCTCAGTCACCTGATCACTGCATGACAGGCACGTGATCAGTGCCTGCTGAGGTGCGGGATCAGCGCCTGCTCAGCTGCCTGATAACCGCCAGCTGGGCCGCAGGATTCACGCCTGCTCAGCTGCCTGATAACCGCCAGCTGGGCCGCAGGATTCACGCCTGCTCAGCTGCCTGATAACCGCCAGCTGGGCCGCAGGATTCACGCCTGCTCAGCTGCCTGATAACCGCCAGCTGGGCCGCAGGATTCACGCCTGCTCAGCTGCCTGATAACCGCCAGCTGGGCCGCAGGATTCACGCCTGCTCAGCTGCCTGATAACCGCCAGCTGGGCCGCAGGATTCACGCCTGCTCAGCTGCCTGATAACCGCCAGCTGGGCCGCAGGATTCACGCCTGCTCAGCTGCCTGATAACCGCCAGCTGGGCCGCAGGATTCACGCCTGCTCAGCTGCCTGATAACCGCCAGCTGGGCCGCAGGATTCACGCCTGCTCAGCTGCCTGATAATCGCCTGCTGAGGCACATGATCCGTGCAGGAGAGCTACCTGATCAGCCATGAGCAGTCACATGATCAGCGCCTCTCAGTCACCTGATCACTGCATGACAGGCACGTGATCAGTGCCTGCTGAGGCGCGGGATCAGCGCCTGCTCAGCTGCCTGATAACCGCCAGCTGGGCCGCAGGATTCACGCCTGCTCAGCTGCCTGATAATCGCCAGCTGGGCCGCAGGATTCACGCCTGCTCAGCTGCTTGATTCTTGCCTGCTGGGGCGCATGATCCGTGCAGGAGAGCTACCTGATCAGCACATGAGCAGTCACATGATCAGCGCCTCTCAGTCACCTGATCACTGCATGAAGGCACGTGATCAGTGCCTGCTGAGGTGCGGGATCAGCGCCTGCTCAGCTGCCTGATAACCGCCAGCTGGGCCGCAGGATTCACGCCTGCTCAGCTGCCTGATAACCGCCAGCTGGGCCGCAGGATTCATGCCTGCTCAGCTGCTTGATTCTTGCCTGCTGAGGCACATGATCCGTGCAGGAGAGCTACCTGATCAGCACATGAGCAGTCACATGATCAGCGCCTCTCAGTCACCTGATCACTGCATGACAGGCACGTGATCAGTGCCTGCTGAGGTGCGGGATCAGCGCCTGCTCAGCTGCCTGATAACCGCCAGCTGGGCCGCAGGATTCACGCCTGCTCAGCTGCCTGATAACCGCCAGCTGGGCCGCAGGATTCACGCCTGCTCAGCTGCCTGATAACCGCCAGCTGGGCCGCAGGATTCACGCCTGCTCAGCTGCCTGATAACCGCCAGCTGGGCCGCAGGATTCACGCCTGCTCAGCTGCCTGATAACCGCCAGCTGGGCCGCAGGATTCACGCCTGCTCAGCTGCCTGATAACCGCCAGCTGGGCCGCAGGATTCACGCCTGCTCAGCTGCCTGATAACCGCCAGCTGGGCCGCAGGATTCACGCCTGCTCAGCTGCCTGATAACCGCCAGCTGGGCCGCAGGATTCACGCCTGCTCAGCTGCCTGATAATCGCCAGCTGGGCCGCAGGATTCACGCCTGCTCAGCTGCTTGATTCTTGCCTGCTGAGGCACATGATCCGTGCAGGAGAGCTACCTGATCAGCACATGAGCAGTCACATGATCAGCGCCTCTCAGTCACCTGATCACTGCATGACAGGCACGTGATCAGTGCCTGCTGAGGTGCGGGATCAGCGCCTGCTCAGCTGCCTGATAATCGCCAGCTGGGCCGCAGGATTCACGCCTGCTCAGCTGCCTGATAACCGCCAGCTGGGCCGCAGGATTCACGCCTGCTCAGCTGCCTGATTCTTGCCTGCTGAGGCACATGATCCGTGCAGGAGAGCTACCTGATCAGCACATGAGCAGTCACATGATCAGCGCCTCTCAGTCACCTGATCACTGCATGACAGGCACGTGATCAGTGCCTGCTGAGGTGCGGGATCAGCGCCTGCTCAGCTGCCTGATAATCGCCAGCTGGGCCGCAGGATTCACGCCTGCTCAGCTGCCTGATAACCGCCAGCTGGGCCGCAGGATTCACGCCTGCTCAGCTGCCTGATAACCGCCAGCTGGGCCGCAGGATTCACGCCTGCTCAGCTGCCTGATAACCGCCAGCTGGGCCGCAGGATTCACGCCTGCTCAGCTGCCTGATAACCGCCAGCTGGGCCGCAGGATTCACGCCTGCTCAGCTGCCTGATAACCGCCAGCTGGGCCGCAGGATTCACGCCTGCTCAGCTGCCTGATAACCGCCAGCTGGGCCGCAGGATTCACGCCTGCTCAGCTGCCTGATAACCGCCAGCTGGGCCGCAGGATTCACGCCTGCTCAGCTGCCTGATAACCGCCAGCTGGGCCGCAGGATTCACGCCTGCTCAGCTGCCTGATAACCGCCAGCTGGGCCGCAGGATTCACGCCTGCTCAGCTGCCTGATAACCGCCAGCTGGGCCGCAGGATTCACGCCTGCTCAGCTGCCTGATAACCGCCAGCTGGGCCGCAGGATTCACGCCTGCTCAGCTGCCTGATAACCGCCAGCTGGGCCGCAGGATTCACGCCTGCTCAGCTGCCTGATAATCGCCAGCTGGGCCGCAGGATTCATGCCTGCTCAGCTGCTTGATTCTTGCCTGCTGAGGCACATGATCCGTGCAGGAGAGCTACCTGATCAGCACATGAGCAGTCACATGATCAGCGCCTCTCAGTCACCTGATCACTGCATGAAAGGCACGTGATCAGTGCCTGCTGAGGTGCGGGATCAGCGCCTGCTCAGCTGCCTGATAATCGCCAGCTGGGCCGCAGGATTCACGCCTGCTCAGCTGCCTGATAATCGCCAGCTGGGCCGCAGGATTCATGCCTGCTCAGCTGCTTGATTCTTGCCTGCTGAGGCACATGATCCGTGCAGGAGAGCTACCTGATCAGCACATGAGCAGTCACATGATCAGCGCCTCTCAGTCACCTGATCACTGCATGACAGGCACGTGATCAGTGCCTGCTGAGGTGCGGGATCAGCGCCTGCTCAGCTGCCTGATAACCGCCAGCTGGGCCGCAGGATTCACGCCTGCTCAGCTGCCTGATAACCGCCAGCTGGGCCGCAGGATTCACGCCTGCTCAGCTGCCTGATAACCGCCAGCTGGGCCGCAGGATTCACGCCTGCTCAGCTGCCTGATAACCGCCAGCTGGGCCGCAGGATTCACGCCTGCTCAGCTGCCTGATAACCGCCAGCTGGGCCGCAGGATTCATGCCTGCTCAGCTGCTTGATTCTTGCCTGCTGAGGCACATGATCCGTGCAGGAGAGCTACCTGATCAGCACATGAGCAGTCACATGATCAGCGCCTCTCAGTCACCTGATCACTGCATGACAGGCACGTGATCAGTGCCTGCTGAGGTGCGGGATCAGCGCCTGCTCAGCTGCCTGATAACCGCCAGCTGGGCCGCAGGATTCACGCCTGCTCAGCTGCCTGATAACCGCCAGCTGGGCCGCAGGATTCACGCCTGCTCAGCTGCCTGATAACCGCCAGCTGGGCCGCAGGATTCACGCCTGCTCAGCTGCCTGATAACCGCCAGCTGGGCCGCAGGATTCACGCCTGCTCAGCTGCCTGATAACCGCCAGCTGGGCCGCAGGATTCACGCCTGCTCAGCTGCCTGATAACCGCCAGCTGGGCCGCAGGATTCACGCCTGCTCAGCTGCCTGATAATCGCCAGCTGGGCCGCAGGATTCATGCCTGCTCAGCTGCTTGATTCTTGCCTGCTGAGGCACATGATCCGTGCAGGAGAGCTACCTGATCAGCACATGAGCAGTCACATGATCAGCGCCTCTCAGTCACCTGATCACTGCATGACAGGCACGTGATCAGTGCCTGCTGAGGTGCGGGATCAGCGCCTGCTCAGCTGCCTGATAATCGCCAGCTGGGCCGCAGGATTCACGCCTGCTCAGCTGCCTGATAACCGCCAGCTGGGCCGCAGGATTCACGCCTGCTCAGCTGCCTGATAACCGCCAGCTGGGCCGCAGGATTCACGCCTGCTCAGCTGCCTGATAACCGCCAGCTGGGCCGCAGGATTCACGCCTGCTCAGCTGCCTGATAACCGCCAGCTGGGCCGCAGGATCACGCCTGCTCAGCTGCCTGATAACCGCCAGCTGGGCCGCAGGATTCACGCCTGCTCAGCTGCCTGATAACCGCCAGCTGGGCCGCAGGATTCACGCCTGCTCAGCTGCCTGATAACCGCCAGCTGGGCCGCAGGATTCACGCCTGCTCAGCTGCCTGATAACCGCCAGCTGGGCCGCAGGATTCACGCCTGCTCAGCTGCCTGATAACCGCCAGCTGGGCCGCAGGATTCACGCCTGCTCAGCTGCCTGATAACCGCCAGCTGGGCCGCAGGATTCACGCCTGCTCAGCTGCCTGATAACCGCCAGCTGGGCCGCAGGATTCACGCCTGCTCAGCTGCCTGATAACCGCCAGCTGGGCCGCAGGATTCACGCCTGCTCAGCTGCCTGATAATCGCCAGCTGGGCCGCAGGATTCATGCCTGCTCAGCTGCTTGATTCTTGCCTGCTGAGGCACATGATCCGTGCAGGAGAGCTACCTGATCAGCACATGAGCAGTCACATGATCAGCGCCTCTCAGTCACCTGATCACTGCATGACAGGCACGTGATCAGTGCCTGCTGAGGTGCGGGATCAGCGCCTGCTCAGCTGCCTGATAACCGCCAGCTGGGCCG
This sequence comes from Bos javanicus, assembly GCF_032452875.1. Classification (NCBI taxonomy): domain Eukaryota; kingdom Metazoa; phylum Chordata; class Mammalia; order Artiodactyla; family Bovidae; genus Bos; species Bos javanicus. Next base: position 154,051 of record NW_026893630.1, read on the forward strand.
CAGGATTCACGCCTGCTCAGCTGCCTGATAATCGCCAGCTGGGCCGCAGGATTCACGCCTGCTCAGCTGCTTGATTCTTGCCTGCTGAGGCACATGATCCGTGCAGGAGAGCTACCTGATCAGCACATGAGCAGTCACATGATCAGCGCCTCTCAGTCACCTGATCACTGCATGACAGGCACGTGATCAGTGCCTGCTGAGGTGCGGGATCAGCGCCTGCTCAGCTGCCTGATAACCGCCAGCTGGGCCGCAGGATTCACGCCTGCTCAGCTGCCTGATAACCGCCAGCTGGGCCGCAGGATTCACGCCTGCTCAGCTGCCTGATAACCGCCAGCTGGGCCGCAGGATTCACGCCTGCTCAGCTGCCTGATAACCGCCAGCTGGGCCGCAGGATTCACGCCTGCTCAGCTGCCTGATAACCGCCAGCTGGGCCGCAGGATTCACGCCTGCTCAGCTGCTTGATTCTTGCCTGCTGAGGCACATGATCCGTGCAGGAGAGCTACCTGATCAGCACATGAGCAGTCACATGATCAGCGCCTCTCAGTCACCTGATCACTGCATGACAGGCACGTGATCAGTGCCTGCTGAGGTGCGGGATCAGCGCCTGCTCAGCTGCCTGATAATCGCCAGCTGGGCCGCAGGATTCACGCCTGCTCAGCTGCCTGATAACCGCCAGCTGGGCCGCAGGATTCACGCCTGCTCAGCTGCCTGATAACCGCCAGCTGGGCCGCAGGATTCACGCCTGCTCAGCTGCCTGATAACCGCCAGCTGGGCCGCAGGATTCACGCCTGCTCAGCTGCCTGATAACCGCCAGCTGGGCCGCAGGATTCACGCCTGCTCAGCTGCCTGATAACCGCCAGCTGGGCCGCAGGATTCACGCCTGCTCAGCTGCCTGATAACCGCCAGCTGGGCCGCAGGATTCACGCCTGCTCAGCTGCCTGATAACCGCCAGCTGGGCCGCAGGATTCACGCCTGCTCAGCTGCCTGATAACCGCCAGCTGGGCCGCAGGATTCACGCCTGCTCAGCTGCCTGATAATCGCCAGCTGGGCCGCAGGATTCATGCCTGCTCAGCTGCTTGATTCTTGCCTGCTGAGGCACATGATCCGTGCAGGAGAGCTACCTGATCAGCACATGAGCAGTCACATGATCAGTGCCTCTCAGTCACCTGATCACTGCATGACAGGCACATGATCAGTGCCTGCTGAGGTGCGGGATCAGCGCCTGCTCAGCTGCCTGATAATCGCCAGCTGGGCCGCATGATTCATGCCTGCTCAGCTGCTTGATTCTCGCCTGCTGAGGCACATGATCCGTGCAGGAGAGCTACCTGATCAGCACATGAGCAGTCACATGATCAGCGCCTCTCAGTCACCTGATCACTGCATGACAGGCACGTGATCAGTGCCTGCTGAGGTGCGGGATTCAGCGCCTGCTCAGCTGCCTGATAACCGCCAGCTGGGCCGCAGGATTCACGCCTGCTCAGCTGCCTGATAACCGCCAGCTGGGCCGCAGGATTCACGCCTGCTCAGCTGCCTGATAACCGCCAGCTGGGCCGCAGGATTCACGCCTGCTCAGCTGCCTGATAACCGCCAGCTGGGCCGCAGGATTCACGCCTGCTCAGCTGCCTGATAACCGCCAGCTGGGCCGCAGGATTCACGCCTGCTCAGCTGCCTGATAACCGCCAGCTGGGCCGCAGGATTCACGCCTGCTCAGCTGCCTGATAACCGCCAGCTGGGCCGCAGGATTCACGCCTGCTCAGCTGCCTGATAACCGCCAGCTGGGCCGCAGGATTCACGCCTGCTCAGCTGCCTGATAACCGCCAGCTGGGCCGCAGGATTCACGCCTGCTCAGCTGCCTGATAACCGCCAGCTGGGCCGCAGGATTCACGCCTGCTCAGCTGCCTGATAACCGCCAGCTGGGCCGCAGGATTCACGCCTGCTCAGCTGCCTGATAACCGCCAGCTGGGCCGCAGGATTCACGCCTGCTCAGCTGCCTGATAACCGCCAGCTGGGCCGCAGGATTCACGCCTGCTCAGCTGCCTGATAACCGCCAGCTGGGCCGCAGGATTCATGCCTGCTCAGCTGCTTGATTCTTGCCTGCTGGGCACATGATCCGTGCAGGAGAGCTACCTGATCAGCACATGAGCAGTCACATGATCAGCGCCTCTCAGTCACCTGATCACTGCATGACAGGCACGTGATCAGTGCCTGCTGAGGTGCGGGATCAGCGCCTGCTCAGCTGCCTGATAATCGCCAGCTGGGCCGCAGGATTCACGCCTGCTCAGCTGCCTGATAACCGCCAGATGGGCCGCAGGATTCATGCCTGCTCAGCTGCTTGATTCTTGCCTGTTGAGGCACATGATCCGTGCAGGAGAGCTACCTGATCAGCACATGAGCAGTCACATGATCAGCGCCTCTCAGTCACCTGATCACTGCATGACAGGCACGTGATCAGTGCCTGCTGAGGTGCGGGATCAGCGCCTACTCAGCTGCCTGATAACCGCCAGCTGGGCCGCAGGATTCACGCCTGCTCAGCTGCCTGATAACCGCCAGCTGGGCCGCGGGATTCACGCCTGCTCAGCTGCCTGATAACCGCCAGCTGGGCCGCAGGATTCACGCCTGCTCAGCTGCCTGATAACCGCCAGCTGGGCCGCGGGATTCACGCCTGCTCAGCTGCCTGATAACCGCCAGCTGGGCCGCAGGATTCACGCCTGCTCAGCTGCCTGATAACCGCCAGCTGGGCCGCAGGATTCACGCCTGCTCAGCTGCCTGATAACCGCCAGCTGGGCCGCGGGATTCACGCCTGCTCAGCTGCCTGATATACCGCCAGCTGGGCCGCAGGATTCACGCCTGCTCAGCTGCCTGATAACCGCCAGCTGGGCCGCAGGATTCACGCCTGCTCAGCTGCCTGATAACCGCCAGCTGGGCCGCAGGATTCACGCCTGCTCAGCTGCTTGATTCTTGCCTGCTGAGGCACATGATCCGTGCAGGAGAGCTACCTGATCAGCACATGAGCAGTCACATGATCAGCGCCTCTCAGTCACCTGATCACTGCATGACAGGCACGTGATCAGTGCCTGCTGAGGTGCGGGATCAGCGCCTGCTCAGCTGCCTGATAATCGCCAGCTGGGCCGCAGGATTCACGCCTGCTCAGCTGCCTGATAACCGCCAGCTGGGCCGCAGGATTCACGCCTGCTCAGCTGCCTGATAACCGCCAGCTGGGCCGCAGGATTCACGCCTGCTCAGCTGCCTGATAACCGCCAGCTGGGCCGCAGGATTCACGCCTGCTCAGCTGCCTGATAACCGCCAGCTGGGCCGCAGGATTCACGCCTGCTCAGCTGCCTGATAACCGCCAGCTGGGCCGCGGGATTCACGCCTGCTCAGCTGCCTGATAACCGCCAGCTGGGCCGCGGGATTCACGCCTGCTCAGCTGCCTGATAACCGCCAGCTGGGCCGCAGGATTCACGCCTGCTCAGCTGCCTGATAACCGCCAGCTGGGCCGCAGGATTCACGCCTGCTCAGCTGCCTGATAACCGCCAGCTGGGCCGCAGGATTCACGCCTGCTCAGCTGCCTGATAACCGCCAGCTGGGCCGCAGGATTCACGCCTGCTCAGCTGCTTGATTCTTGCCTGCTGAGGCACATGATCCGTGCAGGAGAGCTACCTGATCAGCACATGAGCAGTCACATGATCAGCGCCTCTCAGTCACCTGATCACTGCATGACAGGCACGTGATCAGTGCCTGCTGAGGTGCGGGATCAGCGCCTGCTCAGCTGCCTGATAATCGCCAGCTGGGCCGCAGGATTCACGCCTGCTCAGCTGCCTGATAACCGCCAGCTGGGCCGCAGGATTCATGCCTGCTCAGCTGCCTGATACTCGCCAGCTGAGGCACATGATCCGTGCAGGAGAGCTACCTGATCAGCACATTAGCAGTCACATGATCAGAGCCTCTCAGTCACCTGATCACTGCATGACAGGCACGTGATCAGTGCCAGCTGGGCCGCGGGATTCACGCCTGCTCAGCTGCCTGATAACCGCCAGCTGGGCCGCAGGATTCACGCCTGCTCAGCTGCCTGATAACCGCCAGCTGGGCCGCAGTTCACGCCTGCTCAGCTGCCTGATAACCGCCAGCTGGGCCGCAGGATTCACGCCTGCTCAGCTGCCTGATAACCGCCAGCTGGGCCGCAGGATTCACGCCTGCTCAGCTGCCTGATAACCGCCAGCTGGGCCGCAGGATTCACGCCTGCTCAGCTGCCTGATAACCGCCAGCTGGGCCGCAGGATTCATGCCTGCTCAGCTGCTTGATTCTTGCCTGCTGAGGCACATGATCCGTGCAGGAGAGCTACCTGATCAGCACATGAGCAGTCACATGATCAGCGCCTCTCAGTCACCTGATCACTGCATGACAGGCACGTGATCAGTGCCTGCTGAGGTGCGGGATCAGCGCCTGCTCAGCTGCCTGATAATCGCCAGCTGGGCCGCAGGATTCACGCCTGCTCAGCTGCCTGATAATCGCCAGCTGGGCCGCAGGATTCATGCCTGCTCAGCTGCTTGATTCTCGCCTGCTGAGGCACATGATCCGTGCAGGAGAGCTACCTGATCAGCACATGAGCAGTCACATGATCAGCGCCTCTCAGTCACCTGATCACTGCATGACAGGCACGTGATCAGTGCCTGCTGAGGCGCGGGATCAGCGCCTGCTCAGCTGCCTGATAACCGCCAGCTGGGCCGCAGGATTCACGCCTGCTCAGCTGCCTGATAACCGCCAGCTGGGCCGCAGGATTCACGCCTGCTCAGCTGCCTGATAACCGCCAGCTGGGCCGCGGGATTCACGCCTGCTCAGCTGCCTGATAACCGCCAGCTGGGCCGCAGGATTCACGCCTGCTCAGCTGCCTGATAACCGCCAGCTGGGCCGCGGGATTCACGCCTGCTCAGCTGCCTGATTCTTGCCTGCTGAGGCACATGATCCGTGCAGGAGAGCTACCTGATCAGCACATGAGCAGTCACATGATCAGCGCCTCTCAGTCACCTGATCACTGCATGACAGGCACGTGATCAGTGCCTGCTGAGGTGCGGGATCAGCGCCTGCTCAGCTGCCTGATAATCGCCAGCTGGGCCGCAGGATTCACGCCTGCTCAGCTGCCTGATAACCGCCAGCTGGGCCGCAGGATTCACGCCTGCTCAGCTGCCTGATAACCGCCAGCTGGGCCGCAGGATTCACGCCTGCTCAGCTGCCTGATAACCGCCAGCTGGGCCGCGGGATTCACGCCTGCTCAGCTGCCTGATAACCGCCAGCTGGGCCGCGGGATTCACGCCTGCTCAGCTGCCTGATAACCGCCAGCTGGGCCGCGGGATTCACGCCTGCTCAGCTGCCTGATAACCGCCAGCTGGGCCGCAGGATTCACGCCTGCTCAGCTGCCTGATAACCGCCAGCTGGGCCGCAGGATTCACGCCTGCTCAGCTGCCTGATAACCGCCAGCTGGGCCGCAGGATTCACGCCTGCTCAGCTGCCTGATAACCGCCAGCTGGGCCGCAGGATTCATGCCTGCTCAGCTGCTTGATTCTTGCCTGCTGAGGCACATGATCCGTGCAGGAGAGCTACCTGATCAGCACATGAGCAGTCACATGATCAGCGCCTCTCAGTCACCTGATCACTGCATGACAGGCACGTGATCAGTGCCTGCTGAGGTGCGGGATCAGCGCCTGCTCAGCTGCCTGATAATCGCCAGCTGGGCCGCAGGATTCACGCCTGCTCAGCTGCCTGATAATCGCCAGCTGGGCCGCAGGATTCACGCCTGCTCAGCTGCTTGATTCTTGCCTGCTGAGGCACATGATCCGTGCAGGAGAGCTACCTGATCAGCACATGAGCAGTCACATGATCAGCGCCTCTCAGTCACCTGATCACTGCATGACAGGCACGTGATCAGTGCCTGCTGAGGTGCGGGATCAGCGCCTGCTCAGCTGCCTGATAACCGCCAGCTGGGCCGCAGGATTCACGCCTGCTCAGCTGCCTGATAACCGCCAGCTGGGCCGCAGGATTCACGCCTGCTCAGCTGCCTGATAACCGCCAGCTGGGCCGCAGGATTCACGCCTGCTCAGCTGCCTGATAACCGCCAGCTGGGCCGCAGGATTCACGCCTGCTCAGCTGCCTGATAACCGCCAGCTGGGCCGCAGGATTCACGCCTGCTCAGCTGCCTGATAACCGCCAGCTGGGCCGCGGGATTCACGCCTGCTCAGCTGCCTGATAACCGCCAGCTGGGCCGCAGGATTCACGCCTGCTCAGCTGCCTGATAACCGCCAGCTGGGCCGCAGGATTCACGCCTGCTCAGCTGCCTGATAACCGCCAGCTGGGCCGCAGGATTCCGCCTGCTCAGCTGCCTGATAACCGCCAGCTGGGCCGCAGGATTCACGCCTGCTCAGCTGCCTGATAACCGCCAGCTGGGCCGCGGGATTCACGCCTGCTCAGCTGCCTGATAACCGCCAGCTGGGCCGCAGGATTCACGCCTGCTCAGCTGCCTGATAACCGCCAGCTGGGCCGCAGGATTCCGCCTGCTCAGCTGCCTGATAACCGCCAGCTGGGCCGCAGGATTCACGCCTGCTCAGCTGCCTGATAACCGCCAGCTGGGCCGCAGGATTCACGCCTGCTCAGCTGCCTGATAATCGCCAGCTGGGCCGCAGGATTCATGCCTGCTCAGCTGCTTGATTCTTGCCTGCTGAGGCACATGATCCGTGCAGGAGAGCTACCTGATCAGCACATGAGCAGTCACATGATCAGCGCCTCTCAGTCACCTGATCACTGCATGACAGGCACGTGATCAGTGCCTGCTGAGGTGCGGGATCAGCGCCTGCTCAGCTGCCTGATAATCGCCAGCTGGGCCGCAGGATTCACGCCTGCTCAGCTGCCTGATAACCGCCAGCTGGGCCGCAGGATTCACGCCTGCTCAGCTGCTTGATTCTCGCCTGCTGAGGCACATGATCCGTGCAGGAGAGCTACCTGATCAGCACATGAGCAGTCACATGATCAGCGCCTCTCAGTCACCTGATCACTGCATGACAGGCACGTGATCAGTGCCTGCTGAGGTGCGGGATCAGCGCCTGCTCAGCTGCCTGATAACCGCCAGCTGGGCCGCAGGATTCACGCCTGCTCAGCTGCCTGATAACCGCCAGCTGGGCCGCAGGATTCCGCCTGCTCAGCTGCCTGATAACCGCCAGCTGGGCCGCAGGATTCACGCCTGCTCAGCTGCCTGATAACCGCCAGCTGGGCCGCGGGATTCACGCCTGCTCAGCTGCCTGATAACCGCCAGCTGGGCCGCGGGATTCACGCCTGCTCAGCTGCCTGATAACCGCCAGCTGGGCCGCAGGATTCACGCCTGCTCAGCTGCCTGATAACCGCCAGCTGGGCCGCGGGATTCCGCCTGCTCAGCTGCCTGATAACCGCCAGCTGGGCCGCAGGATTCACGCCTGCTCAGCTGCCTGATAACCGCCAGCTGGGCCGCAGGATTCACGCCTGCTCAGCTGCCTGATAACCGCCAGCTGGGCCGCAGGATTCACGCCTGCTCAGCTGCCTGATAACCGCCAGCTGGGCCGCAGGATTCATGCCTGCTCAGCTGCTTGATTCTTGCCTGCTGAGGCACATGATCCGTGCAGGAGAGCTACCTGATCAGCACATGAGCAGTCACATGATCAGCGCCTCTCAGTCACCTGATCACTGCATGACAGGCACGTGATCAGTGCCTGCTGAGGTGCGGGATCAGCGCCTGCTCAGCTGCCTGATAACCGCCAGCTGGGCCGCAGGATTCACGCCTGCTCAGCTGCCTGATAACCGCCAGCTGGGCCGCAGGATTCACGCCTGCTCAGCTGCCTGATACCCGCCAGCTGGGCCGCAGGATTCACGCCTGCTCAGCTGCCTGATAACCGCCAGCTGGGCCGCAGGATTCACGCCTGCTCAGCTGCCTGATAACCGCCAGCTGGGCCGCAGGATTCACGCCTGCTCAGCTGCCTGATAACCGCCAGCTGGGCCGCGGGATTCACGCCTGCTCAGCTGCCTGATAACCGCCAGCTGGGCCGCAGGATTCACGCCTGCTCAGCTGCCTGATAACCGCCAGCTGGGCCGCAGGATTCACGCCTGCTCAGCTGCCTGATAACCGCCAGCTGGGCCGCGGGATTCACGCCTGCTCAGCTGCCTGATAACCGCCAGCTGGGCCGCGGGATTCACGCCTGCTCAGCTGCCTGATAATCGCCAGCTGGGCCGCAGGATTCACGCCTGCTCAGCTGCTTGATTCTTGCCTGCTGAGGCACATGATCCGTGCAGGAGAGCTACCTGATCAGCACATGAGCAGTCACATGATCAGCGCCTCTCAGTCACCTGATCACTGCATGACAGGCACGTGATCAGTGCCTGCTGAGGTGCGGGATCAGCGCCTGCTCAGCTGCCTGATAATCGCCAGCTGGGCCGCAGGATTCACGCCTGCTCAGCTGCCTGATAACCGCCAGCTGGGCCGCAGGATTCACGCCTGCTCAGCTGCCTGATTCTCGCCTGCTGAGGCACATGATCCGTGCAGGAGAGCTACCTGATCAGCACATGAGCAGTCACATGATCAGCGCCTCTCAGTCACCTGATCACTGCATGACAGGCACGTGATCAGTGCCTGCTGAGGTGCGGGATCAGCGCCTGCTCAGCTGCCTGATAACCGCCAGCTGGGCCGCAGGATTCACGCCTGCTCAGCTGCCTGATAACCGCCAGCTGGGCCGCGGGATTCACGCCTGCTCAGCTGCCTGATAACCGCCAGCTGGGCCGCAGGATTCACGCCTGCTCAGCTGCCTGATAACCGCCAGCTGGGCCGCGGGATTCACGCCTGCTCAGCTGCCTGATAACCGCCAGCTGGGCCGCAGGATTCATGCCTGCTCAGCTGCTTGATTCTTGCCTGCTGAGGCACATGATCCGTGCAGGAGAGCTACCTGATCAGCACATGAGCAGTCACATGATCAGCGCCTCTCAGTCACCTGATCACTGCATGACAGGCACGTGATCAGTGCCTGCTGAGGTGCGGGATCAGCGCCTGCTCAGCTGCCTGATAATCGCCAGCTGGGCCGCAGGATTCACGCCTGCTCAGCTGCCTGATAACCGCCAGCTGGGCCGCAGGATTCACGCCTGCTCAGCTGCCTGATAACCGCCAGCTGGGCCGCAGGATTCACGCCTGCTCAGCTGCCTGATAACCGCCAGCTGGGCCGCAGGATTCACGCCTGCTCAGCTGCCTGATAACCGCCAGCTGGGCCGCAGGATTCACGCCTGCTCAGCTGCCTGATAACCGCCAGCTGGGCCGCAGGATTCACGCCTGCTCAGCTGCCTGATAACCGCCAGCTGGGCCGCAGGATTCACGCCTGCTCAGCTGCCTGATAACCGCCAGCTGGGCCGCAGGATTCACGCCTGCTCAGCTGCCTGATAACCGCCAGCTGGGCCGCAGGATTCACGCCTGCTCAGCTGCCTGATAATCGCCAGCTGGGCCGCAGGATTCACGCCTGCTCAGCTGCCTGATTCTTGCCTGCTGAGGCACATGATCCGTGCAGGAGAGCTACCTGATCAGCACATGAGCAGTCACATGATCAGCGCCTCTCAGTCACCTGATCACTGCATGACAGGCACGTGATCAGTGCCTGCTGAGGTGCGGGATCAGCGCCTGCTCAGCTGCCTGATAATCGCCAGCTGGGCCGCAGGATTCACGCCTGCTCAGCTGCCTGATAACCGCCAGCTGGGCCGCGGGATTCACGCCTGCTCAGCTGCCTGATACTCGCCTGCTGGGCCGCAGGATCCGTGCAGGAGAGCTGCCTGATCAGCACATGAGCAGTCACATGATCAGCGCCTCTCAGTCGCCTGATCACTGCATGACAGGCTCGTGATCAGCGCCTGCTGGGGCGCTGGATAATCGCCTGCTCAGCTGCCTGATAACCGCCAGCTGGGCCGCAGGATTCACGCCTGCTCAGCTGCCTGATAACCGCCAGCTGGGCCGCAGGATTCACGCCTGCTCAGCTGCCTGATAATCGCCAGCTGGGCCGCAGGATTCATGCCTGCTCAGCTGCTTGATTATTGCCTGCTGAGGCACAGATCCGTGCAGGAGAGCTACCTGATCAGCACATGAGCAGTCACATGATCAGCGCCTCTCAGTCACCTGATCACTGCATGACAGGCACGTGATCAGTGCCTGCTGAGGCGCGGGATCAGCGCCTGCTCAGCTGCCTGATAATCGCCAGCTGGGCCGCAGGATTCACGCCTGCTCAGCTGCCTGATAATCGCCAGCTGGGCCGCAGGATTCACGCCTGCTCAGCTGCTTGATTCTCGCCTGCTGAGGCACATGATCCGTGCAGGAGAGCTACCTGATCAGCACATGAGCAGTCACATGATCAGCGCCTCTCAGTCACCTGATCACTGCATGACAGGCACGTGATCAGTGCCTGCTGAGGTGCGGGATCAGCGCCTGCTCAGCTGCCTGATAACCGCCAGCTGGGCCGCAGGATTCACGCCTGCTCAGCTGCCTGATAACCGCCAGCTGGGCCGCGGGATTCACGCCTGCTCAGCTGCCTGATAACCGCCAGCTGGGCCGCAGGATTCACGCCTGCTCAGCTGCCTGATAACCGCCAGCTGGGCCGCAGGATTCACGCCTGCTCAGCTGCCTGATAACCGCCAGCTGGGCCGCAGGATTCATGCCTGCTCAGCTGCTTGATTCTTGCCTGCTGAGGCACATGATCCGTGCAGGAGAGCTACCTGATCAGCACATGAGCAGTCACATGATCAGCGCCTCTCAGTCACCTGATCACTGCATGACAGGCACGTGATCAGTGCCTGCTGAGGTGCGGGATCAGCGCCTGCTCTACTGCCTGATAATTGCCAGCTGGGCCGCAGGATTCACGCCTGCTCAGCTGCCTGATAACCGCCAGCTGGGCCGCAGGATTCACGCCTGCTCAGCTGCCTGATAACCGCCAGCTGGGCCGCAGGATTCACGCCTGCTCAGCTGCCTGATAACCGCCAGCTGGGCCGCAGGATTCACGCCTGCTCAGCTGCCTGATAACCGCCAGCTGGGCCGCGGGATTCACGCCTGCTCAGCTGCCTGATAACCGCCAGCTGGGCCGCAGGATTCACGCCTGCTCAGCTGCCTGATAACCGCCAGCTGGGCCGCAGGATTCACGCCTGCTCAGCTGCCTGATAACCGCCAGCTGGGCCGCAGGATTCACGCCTGCTCAGCTGCCTGATAACCGCCAGCTGGGCCGCAGGATTCACGCCTGCTCAGCTGCCTGATAATCGCCAGCTGGGCCGCAGGATTCACGCCTGCTCAGCTGCTTGATTCTTGCCTGCTGAGGCACATGATCCGTGCAGGAGAGCTACCTGATCAGCACATGAGCAGTCACATGATCAGCGCCTCTCAGTCACCTGATCACTGCATGACAGGCACGTGATCAGTGCCTGCTGAGGTGCGGGATCAGCGCCTGCTCAGCTGCCTGATAATCGCCAGCTGGGCCGCAGGATTCACGCCTGCTCAGCTGCCTGATAATCGCCAGCTGGGCCGCAGGATTCACGCCTGCTCAGCTGCTTGATTCTTGCCTGCTGAGGCACATGATCCGTGCAGGAGAGCTACCTGATCAGCACATGAGCAGTCACATGATCAGCGCCTCTCAGTCACCTGATCACTGCATGACAGGCACGTGATCAGTGCCTGCTGAGGTGCGGGATCAGCGCCTGCTCAGCTGCCTGATAACCGCCAGCTGGGCCGCAGGATTCACGCCTGCTCAGCTGCCTGATAACCGCCAGCTGGGCCGCAGGATTCACGCCTGCTCAGCTGCCTGATAACCGCCAGCAGGGCCGCAGGATTCACGCCTGCTCAGCTGCCTGATAACCGCCAGCTGGGCCGCAGGATTCACGCCTGCTCAGCTGCCTGATAACCGCCAGCTGGGCCGCAGGATTCACGCCTGCTCAGCTGCCTGATACCCGCCAGCTGGGCCGCAGGATTCACGCCTGCTCAGCTGCCTGATAACCGCCAGCTGGGCCGCAGGATTCACGCCTGCTCAGCTGCCTGATAACCGCCAGCTGGGCCGCGGGATTCACGCCTGCTCAGCTGCCTGATAACCGCCAGCTGGGCCGCAGGATTCACGCCTGCTCAGCTGCCTGATAACCGCCAGCTGGGCCGCAGGATTCACGCCTGCTCAGCTGCCTGATAACCGCCAGCTGGGCCGCGGGATTCACGCCTGCTCAGCTGCCTGATAACCGCCAGCTGGGCCGCGGGATTCACGCCTGCTCAGCTGCCTGATAACCGCCAGCTGGGCCGCAGGATTCACGCCTGCTCAGCTGCCTGATAACCGCCAGCTGGGCCGCGGGATTCACGCCTGCTCAGCTGCCTGATAACCGCCAGCTGGGCCGCAGGATTCACGCCTGCTCAGCTGCCTGATAACCGCCAGCTGGGCCGCAGGATTCACGCCTGCTCAGCTGCCTGATAACCGCCAGCTGGGCCGCGGGATTCACGCCTGCTCAGCTGCCTGATAACCGCCAGCTGGGCCGCAGGATTCACGCCTGCTCAGCTGCCTGATAACCGCCAGCTGGGCCGCAGGATTCACGCCTGCTCAGCTGCCTGATAACCGCCAGCTGGGCCGCGGGATTCACGCCTGCTCAGCTGCCTGATAACCGCCAGCTGGGCCGCGGGATTCACGCCTGCTCAGCTGCCTGATAACCGCCAGCTGGGCCGCAGGATTCACGCCTGCTCAGCTGCCTGATAACCGCCAGCTGGGCCGCGGGATTCACGCCTGCTCAGCTGCCTGATAACCGCCAGCTGGGCCGCAGGATTCACGCCTGCTCAGCTGCCTGATAATCGCCAGCTGGGCCGCAGGATTCATGCCTGCTCAGCTGCTTGATTCTTGCCTGCTGAGGCACATGATCCGTGCAGGAGAGCTACCTGATCAGCACATGAGCAGTCACATGATCAGCGCCTCTCAGTCACCTGATCACTGCATGACAGGCACGTGATCAGTGCCTGCTGAGGTGCGGGATCAGCGCCTGCTCAGCTGCCTGATAATCGCCAGCTGGGCCGCAGGATTCACGCCTGCTCAGCTGCCTGATAACCGCCAGCTGGGCCGCAGGATTCACGCCTGCTCAGCTGCTTGATTCTTGCCTGCTGAGGCGCATGATCCGTGCAGGAGAGCTACCTGATCAGCACATGAGCAGTCACATGATCAGCGACTCTCAGTCACCTTATCACTGCATGACAGGCTCGTGATCAGTGCCTGCTGAGGCGCGGGATCAGCGCCTGCTCAGCTGCCTGATAACCGCCAGCTGGGCCGCAGGATTCACGCCTGCTCAGCTGCCTGATAACCGCCAGCTGGGCCGCGGGATTCACGCCTGCTCAGCTGCCTGATAACCGCCAGCTGGGCCGCAGGATTCACGCCTGCTCAGCTGCCTGATAACCGCCAGCTGGGCCGCAGGATTCATGCCTGCTCAGCTGCTTGATTCTTGCCTGCTGAGGCACATGATCCGTGCAGGAGAGCTACCTGATCAGCACATGAGCAGTCACATGATCAGCGCCTCTCAGTCACCTGATCACTGCATGACAGGCACGTGATCAGTGCCTGCTGAGGTGCGGGATCAGCGCCTGCTCAGCTGCCTGATAATCGCCAGCTGGGCCGCAGGATTCACGCCTGCTCAGCTGCCTGATAACCGCCAGCTGGGCCGCAGGATTCACGCCTGCTCAGCTGCCTGATAACCGCCAGCTGGGCCGCAGGATTCACGCCTGCTCAGCTGCCTGATAACCGCCAGCTGGGCCGCAGGATTCACGCCTGCTCAGCTGCCTGATAACCGCCAGCTGGGCCGCAGGATTCACGCCTGCTCAGCTGCCTGATAACCGCCAGCTGGGCCGCAGGATTCACGCCTGCTCAGCTGCCTGATAACCGCCAGCTGGGCCGCAGGATTCACGCCTGCTCAGCTGCCTGATAACCGCCAGCTGGGCCGCAGGATTCACGCCTGCTCAGCTGCCTGATAACCGCCAGCTGGGCCGCAGGATTCACGCCTGCTCAGCTGCCTGATAACCGCCAGCTGGGCCGCAGGATTCACGCCTGCTCAGCTGCCTGATAACCGCCAGCTGGGCCGCAGGATTCACGCCTGCTCAGCTGCCTGATAACCGCCAGCTGGGCCGCAGGATTCACGCCTGCTCAGCTGCCTGATAACCGCCAGCTGGGCCGCAGGATTCACGCCTGCTCAGCTGCTTGATTCTTGCCTGCTGAGGCACATGATCCGTGCAGGAGAGCTACCTGATCAGCACATGAGCAGTCGCATGATCAGCGCCTCTCAGTCACCTGATCACTGCATGACAGGCACGTGATCAGTGCCTGCTGAGGTGCGGGATCAGCGCCTGCTCAGCTGCCTGATAATCGCCAGCTGGGCCGCAGGATTCACGCCTGCTCAGCTGCCTGATAACCGCCAGCTGGGCCGCAGGATTCACGCCTGCTCAGCTGCTTGATTCTTGCCTGCTGAGGCACATGATCCGTGCAGGAGAGCTACCTGATCAGCACATGAGCAGTCACATGATCAGCGCCTCTCAGTCACCTGATCACTGCATGACAGGCACGTGATCAGTGCCTGCTGAGGTGCGGGATCAGCGCCTGCTCAGCTGCCTGATAACCGCCAGCTGGGCCGCAGGATTCACGCCTGCTCAGCTGCCTGATAACCGCCAGCTGGGCCGCAGGATTCACGCCTGCTCAGCTGCCTGATAACCGCCAGCTGGGCCGCAGGATTCACGCCTGCTCAGCTGCCTGATAACCGCCAGCTGGGCCGCAGGATTCACGCCTGCTCAGCTGCCTGATAACCGCCAGCTGGGCCGCAGGATTCACGCCTGCTCAGCTGCCTGATAACCGCCAGCTGGGCCGCAGGATTCACGCCTGCTCAGCTGCCTGATAACCGCCAGCTGGGCCGCAGGATTCACGCCTGCTCAGCTGCCTGATAACCGCCAGCTGGGCCGCAGGATTCACGCCTGCTCAGCTGCCTGATAACCGCCAGCTGGGCCGCAGGATTCACGCCTGCTCAGCTGCCTGATAACCGCCAGCTGGGCCGCGGGATTCACGCCTGCTCAGCTGCCTGATAACCGCCAGCTGGGCCGCAGGATTCACGCCTGCTCAGCTGCCTGATAACCGCCAGCTGGGCCGCAGGATTCACGCCTGCTCAGCTGCCTGATAACCGCCAGCTGGGCCGCAGGATTCACGCCTGCTCAGCTGCCTGATAATCGCCAGCTGGGCCGCAGGATTCATGCCTGCTCAGCTGCTTGATTCTTGCCTGCTGAGGCACATGATCCGTGCAGGAGAGCTACCTGATCAGCACATGAGCAGTCACATGATCAGCGCCTCTCAGTCACCTGATCACTGCATGACAGGCACGTGATCAGTGCCTGCTGAGGTGCGGGATCAGCGCCTGCTCAGCTGCCTGATAATCGCCAGCTGGGCCGCAGGATTCACGCCTGCTCAGCTGCCTGATAATCGCCAGCTGGGCCGGAGGATTCATGCCTGCTCAGCTGCTTGATTCTTGCCTGCTGAGGCACATGATCCGTGCAGGAGAGCTACCTGATCAGCACATGAGCAGTCACATGATCAGCGCCTCTCAGTCACCTGATCACTGCATGACAGGCACGTGATCAGTGCCTGCTGAGGTGCGGGATCAGCGCCTGCTCAGCTGCCTGATAACCGCCAGCTGGGCCGCAGGATTCACGCCTGCTCAGCTGCCTGATAACCGCCAGCTGGGCCGCAGGATTCACGCCTGCTCAGCTGCCTGATAACCGCCAGCTGGGCCGCAGGATTCACGCCTGCTCAGCTGCCTGATAACCGCCAGCTGGGCCGCAGGATTCACGCCTGCTCAGCTGCCTGATAACCGCCAGCTGGGCCGCAGGATTCACGCCTGCTCAGCTGCCTGATAACCGCCAGCTGGGCCGCAGGATTCACGCCTGCTCAGCTGCCTGATAACCGCGAGCTGGGCCGCAGGATTCACGCCTGCTCAGCTGCCTGATAACCGCCAGCTGGGCCGCAGGATTCACGCCTGCTCAGCTGCCTGATAACCGCCAGCTGGGCCGCGGGATTCACGCCTGCTCAGCTGCCTGATAACCGCCAGCTGGGCCGC
Source organism: Bos javanicus (assembly GCF_032452875.1). Lineage (NCBI taxonomy): Eukaryota > Metazoa > Chordata > Mammalia > Artiodactyla > Bovidae > Bos > Bos javanicus. Next base: position 170,182 of record NW_026893630.1, read on the forward strand.
AGGATTCACGCCTGCTCAGCTGCCTGATAACCGCCAGCTGGGCCGCGGGATTCACGCCTGCTCAGCTGCCTGATAACCGCCAGCTGGGCCGCAGGATTCACGCCTGCTCAGCTGCCTGATAACCGCCAGCTGGGCCGCAGGATTCACGCCTGCTCAGCTGCCTGATAACCGCCAGCTGGGCCGCAGGATTCACGCCTGCTCAGCTGCCTGATAACCGCCAGCTGGGCCGCAGGATTCACGCCTGCTCAGCTGCCTGATAACCGCCAGCTGGGCCGCAGGATTCACGCCTGCTCAGCTGCCTGATAACCGCCAGCTGGGCCGCGGGATTCACGCCTGCTCAGCTGCCTGATAACCGCCAGCTGGGCCGCGGGATTCACGCCTGCTCAGCTGCCTGATAACCGCCAGCTGGGCCGCAGGATTCACGCCTGCTCAGCTGCCTGATAACCGCCAGCTGGGCCGCGGGATTCACGCCTGCTCAGCTGCCTGATAACCGCCAGCTGGGCCGCAGGATTCACGCCTGCTCAGCTGCCTGATAATCGCCAGCTGGGCCGCAGGATTCATGCCTGCTCAGCTGCTTGATTCTTGCCTGCTGAGGCACATGATCCGTGTAGGAGAGCTACCTGATCAGCACATGAGCAGTCACATGATCAGCGCCTCTCAGTCACCTGATCACTGCATGACAGGCACGTGATCAGTGCCTGCTGAGGTGCGGGATCAGCGCCTGCTCAGCTGCCTGATAATCGCCAGCTGGGCCGCAGGATTCAGGCCTGCTCAGCTGCCTGATAACCGCCAGCTGGGCCGCAGGATTCACGCCTGCTCAGCTGCCTGATAACCGCCAGCTGGGCCGCAGGATTCACGCCTGCTCAGCTGCTTGATTCTTGCCTGCTGAGGCACATGATCCGTGTAGGAGAGCTACCTGATCAGCACATGAGCAGTCACATGATCAGCGCCTCTCAGTCACCTGATCACTGCATGACAGGCACGTGATCAGTGCCTGCTGAGGTGCGGGATCAGCGCCTGCTCAGCTGCCTGATAACCGCCAGCTGGGCCGCAGGATTCACGCCTGCTCAGCTGCCTGATAACCGCCAGCTGGGCCGCAGGATTCACGCCTGCTCAGCTGCCTGATAACCGCCAGCTGGGCCGCAGGATTCACGCCTGCTCAGCTGCCTGATAACCGCCAGCTGGGCCGCAGGATTCACGCCTGCTCAGCTGCCTGATAACCGCCAGCTGGGCCGCAGGATTCACGCCTGCTCAGCTGCCTGATAACCGCCAGCTGGGCCGCAGGATTCACGCCTGCTCAGCTGCCTGATAACCGCCAGCTGGGCCGCAGGATTCACGCCTGCTCAGCTGCCTGATAACCGCCAGCTGGGCCGCAGGATTCACGCCTGCTCAGCTGCCTGATAACCGCCAGCTGGGCCGCAGGATTCACGCCTGCTCAGCTGCCTGATAACCGCCAGCTGGGCCGCAGGATTCACGCCTGCTCAGCTGCCTGATAATCGCCAGCTGGGCCGCAGGATTCATGCCTGCTCAGCTGCTTGATTCTTGCCTGCTGAGGCACATGATCCGTGCAGGAGAGGTACCTGATCAGCACATGAGCAGTCACATGATCAGCGCCTCTCAGTCACCTGATCACTGCATGACAGGCACGTGATCAGTGCCTGCTGAGGTGCGGGATCAGCGCCTGCTCAGCTGCCTGATAATCGCCAGCTGGGCCGCAGGATTCACGCCTGCTCAGCTGCCTGATAACCGCCAGCTGGGCCGCAGGATTCATGCCTGCTCAGCTGCTTGATTCTTGCCTGCTGAGGCACATGATCCGTGCAGGAGAGCTACCTGATCAGCACATGAGCAGTCACATGATCAGCGCCTCTCAGTCACCTGATCACTGCATGACAGACACGTGATCAGTGCCTGCTGAGGTGCGGGATCAGCGCCTGCTCAGCTGCCTGATAACCGCCAGCTGGGCCGCAGGATTCACGCCTGCTCAGCTGCCTGATAACCGCCAGCTGGGCCGCAGGATTCACGCCTGCTCAGCTGCCTGATAACCGCCAGCTGGGCCGCAGGATTCACGCCTGCTCAGCTGCCTGATAACCGCCAGCTGGGCCGCAGGATTCACGCCTGCTCAGCTGCCTGATAACCGCCAGCTGGGCCGCAGGATTCACGCCTGCTCAGCTGCCTGATAACCGCCAGCTGGGCCGCAGGATTCACGCCTGCTCAGCTGCCTGATAACCGCCAGCTGGGCCGCAGGATTCACGCCTGCTCAGCTGCCTGATAACCGCCAGCTGGGCCGCAGGATTCACGCCTGCTCAGCTGCCTGATAACCGCCAGCTGGGCCGCAGGATTCACGCCTGCTCAGCTGCCTGATAACCGCCAGCTGGGCCGCAGGATTCACACCTGCTCAGCTGCCTGATAACCGCCAGCTGGGCCGCAGGATTCACGCCTGCTCAGCTGCCTGATAACCGCCAGCTGGGCCGCAGGATTCACGCCTGCTCAGCTGCTTGATTCTTGCCTGCTGAGGCACATGATCCGTGTAGGAGAGCTACCTGATCAGCACATGAGCAGTCACATGATCAGCGCCTCTCAGTCACCTGATCACTGCATGACAGGCACGTGATCAGTGCCTACTGAGGTGCGGGATCAGCGCCTGCTCAGCTGCCTGATAACCGCCAGCTGGGCCGCAGGATTCAGGCCTGCTCAGCTGCCTGATAACCGCCAGCTGGGCCGCAGGATTCACGCCTGCTCAGCTGCCTGATAACCGCCAGCTGGGCCGCAGGATTCACGCCTGCTCAGCTGCCTGATTCTTGCCTGCTGGGGCACATGATCCGTGCAGGAGAGCTACCTGATCAGCACATGAGCAGTCACATGATCAGCGCCTCTCAGTCACCTGATCACTGCATGACAGGCACGTGATCAGTGCCTGCTGAGGTGCGGGATCAGCGCCTGCTCAGCTGCCTGATAACCGCCAGCTGGGCCGCAGGATTCACGCCTGCTCAGCTGCCTGATAACCGCCAGCTGGGCCGCAGGATTCATGCCTGCTCAGCTGCCTGATAACCGCCAGCTGGGCCGCAGGATTCACGCCTGCTCAGCTGCCTGATAACCGCCAGCTGGGCCGCAGGATTCACGCCTGCTCAGCTGCCTGATAACCGCCAGCTGGGCCGCAGGATTCACGCCTGCTCAGCTGCCTGATAACCGCCAGCTGGGCCGCAGGATTCATGCCTGCTCAGCTGCCTGATAACCGCCAGCTGGGCCGCAGGATTCACGCCTGCTCAGCTGCCTGATAACCGCCAGCTGGGCCGCAGGATTCACGCCTGCTCAGCTGCCTGATAACCGCCAGCTGGGCCGCAGGATTCACGCCTGCTCAGCTGCCTGATAACCGCCAGCTGGGCCGCAGGATTCACGCCTGCTCAGCTGCCTGATAATCGCCAGCTGGGCCGCAGGATTCATGCCTGCTCAGCTGCTTGATTCTTGCCTGCTGAGGCACATGATCCGTGCAGGAGAGCTACCTGATCAGCACATGAGCAGTCACATGATCAGCGCCTCTCAGTCACCTGATCACTGCATGACAGGCACGTGATCAGTGCCTGCTGAGGTGCGGGATCAGCGCCTGCTCAGCTGCCTGATAATCGCCAGCTGGGCCGCAGGATTCACGCCTGCTCAGCTGCCTGATAATCGCCAGCTGGGCCGGAGGATTCATGCCTGCTCAGCTGCTTGATTCTTGCCTGCTGAGGCACATGATCCGTGCAGGAGAGCTACCTGATCAGCACATGAGCAGTCACATGATCAGCGCCTCTCAGTCACCTGATCACTGCATGACAGGCACGTGATCAGTGCCTGCTGAGGTGCGGGATCAGCGCCTGCTCAGCTGCCTGATAACCGCCAGCTGGGCCGCAGGATTCACGCCTGCTCAGCTGCCTGATAACCGCCAGCTGGGCCGCAGGATTCACGCCTGCTCAGCTGCCTGATAACCGCCAGCTGGGCCGCAGGATTCACGCCTGCTCAGCTGCCTGATAACCGCCAGCTGGGCCGCAGGATTCACGCCTGCTCAGCTGCCTGATAACCGCCAGCTGGGCCGCAGGATTCATGCCTGCTCAGCTGCCTGATAACCGCCAGCTGGGCCGCAGGATTCACGCCTGCTCAGCTGCCTGATAACCGCCAGCTGGGCCGCAGGATTCACGCCTGCTCAGCTGCCTGATAACCGCCAGCTGGGCCGCAGGATTCACGCCTGCTCAGCTGCCTGATAACCGCCAGCTGGGCCGCAGGATTCACGCCTGCTCAGCTGCCTGATAACCGCCAGCTGGGCCGCAGGATTCACGCCTGCTCAGCTGCCTGATAACCGCCAGCTGGGCCGCAGGATTCATGCTCAGCTGCCTGATAACCGCCAGCTGGGCCGCAGGATTCACGCCTGCTCAGCTGCCTGATAACCGCCAGCTGGGCCGCAGGATTCACGCCTGCTCAGCTGCCTGATAACCGCCAGCTGGGCCGCAGGATTCACGCCTGCTCAGCTGCCTGATAACCGCCAGCTGGGCCGCAGGATTCACGCCTGCTCAGCTGCCTGATAACCGCCAGCTGGGCCGCAGGATTCACGCCTGCTCAGCTGCCTGATAACCGCCAGCTGGGCCGCGGGATTCACGCCTGCTCAGCTGCCTGATAACCGCCAGCTGGGCCGCAGGATTCACGCCTGCTCAGCTGCCTGATAACCGCCAGCTGGGCCGCAGGATTCACGCCTGCTCAGCTGCCTGATAACCGCCAGCTGGGCCGCAGGATTCATGCCTGCTCAGCTGCTTGATTCTTGCCTGCTGAGGCACATGATCCGTGTAGGAGAGCTACCTGATCAGCACATGAGCAGTCACATGATCAGCGCCTCTCAGTCACCTGATCACTGCATGACAGGCACGTGATCAGTGCCTGCTGAGGTGCGGGATCAGCGCCTGCTCAGCTGCCTGATAACCGCCAGCTGGGCCGCAGGATTCACGCCTGCTCAGCTGCCTGATAACCGCCAGCTGGGCCGCAGGATTCACGCCTGCTCAGCTGCCTGATAACCGCCAGCTGGGCCGCAGGATTCACGCCTGCTCAGCTGCCTGATAACCGCCAGCTGGGCCGCAGGATTCACGCCTGCTCAGCTGCCTGATAACCGCCAGCTGGGCCGCAGGATTCACGCCTGCTCAGCTGCCTGATAACCGCCAGCTGGGCCGCAGGATTCACGCCTGCTCAGCTGCCTGATAACCGCCAGCTGGGCCGCAGGATTCACGCCTGCTCAGCTGCCTGATAACCGCCAGCTGGGCCGCAGGATTCACGCCTGCTCAGCTGCCTGATAACCGCCAGCTGGGCCGGAGGATTCATGCCTGCTCAGCTGCTTGATTCTTGCCTGCTGAGGCACATGATCCGTGCAGGAGAGCTACCTGATCAGCACATGAGCAGTCACATGATCAGCGCCTCTCAGTCACCTGATCACTGCATGAAAGGCACGTGATCAGTGCCTGCTGAGGCGCGGGATCAGCGCCTGCTCAGCTGCCTGATAATCGCCAGCTGGGCCGCAGGATTCACGCCTGCTCAGCTGCCTGATAATCGCCAGCTGGGCCGTAGGATTCATGCCTGCTCAGCTGCTTGATTCTTGCCTGCTGAGGCACATGATCCGTGCAGGAGAGCTACCTGATCAGCACATGAGCAGTCACATGATCAGCGCCTCTCAGTCACCTGATCACTGCATGACAGGCACGTGATCAGTGCCTGCTGAGGTGCGGGATCAGCGCCTGCTCAGCTGCCTGATAACCGCCAGCTGGGCCGCAGGATTCACGACTGCTCAGCTGCCTGATAACCGCCAGCTGGGCCGCAGGATTCACGCCTGCTCAGCTGCCTGATAACCGCCAGCTGGGCCGCAGGATTCACACCTGCTCAGCTGCCTGATAACCGCCAGCTGGGCCGCAGGATTCATGCCTGCTCAGCTGCTTGATTCTTGCCTGCTGAGGCACATGATCCGTGCAGGAGAGCTACCTGATCAGCACATGAGCAGTCACATGATCAGCGCCTCTCAGTCACCTGATCACTGCATGACAGGCACGTGATCAGTGCCTGCTGAGGTGCGGGATCAGCGCCTGCTCAGCTGCCTGATAATCGCCAGCTGGGCCGCAGGATTCACGCCTGCTCAGCTGCCTGATAACCGCCAGCTGGGCCGCAGGATTCATGCCTGCTCAGCTGCCTGATAACCGCCAGCTGGGACGCAGGATTCACGCCTGCTCAGCTGCCTGATAACCGCCAGCTGGGCCGCAGGATTCACGCCTGCTCAGCTGCCTGATAACCGCCAGCTGGGCCGCAGGATTCACACCTGCTCAGCTGCCTGATAACCGCCAGCTGGGCCGCAGGATTCACGCCTGCTCAGCTGCCTGATAACCGCCAGCTGGGCCGCAGGATTCACGCCTGCTCAGCTGCCTGATAACCGCCAGCTGGGCCGCAGGATTCACGCCTGCTCAGCTGCCTGATAACCGCCAGCTGGGCCGCAGGATTCACGCCTGCTCAGCTGCCTGATAACCGCCAGCTGGGCCGCAGGATTCACGCCTGCTCAGCTGCCTGATAACCGCCAGCTGGGCCGCAGGATTCACGCCTGCTCAGCTGCCTGATAACCGCCAGCTGGGCCGCAGGATTCGCCTGCTCAGCTGCCTGATAATCTCCAGCTGGGCCTCAGGATTCATGCCTGCTCAGCTGCTTGATTCTTGCCTGCTGAGGCACATGATCCGTGCAGGAGAGCTACTTGATCAGCACATGAGCAGTCACATGATCAGCGCGTCTCAGTCACCTGATCACTGCATGACAGGCACGTGATCAGTGCCTGCTGAGGTGCGGGATCAGCGCCTGCTCAGCTGCCTGATAATCGCCAGCTGGGCCGCAGGATTCACGCCTGCTCAGCTGCCTGATAATCGCCAGCTGGGCCGCAGGATTCATGCCTGCTCAGCTGCTTGATTCTTGCCTGCTGAGGCACATGATCCGTGCAGGAGAGCTACCTGATCAGCACATGAGCAGTCACATGATCAGCGCCTCTCAGTCACCTGATCACTGCATGACAGGCACGTGATCAGTGCCTGCTGAGGTGCGGGATCAGCGCCTGCTCAGCTGCCTGATAACCGCCAGCTGGGCCGCAGGATTCACGCCTGCTCAGCTGCCTGATAACCGCCAGCTGGGCCGCAGGATTCACGCCTGCTCAGCTGCCTGATAACCGCCAGCTGGGCCGCAGGATTCACGCCTGCTCAGCTGCCTGATAACCGCCAGCTGGGCCGCAGGATTCACGCCTGCTCAGCTGCCTGATAACCGCCAGCTGGGCCGCAGGATTCACGCCTGCTCAGCTGCCTGATAACCGCCAGCTGGGCCGCAGGATTCACGCCTGCTCAGCTGCCTGATAACCGCCAGCTGGGCCGCAGGATTCACGCCTGCTCAGCTGCCTGATAACCGCCAGCTGGGCCGCAGGATTCACGCCTGCTCAGCTGCCTGATAACCGCCAGCTGGGCCGCAGGATTCACGCCTGCTCAGCTGCCTGATAACCGCCAGCTGGGCCGCAGGATTCACGCCTGCTCAGCTGCCTGATAACCGCCAGCTGGGCCGCAGGATTCACGCCTGCTCAGCTGCCTGATAACCGCCAGCTGGGCCGCAGGATTCACGCCTGCTCAGCTGCCTGATAACCGCCAGCTGGGCCGCAGGATTCACGCCTGCTCAGCTGCCTGATAATCGCCAGCTGGGCCGCAGGATTCATGCCTGCTCAGCTGCTTGATTCTTGCCTGCTGAGGCACATGATCCGTGCAGGAGAGCTACCTGATCAGCACATGAGCAGTCACATGATCAGCGCCTCTCAGTCACCTGATCACTGCATGACAGGCACGTGATCAGTGCCTGCTGAGGTGCGGGATCAGCGCCTGCTCAGCTGCCTGATAATCGCCAGCTGGGCCGCAGGATTCACGCCTGCTCAGCTGCCTGATAATCGCCAGCTGGGCCGGAGGATTCATGCCTGCTCAGCTGCTTGATTCTTGCCTGCTGAGGCACATGATCCGTGCAGGAGAGCTACCTGATCAGCACATGAGCAGTCACATGATCAGCGCCTCTCAGTCACCTGATCACTGCATGACAGGCACGTGATCAGTGCCTGCTGAGGTGCGGGATCAGCGCCTGCTCAGCTGCCTGATAACCGCCAGCTGGGCCGCAGGATTCACGCCTGCTCAGCTGCCTGATAACCGCCAGCTGGGCCGCAGGATTCACGCCTGCTCAGCTGCCTGATAACCGCCAGCTGGGCCGCAGGATTCACGCCTGCTCAGCTGCCTGATAACCGCCAGCTGGGCCGCAGGATTCACGCCTGCTCAGCTGCCTGATAACCGCCAGCTGGGCCGCAGGATTCACGCCTGCTCAGCTGCCTGATAACCGCCAGCTGGGCCGCAGGATTCACGCCTGCTCAGCTGCCTGATAACCGCGAGCTGGGCCGCAGGATTCACGCCTGCTCAGCTGCCTGATAACCGCCAGCTGGGCCGCAGGATTCACGCCTGCTCAGCTGCCTGATAACCGCCAGCTGGGCCGCAGGATTCACGCCTGCTCAGCTGCCTGATAACCGCCAGCTGGGCCGCAGGATTCACGCCTGCTCAGCTGCCTGATAACCGCCAGCTGGGCCGCAGGATTCACGCCTGCTCAGCTGCCTGATAACCGCCAGCTGGGCCGCAGGATTCACGCCTGCTCAGCTGCCTGATAACCGCCAGCTGGGCCGCAGGATTCACGCCTGCTCAGCTGCCTGATAACCGCCAGCTGGGCCGCAGGATTCACGCCTGCTCAGCTGCCTGATAACCGCCAGCTGGGCCGCAGGATTCACGCCTGCTCAGCTGCCTGATAACCGCCAGCTGGGCCGCAGGATTCACGCCTGCTCAGCTGCCTGATAACCGCCAGCTGGGCCTCAGGATTCACGCCTGCTCAGCTGCCTGATAACCGCCAGCTGGGCCGCAGGATTCACGCCTGCTCAGCTGCCTGATAACCGCCAGCTGGGCCGCAGGATTCACGCCTGCTCAGCTGCCTGATAACCGCCAGCTGGGCCGCAGGATTCACACCTGCTCAGCTGCCTGATAACCGCCAGCTGGGCCGCAGGATTCACGCCTGCTCAGCTGCCTGATAACCGCCAGCTGGGCCGCAGGATTCATGCCTGCTCAGCTGCTTGATTCTTGCCTGCTGAGGCACATGATCCGTGCAGGAGAGCTACCTGATCAGCACATGAGCAGTCACATGATCAGCGCCTCTCAGTCACCTGATCACTGCATGACAGGCACGTGATCAGTGCCTACTGAGGTGCGGGATCAGCGCCTGCTCAGCTGCCTGATAACCGCCAGCTGGGCCGCAGGATTCAGGCCTGCTCAGCTGCCTGATAACCGCCAGCTGGGCCGCAGGATTCACGCCTGCTCAGCTGCCTGATAACCGCCAGCTGGGCCGCAGGATTCATGCCTGCTCAGCTGCTTGATTCTTGCCTGCTGAGGCACATGATCCGTGTAGGAGAGCTACCTGATCAGCACATGAGCAGTCACATGATCAGCGCCTCTCAGTCACCTGATCACTGCATGACAGGCACGTGATCAGTGCCTGCTGAGGTGCGGGATCAGCGCCTGCTCAGCTGCCTGATAACCGCCAGCTGGGCCGCAGGATTCACGCCTGCTCAGCTGCCTGATAACCGCCAGCTGGGCCGCAGGATTCACGCCTGCTCAGCTGCCTGATAACCGCCAGCTGGGCCGCAGGATTCACGCCTGCTCAGCTGCCTGATAACCGCCAGCTGGGCCGCAGGATTCACGCCTGCTCAGCTGCCTGATAACCGCCAGCTGGGCCGCAGGATTCACGCCTGCTCAGCTGCCTGATAACCGCCAGCTGGGCCGCAGGATTCACGCCTGCTCAGCTGCCTGATAACCGCCAGCTGGGCCGCAGGATTCACGCCTGCTCAGCTGCCTGATAACCGCCAGCTGGGCCGCAGGATTCACGCCTGCTCAGCTGCCTGATAACCGCCAGCTGGGCCGCAGGATTCACGCCTGCTCAGCTGCCTGATAACCGCCAGCTGGGCCGCAGGATTCACGCCTGCTCAGCTGCCTGATAATCGCCAGCTGGGCCGCAGGATTCATGCCTGCTCAGCTGCTTGATTCTTGCCTGCTGAGGCACATGATCCGTGCAGGAGAGCTACCTGATCAGCACATGAGCAGTCACATGATCAGCGCCTCTCAGTCACCTGATCACTGCATGACAGGCACGTGATCAGTGCCTGCTGAGGTGCGGGATCAGCGCCTGCTCAGCTGCCTGATAATCGCCAGCTGGGCCGCAGGATTCACGCCTGCTCAGCTGCCTGATAATCGCCAGCTGGGCCGGAGGATTCATGCCTGCTCAGCTGCTTGATTCTTGCCTGCTGAGGCACATGATCCGTGCAGGAGAGCTACCTGATCAGCACATGAGCAGTCACATGATCAGCGCCTCTCAGTCACCTGATCACTGCATGACAGGCACGTGATCAGTGCCTGCTGAGGTGCGGGATCAGCGCCTGCTCAGCTGCCTGATAACCGCCAGCTGGGCCGCAGGATTCACGCCTGCTCAGCTGCCTGATAACCGCCAGCTGGGCCGCAGGATTCACGCCTGCTCAGCTGCCTGATAACCGCCAGCTGGGCCGCAGGATTCACGCCTGCTCAGCTGCCTGATAACCGCCAGCTGGGCCGCAGGATTCACGCCTGCTCAGCTGCCTGATAACCGCCAGCTGGGCCGCAGGATTCACGCCTGCTCAGCTGCCTGATAACCGCCAGCTGGGCCGCAGGATTCACGCCTGCTCAGCTGCCTGATAACCGCCAGCTGGGCCGCAGGATTCACGCCTGCTCAGCTGCCTGATAACCGCCAGCTGGGCCGCAGGATTCACGCCTGCTCAGCTGCCTGATAACCGCCAGCTGGGCCGCAGGATTCACGCCTGCTCAGCTGCCTGATAACCGCCAGCTGGGCCGCAGGATTCACACCTGCTCAGCTGCCTGATAACCGCCAGCTGGGCCGCAGGATTCACGCCTGCTCAGCTGCCTGATAACCGCCAGCTGGGCCGCAGGATTCATGCCTGCTCAGCTGCTTGATTCTTGCCTGCTGAGGCACATGATCCGTGTAGGAGAGCTACCTGATCAGCACATGAGCAGTCACATGATCAGCGCCTCTCAGTCACCTGATCACTGCATGACAGGCACGTGATCAGTGCCTACTGAGGTGCGGGATCAGCGCCTGCTCAGCTGCCTGATAACCGCCAGCTGGGCCGCAGGATTCAGGCCTGCTCAGCTGCCTGATAACCGCCAGCTGGGCCGCAGGATTCACGCCTGCTCAGCTGCCTGATAACCGCCAGCTGGGCCGCAGGATTCATGCCTGCTCAGCTGCTTGATTCTTGCCTGCTGAGGCACATGATCCGTGTAGGAGAGCTACCTGATCAGCACATGAGCAGTCACATGATCAGCGCCTCTCAGTCACCTGATCACTGCATGACAGGCACGTGATCAGTGCCTGCTGAGGTGCGGGATCAGCGCCTGCTCAGCTGCCTGATAACCGCCAGCTGGGCCGCAGGATTCACGCCTGCTCAGCTGCCTGATAACCGCCAGCTGGGCCGCAGGATTCACGCCTGCTCAGCTGCCTGATAACCGCCAGCTGGGCCGCAGGATTCACGCCTGCTCAGCTGCCTGATAACCGCCAGCTGGGCCGCAGGATTCACGCCTGCTCAGCTGCCTGATAACCGCCAGCTGGGCCGCAGGATTCACGCCTGCTCAGCTGCCTGATAACCGCCAGCTGGGCCGCAGGATTCACGCCTGCTCAGCTGCCTGATAACCGCCAGCTGGGCCGCAGGATTCACGCCTGCTCAGCTGCCTGATAACCGCCAGCTGGGCCGCAGGATTCACGCCTGCTCAGCTGCCTGATAACCGCCAGCTGGGCCGCAGGATTCACGCCTGCTCAGCTGCCTGATAACCGCCAGCTGGGCCGCAGGATTCACGCCTGCTCAGCTGCCTGATAATCGCCAGCTGGGCCGCAGGATTCATGCCTGCTCAGCTGCTTAATTCTTGCCTGCTGAGGCACATGATCCGTGCAGGAGAGCTACCTGATCAGCACATGAGCAGTCACATGATCAGCGCCTCTCAGTCACCTGATCACTGCATGACAGGCACGTGATCAGTGCCTGCTGAGGTGCGGGATCAGCGCCTGCTCAGCTGCCTGATAATCGCCAGCTGGGCCGCAGGATTCACGCCTGCTCAGCTGCCTGATAATCGCCAGCTGGGCCGGAGGATTCATGCCTGCTCAGCTGCTTGATTCTTGCCTGCTGAGGCACATGATCCGTGCAGGAGAGCTACCTGATCAGCACATGAGCAGTCACATGATCAGCGCCTCTCAGTCACCTGATCACTGCATGACAGGCACGTGATCAGTGCCTGCTGAGGTGCGGGATCAGCGCCTGCTCAGCTGCCTGATAACCGCCAGCTGGGCCGCAGGATTCACGCCTGCTCAGCTGCCTGATAACCGCCAGCTGGGCCGCAGGATTCACGCCTGCTCAGCTGCCTGATAACCGCCAGCTGGGCCGCAGGATTCACGCCTGCTCAGCTGCCTGATAACCGCCAGCTGGGCCGCAGGATTCACGCCTGCTCAGCTGCCTGATAACCGCCAGCTGGGCCGCAGGATTCACGCCTGCTCAGCTGCCTGATAACCGCCAGCTGGGCCGCAGGATTCACGCCTGCTCAGCTGCCTGATAACCGCCAGCTGGGCCGCAGGATTCACGCCTGCTCAGCTGCCTGATAACCGCCAGCTGGGCCGCAGGATTCACGCCTGCTCAGCTGCCTGATAACCGCCAGCTGGGCCGCAGGATTCACGCCTGCTCAGCTGCCTGATAACCGCCAGCTGGGCCGCAGGATTCACGCCTGCTCAGCTGCCTGATAACCGCCAGCTGGGCCGCAGGATTCACGCCTGCTCAGCTGCCTGATAACCGCCAGCTGGGCCGCAGGATTCACGCCTGCTCAGCTGCCTGATAACCGCCAGCTGGGCCGCAGGATTCACGCCTGCTCAGCTGCCTGATAACCGCCAGCTGGGCCGCAGGATTCACGCCTGCTCAGCTGCCTGATAACCGCCAGCTGGGCCGCAGGATTCACGCCTGCTCAGCTGCCTGATAACCGCCAGCTGGGCCTCAGGATTCACGCCTGTTCAGCTGCCTGATAACCGCCAGCTGGGCCGCGGGATTCACGCCTGCTCAGCTGCCTGATAACCGCCAGCTGGGCCGCAGGATTCACGCCTGCTCAGCTGCCTGATAACCGCCAGCTGGGCCGCAGGATTCACGCCTGCTCAGCTGCCTGATAACCGCCAGCTGGGCCGCAGGATTCACGCCTGCTCAGCTGCTTGATTCTTGCCTGCTGAGGCACATGATCCGTGTAGGAGAGCTACCTGATCAGCACATGAGCAGTCACATGATCAGCGCCTCTCAGTCACCTGATCACTGCATGACAGGCACGTGATCAGTGCCTGCTGAGGTGCGGGATCAGCGCCTGCTCAGCTGCCTGATAACCGCCAGCTGGGCCGCAGGATTCACGCCTGCTCAGCTGCCTGATAACCGCCAGCTGGGCCGCAGGATTCACGCCTGCTCAGCTGCCTGATAACCGCCAGCTGGGCCGCAGGATTCACGCCTGCTCAGCTGCCTGATAACCGCCAGCTGGGCCGCAGGATTCACGCCTGCTCAGCTGCCTGATAACCGCCAGCTGGGCCGCAGGATTCACGCCTGCTCAGCTGCCTGATAACCGCCAGCTGGGCCGCAGGATTCACGCCTGCTCAGCTGCCTGATAACCGCCAGCTGGGCCGCAGGATTCACGCCTGCTCAGCTGCCTGATAACCGCCAGCTGGGCCGCAGGATTCACGCCTGCTCAGCTGCCTGATAACCGCCAGCTGGGCCGCAGGATTCACGCCTGCTCAGCTGCCTGATAATCGCCAGCTGGGCCGCAGGATTCATGCCTGCTCAGCTGCTTGATTCTTGCCTGCTGAGGCACATGATCCGTGCAGGAGAGCTACCTGATCAGCACATGAGCAGTCACATGATCAGCGCCTCTCAGTCACCTGATCACTGCATGACAGGCACGTGATCAGTGCCTGCTGAGGTGCGGGATCAGCGCCTGCTCAGCTGCCTGATAATCGCCAGCTGGGCCGCAGGATTCACGCCTGCTCAGCTGCCTGATAATCGCCAGCTGGGCCGGAGGATTCATGCCTGCTCAGCTGCTTGATTCTTGCCTGCTGAGGCACATGATCCGTGCAGGAGAGCTACCTGATCAGCACATGAGCAGTCACATGATCAGCGCCTCTCAGTCACCTGATCACTGCATGACAGGCACGTGATCAGTGCCTGCTGAGGTGCGGGATCAGCGCCTGCTCAGCTGCCTGATAACCGCCAGCTGGGCCGCAGGATTCACGCCTGCTCAGCTGCCTGATAACCGCCAGCTGGGCCGCAGGATTCACGCCTGCTCAGCTGCCTGATAACCGCCAGCTGGGCCGCAGGATTCACGCCTGCTCAGCTGCCTGATAACCGCCAGCTGGGCCGCAGGATTCACGCCTGCTCAGCTGCCTGATAACCGCCAGCTGGGCCGCAGGATTCACGCCTGCTCAGCTGCCTGATAACCGCCAGCTGGGCCGCAGGATTCACGCCTGCTCAGCTGCCTGATAACCGCGAGCTGGGCCGCTGGATTCTCGCCTGCTCAGCTGCCTGATAACCGCCAGCTGGGCCGCAGGATTCACGCCTGCTCAGCTGCCTGATAACCGCCAGCTGGGCCGCAGGATTCACGCCTGCTCAGCTGCCTGATAACCGCCAGCTGGGCCGCAGGATTCACGCCTGCTCAGCTGCCTGATAACCGCCAGCTGGGCCGCAGGATTCACGCCTGCTCAGCTGCCTGATAACCGCCAGCTGGGCCGCAGGATTCACGCCTGCTCAGCTGCCTGATAACCGCCAGCTGGGCCGCAGGATTCACGCCTGCTCAGCTGCCTGATAACCGCCAGCTGGGCCGCAGGATTCACGCCTGCTCAGCTGCCTGATAACCGCCAGCTGGGCCGCAGGATTCACGCCTGCTCAGCTGCCTGATAACCGCCAGCTGGGCCGCAGGATTCATGCCTGCTCAGCTGCCTGATAACCGCCAGCTGGGCCGCAGGATTCACGCCTGTTCAGCTGCCTGATAACCGCCAGCTGGGCCGCGGGATTCACGCCTGCTCAGCTGCCTGATAACCGCCAGCTGGGCCGCAGGATTCACGCCTGCTCAGCTGCCTGATAACCGCCAGCTGGGCCGCAGGATTCACGCCTGCTCAGCTGCCTGATAACCGCCAGCTGGGCCGCAGGATTCACGCCTGCTCAGCTGCCTGATAACCGCCAGCTGGGCCGCAGGATTCATGCCTGCTCAGCTGCTTGATTCTTGCCTGCTGAGGCACATGATCCGTGTAGGAGAGCTACCTGATCAGCACATGAGCAGTCACATGATCAGCGCCTCTCAGTCACCTGATCACTGCATGACAGGCACGTGATCAGTGCCTGCTGAGGTGCGGGATCAGCGCCTGCTCAGCTGCCTGATAACCGCCAGCTGGGCCGCAGGATTCAGGCCTGCTCAGCTGCCTGATAACCGCCAGCTGGGCCGCAGGATTCACGCCTGCTCAGCTGCCTGATAACCGCCAGCTGGGCCGCAGGATTCATGCCTGCTCAGCTGCTTGATTCTTGCCTGCTGAGGCACATGATCCGTGTAGGAGAGCTACCTGATCAGCACATGAGCAGTCACATGATCAGCGCCTCTCAGTCACCTGATCACTGCATGACAGGCACGTGATCAGTGCCTGCTGAGGTGCGGGATCAGCGCCTGCTCAGCTGCCTGATAACCGCCAGCTGGGCCGCAGGATTCAGGCCTGCTCAGCTGCCTGATAACCGCCAGCTGGGCCGCAGGATTCACGCCTGCTCAGTTGCCTGATAACCGCCAGCTGGGCCGCAGGATTCACGCCTGCTCAGCTGCCTGATAACCGCCAGCTGGGCCTCAGGATTCACGCCTGCTCAGCTGCCTGATAATCGCCAGCTGGGCCGCAGGATTCATGCCTGCTCAGCTGCTTGATTCTTGCCTGCTGAGGCACATGATCCGTGCAGGAGAGCTACCTGATCAGCCCATGAGCAGTCACATGATCAGCGCCTCTCAGTCACCTGATCACTGCATGAAAGACACGTGATCAGTGCCTGCTGAGGTGCGGGATCAGCGCCTGCTCAGCTGCCTGATAACCGCCAGGTGGGCCGCAGGATTCACGCCTGCTCAGCTGCCTGATAACCGCCAGCTGGGCCGTAGGATTCATGCCTGCTCAGCTGCCTGATAACCGCCAGCTGGGCCGCAGGATTCACGCCTGCTCAGCTGCCTGATAACCGCCAGCTGGGCCGCAGGATTCACGCCTGCTCAGCTGCCTGATAATCGCCAGCTGGGCCGCAGGATTCATGCCTGCTCAGCTGCTTGATTCTTGCCTGCTGAGGCACATGATCCGTGCAGGAGAGCTACCTGATCAGCACATGAGCAGTCACATGATCAGCGCCTCTCAGTCACCTGATCACTGCATGACAGGCACGTGATCAGTGCCTGCTGAGGTGCGGGATCAGCGCCTGCTCAGCTGCCTGATAACCGCCAGCTGGGCCGCAGGATTCACGCCTGCTCAGCTGCCTGATAATCGCCAGCTGGGCCGCAGGATTCATGCCTGCTCAGCTGCTTGATTCTTGCCTGCTGAGGCACATGATCCGTGCAGGAGAGCTACCTGATCAGCACATGAGCAGTCACATGATCAGCGCCTCTCAGTCACCTGATCACTGCATGACAGGCACGTGATCAGTGCCTGCTGAGGTGCGGGATCAGCGCCTGCTCAGCTGCCTGATAACCGCCAGCTGGGCCGCAGGATTCACGCCTGCTCAGCTGCCTGATAACCGCCAGCTGGGCCGCAGGATTCACGCCTGCTCAGCTGACTGATAACCGCCAGCTGGGCCGCAGGATTCACGCCTGCTCAGCTGCCTGATAACCGCCAGCTGGGCCGCAGGATTCACGCCTGCTCAGCTGCCTGATAACCGCCAGCTGGGCCGCAGGATTCACGCCTGCTCAGCTGCCTGATAACCTCCAGCTGGGCCGCAGGATTCATGCCTGCTCAGCTGCTTGATTCTTGCCTGCTGAGGCACATGATCCGTGGAGGAGAGCGACCTGATCAGCACATGAGCAGTCACATGATCAGCGCGTCTCAGTCACCTGATCACTGCATGACAGGCACGTGATCAGTGCCTGCTGAGGTGCGGGATCAGCGCCTGCTCAGCTGCCTGATAATCGCCAGCTGGGCCGCAGGATTCACGCCTGCTCAGCTGCCTGATAATCGCCAGCTGGGCCGCAGGATTCATGCCTGCTCAGCTGCTTGATTCTTGCCTGCTGAGGCACATGAACCGTGCAGGAGAGCTACCTGATCAGCACATGAGCAGTCACATGATCAGCGCCTCTCAGTCACCTGATCACTGCATGACAGGCACTTGATCAGTGCCTGCTGAGGTGCGGGATCAGCGCCTGCTCAGCTGCCTGATAACCGCCAGCTGGGCCGCAGGATTCATGCCTGCTCAGCTGCCTGATAACCGCCAGCTGGGCCGCAGGATTCACGCCTGCTCAGCTGCCTGATAACCGCCAGCTGGGCCGCAGGATTCATGCCTGCTCAGCTGCCTGATAACCGCCAGCTGGGACGCAGGATTCACGCCTGCTCAGCTGCCTGATAACCGCCAGCTGGGCCGCAGGATTCACGCCTGCTCAGCTGCCTGATAACCGCCAGCTGGGCCGCAGGATTCACGCCTGCTCAGCTGCCTGATAACCGCCAGCTGGGCCGCAGGATTCACGCCTGCTCAGCTGCCTGATAACCGCCAGCTGGGCCGCAGGATTCACGCCTGCTCAGCTGCCTGATAACCGCCAGCTGGGCCGCAGGATTCACGCCTGCTCAGCTGCCTGATAACCGCCAGCTGGGCCGCAGGATTCACGCCTGCTCAGCTGCCTGATAACCGCCAGCTGGGCCGCAGGATTCACGCCTGCTCAGCTGCCTGATAACCGCCAGCTGGGCCTCAGGATTCACGCCTGCTCAGCTGCCTGATAACCGCCAGCTGGGCCGCAGGATTCACGCCTGCTCAGCTGCCTGATAACCGCCAGCTGGGCCGCAGGATTCATGCCTGCTCAGCTGCCTGATAACCGCCAGCTGGGCCGCAGGATTCACGCCTGCTCAGCTGCCTGATAACCGCCAGCTGGGCCGCAGGATTCACGCCTGCTCAGCTGCCTGATAACCGCCAGCTGGGCCGCAGGATTCATGCCTGCTCAGCTGCTTGATTCTTGCCTGCTGAGGCACAGATCCGTGTAGGAGAGCTACCTGATCAGCACATGAGCAGTCACATGATCAGCGCCTCTCAGTCACCTGATTACTGCATGACAGGCACGTGATCAGTGCCTGCTGAGGTGCGGGATCAGCGCCTGCTCAGCTTCCTGATAACCGCCAGCTGGGCCGCAGGATTCATGCCTGCTCAGCTGCCTGATAACCGCCAGCTGGGCCGCAGGATTCATGCCTGCTCAGCTGCCTGATAACCGCCAGCTGGGCCGCAGGATTCATGCCTGCTCAGCTGCTTGATTCTTGCCTGCTGAGGCACATGATCCGTGTAGGAGAGCTACCTGATCAGCACATGAGCAGTCACATGATCAGCGCCTCTCAGTCACCTGATCACTGCATGACAGGCACGTGATCAGTGCCTGCTGAGGTGCGGGATCAGCGCCTGCTCAGCTGCCTGATAACCGCCAGCTGGGCCGCAGATTCATGCCTGCTCAGCTGCCTGATAACCGCCAGCTGGGCCGCAGGATTCATGCCTGCTCAGTTGCCTGATAACCGCCAGCTGGGCCGCAGGATTCATGCCTGCTCAGCTGCCTGATAACCGCCAGCTGGGCCTCAGGATTCACGCCTGCTCAGCTGCCTGATAATCGCCAGCTGGGCCGCAGGATTCATGCCTGCTCAGCTGCTTGATTCTTGCCTGCTGAGGCACATGATCCGTGCAGTAGAGCTACCTGATCAGCACATGAGCAGTCACATGATCAGCGCCTCTCAGTCACCTGATCACTGCATGAAAGACACGTGATCAGTGCCTGCTGAGGTGCGGGATCAGCGCCTGCTCAGCTGCCTGATAATCGCCAGGTGGGCCGCAGGATTCACGCCTGCTCAGCTGCCTGATAACCGCCAGCTGGGCCGCAGGATTCATGCCTGCTCAGCTGCCTGATAACCGCCAGCTGGGCCGCAGGATTCACGCCTGCTCAGCTGCCTGATAACCGCCAGCTGGGCCGCAGGATGCACGCCTGCTCAGCTGCCTGATAATCGCCAGCTGGGCCGCAGGATTCATGCCTGCTCAGCTGCTTGATTCTTGCCTGCTGAGGCACATGATCCGTGCAGGAGAGCTACCTGATCAGCACATGAGCAGTCACATGATCAGCGCCTCTCAGTCACCTGATCACTGCATGACAGGCACGTGATCAGTGCCTGCTGAGGTGCGGGATCAGCGCCTGCTCAGCTGCCTGATAACCGCCAGCTGGGCCGCAGGATTCATGCCTGCTCAGCTGCCTGATAACCGCCAGCTGGGCCGCAGGATTCATGCCTGCTCAGCTGCCTGATAACCGCCAGCTGGGCCGCAGTATTCACGCCTGCTCAGCTGCCTGATAACCGCCAGCTGGGCCGCAGGATTCACGCCTGCTCAGCTGCCTGATAACCGCCAGCTGGGCCGCAGGATTCACGCCTGCTCAGCTGCCTGATAACCGCCAGCTGGGCCGCAGGATTCACGCCTGCTCAGCTGCCTGATAACCGCCAGCTGGGCCGCAGGATTCACGCCTGCTCAGCTGCCTGATAACCGCCAGCTGGGCCGCAGGATTCACGCCTGCTCAGCTGCCTGATAACCGCCAGCTGGGCCGCAGGATTCACGCCTGCTCAGCTGCCTGATAATCGCCAGCTGGGCCGCAGGATTCATGCCTGCTCAGCTGCTTGATTCTTGCCTGCTGAGGCACATGATCCGTGCAGGAGAGCTACCTGATCAGCACATGAGCAGTCACATGATCAGCGCCTCTCAGTCACCTGATCACTGCATGACAGGCACGTGATCAGTGCCTGCTGAGGTGCGGGATCAGCGCCTGCTCAGCTGCCTGATAATCGCCAGCTGGGCCGCAGGATTCACGCCTGCTCAGCTGCCTGATAATCGCCAGCTGGGCCGGAGGATTCATGCCTGCTCAGCTGCTTGATTCTTGCCTGCTGAGGCACATGATCCGTGCAGGAGAGCTACCTGATCAGCACATGAGCAGTCACATGATCAGCGCCTCTCAGTCACCTGATCACTGCATGACAGGCACGTGATCAGTGCCTGCTGAGGTGCGGGATCAGCGCCTGCTCAGCTGCCTGATAACCGCCAGCTGGTCCGCAGGATTCACGCCTGCTCAGCTGCCTGATAACCGCCAGCTGGGCCGCAGGATTCACGCCTGCTCAGCTGCCTGATAACGGCCAGCTGGGCCGCAGGATTCACGCCTGCTCAGCTGCCTGATAACCGCCAGCTGGGCCGCAGGATTCATGCCTGCTCAGCTGCCTGATAACCGCCAGCTGGGCCGCAGGATTCATGCCTGCTCAGCTGCCTGATAACCGCCAGCTGGGCCGCAGGATTCACGCCTGCTCAGCTGCCTGATAACCGCCAGCTGGGCCGCAGGATTCACGCCTGCTCAGCTGCCTGATAACCGCCAGCTGGGCCGCAGGATTCACGCCTGCTCAGCTGCCTGATAACCGCCAGCTGGGCCGCAGGATTCACGCCTGCTCAGCTGCCTGATAACCGCCAGCTGGGCCGCAGGATTCATGCCTGCTCAGCTGCCTGATAACCGCCAGCTGGGCCGCAGGATTCACGCCTGCTCAGCTGCCTGATAACCGCCAGCTGGGCCGCAGGATTCATGCCTGCTCAGCTGCTTGATTCTTGCCTGCTGAGGCACATGATCCGTGTAGGAGAGCTACCTGATCAGCACATGAGCAGTCACATGATCAGCGCCTCTCAGTCACCTGATCACTGCATGACAGGCACGTGATCAGTGCCTGCTGAGGTGCGGGATCAGCGCCTGCTCAGCTGCCTGATAACCGCTAGCTGGGCCGCAGGATTCAGGCCTGCTCAGCTGCCTGATAACCGCCAGCTGGGCCGCAGGATTCATGCCTGCTCAGCTGCCTGATAATCGCCAGCTGGGCTGCAGGATTCATGCCTGCTCAGCTGCTTGATTCTTACCTGCTGAGGCACATGATCCGTAGAGGAGAGCTACCTGATCAGCACATGAGCAGTCACATGATCAGCGCCTCTCAGTCACCTGATCACTGCATGACAGGCACGTGATCAGTGCCTGCTGAGGTGCGGGATCAGCGCCTGCTCAGCTGCCTGATAACCGCCAGCTGGGCCGCAGGATTCAGGCCTGCTCAGCTGCCTGATAACCGCCAGATGGGCCGCAGGATTCACGCCTGCTCAGTTGCCTGATAACCGCCAGCTGGGCCGCAGGATTCACGCCTGCTCAGCTGCCTGATAACCGCCAGCTGGGCCTCAGGATTCACGCCTGCTCAGCTGCCTGATAATCGCCAGCTGGGCCGCAGGATTCATGCCTGCTCAGCTGCCTGATTCTTGCCTGCTGAGGCACATGATCCGTGCAGGAGAGCTGCCTGATCAGCACATGAGCAGTCACATGATCAGCGCCTCTCAGTCACCTGATCACTGCATGAAAGACACGTGATCAGTGCCTGCTGAGGTGCGGGATCAGCGCCTGCTCAGCTGCCTGATAATCGCCAGGTGGGCCGCAGGATTCACGCCTGCTCAGCTGCCTGATAACCGCCAGCTGGGCCGTAGGATTCATGCCTGCTCAGCTGCCTGATAACCGCCAGCTGGGCCGCAGGATTCACGCCTGCTCAGCTGCCTGATAACCGCCAGCTGGGCCGCAGGATTCACGCCTGCTCAGCTGCCTGATAATCGCCAGCTGGGCCGCAGGATTCATGCCTGCTCAGCTGCTTGATTCTTGCCTGCTGAGGCACATGATCCGTGCAGGAGAGCTACCTGATCAGCACATGAGCAGTCACATGATCAGCGCCTCTCAGTCACCTGATCACTGCATGACAGGCACGTGATCAGTGCCTGCTGAGGTGCGGGATCAGCGCCTGCTCAGCTGCCTGATAACCGCCAGCTGGGCCGCAGGATTCACGCCTGCTCAGCTGCCTGATAATCGCCAGCTGGGCCGCAGGATTCATGCCTGCTCAGCTGCTTGATTCTTGCCTGCTGAGGCACATGATCCGTGCAGGAGAGCTACCTGATCAGCACATGAGCAGTCACATGATCAGCGCCTCTCAGTCACCTGATCACTGCATGACAGGCACGTGATCAGTGCCTGCTGAGGTGCGGGATCAGCGCCTGCTCAGCTGCCTGATAACCGCCAGCTGGGCCGCAGGATTCATGCCTGCTCAGCTGCCTGATAACCGCCAGCTGGGCCGCAGGATTCAAGCCTGCTCAGCTGACTGATAACCGCCAGCTGGGCCGCAGGATTCAAGACTGCTCAGCTGCCTGATAACCGCCAGCTGGGCCGCAGGATTCACGCCTGCTCAGCTGCCTGATAACCGCCAGCTGGGCCGCAGGATTCATGCCTGCTCAGCTGCCTGATAACCGCCAGCTGGGCCGCAGGATTCATGCCTGCTCAGCTGCCTGATAACCGCCAGCTGGGCCGCAGGATTCATGCCTGCTCAGCTGCCTGATAACCGCCAGCTGGGCCGCAGGATTCACGCCTGCTCAGCTGCCTGATAACCGCCAGCTGGGCCGCAGGATTCACGCCTGCTCAGCTGCCTGATAACCGCCAGCTGGGCCGCAGGATTCATGCCTGCTCAGCTGCCTGATAACCGCCAGCTGGGCCGCAGGATTCACGCCTGCTCAGCTGCCTGATAACCGCCAGCTGGGCCTCAGGATTCATGCCTGTTCAGCTGCCTGATAACCGCCAGCTGGGCCGCGGGATTCACGCCTGCTCAGCTGCCTGATAACCGCCAGCTGGGCCGCAGGATTCACGCCTGCTCAGCTGCCTGATAACCGCCAGCTGGGCCGCAGGATTCATGCCTGCTCAGCTGCCTGATAACCGCCAGCTGGGCCGCAGGATTCATGCCTGCTCAGCTGCCTGATAACCGCCAGCTGGGCCGCAGGATTCATGCCTGCTCAGCTGCTTGATTCTTGCCTGCTGAGGCACAGATCCGTGTAGGAGAGCTACCTGATCAGCACATGAGCAGTCACATGATCAGCGCCTCTCAGTCACCTGATTACTGCATGACAGGCACGTGATCAGTGCCTGCTGAGGTGCGGGATCAGCGCCTGCTCAGCTGCCTGATAACCGCCAGCTGGGCCGCAGGATTCAGGCCTGCTCAGCTGCCTGATAACCGCCAGCTGGGCCGCAGGATTCATGCCTGCTCAGCTGCCTGATAACCGCCAGCTGGGCCGCAGGATTCATGCCTGCTCAGCTGCTTGATTCTTGCCTGCTGAGGCACATGATCCGTGTAGGAGAGCTACCTGATCAGCACATGAGCAGTCACATGATCAGCGCCTCTCAGTCACCTGATCACTGCATGACAGGCACGTGATCAGTGCCTGCTGAGGTGCGGGATCAGCGCCTGCTCAGCTGCCTGATAACCGCCAGCTGGGCCGCAGGATTCAGGCCTGCTCAGCTGCCTGATAACCGCCAGATGGGCCGCAGGATTCACGCCTGCTCAGTTGCCTGATAACCGCCAGCTGGGCCGCAGGATTCACGCCTGCTCAGCTGCCTGATAACCGCCAGCTGGGCCTCAGGATTCACGCCTGCTCAGCTGCCTGATAATCGCCAGCTGGGCCGCAGGATTCATGCCTGCTCAGCTGCTTGATTCTTGCCTGCTGAGGCACATGATCCGTGCAGGAGAGCTACCTGATCAGCCCATGAGCAGTCACATGATCAGCGCCTCTCAGTCACCTGATCACTGCATGAAAGGCACGTGATCAGTGCCTGCTGAGGTGCGGGATCAGCGCCTGCTCAGCTGCCTGATAATCGCCAGCTGGGCCGCAGGATTCATGCCTGCTCAGCTGCCTGATAACCGCCAGCTGGGCCGCAGGATTCATGCCTGCTCAGCTGCCTGATAACCGCCAGCTGGGCCGCAGGATTCATGCCTGCTCAGCTGCCTGATAACCGCCAGCTGGGCCGCAGGATTCACGCCTGCTCAGCTGCCTGATAATCGCCAGCTGGGCCGCAGGATTCATGCCTGCTCAGCTGCTTGATTCTTGCCTGCTGAGGCACATGATCCGTGCAGGAGAGCTACCTGATCAGCACATGAGCAGTCACATGATCAGTGCCTCTCAGTCACCTGATCACTGCATGACAGGCACGTGATCAGTGCCTGCTGAGGTGCGGGATCAGCGCCTGCTCAGCTGCCTGATAACCGCCAGCTGGGCCGCAGGATTCACCCCTGCTCAGCTGCCTGATAATCGCCAGCTGGGCCGCAGGATTCATGCCTGCTCAGCTGCTTGATTCTTGCCTGCTGAGGCACATGATCCGTGCAGGAGAGCTACCTGATCAGCACATGAGCAGTCACATGATCAGCGCCTCTCAGTCACCTGATCACTGCATGACAGGCACGTGATCAGTGCCTGCTGAGGTGCGGGATCAGCGCCTGCTCAGCTGCCTGATAACCGCCAGCTGGGCCGCAGGATTCACGCCTGCTCAGCTGCCTGATAACCGCCAGCTGGGCCGCAGGATTCACGCCTGCTCAGCTGACTGATAACCGCCAGCTGGGCCGCAGGATTCACGCCTGCTCAGCTGCCTGATAACCGCCAGCTGGGCCGCAGGATTCACGCCTGCTCAGCTGCCTGATAACCGCCAGCTGGGCCGCAGGATTCACGCCTGCTCAGCTGCCTGATAATTTCCAGCTGGGCCGCAGGATTCATGCCTGCTCAGCAGCTTGATTCTTGCCTGCTGAGGCACATGATCCGTGGAGGAGAGCGACCTGATCAGCACATGAGCAGTCACATGATCAGCGCGTCTCAGTCACCTGATCACTGCATGACAGGCACGTGATCAGTGCCTGCTGAGGTGCGGGATCAGCGCCTGCTCAGCTGCCTGATAATCGCCAGCTGGGCCGCAGGATTCATGCCTGCTCAGCTGCCTGATAATCGCCAGCTGGGCCGCAGGATTCATGCCTGCTCAGCTGCTTGATTCTTGCCTGCTGAGGCACATGATCCGTGCAGGAGAGCTACCTGATCAGCACATGAGCAGTCACATGATCAGCGCCTCTCAGTCACCTGATCACTGCATGACAGGCACTTGATCAGTGCCTGCTGTGGTGCGGGATCAGCGCCTGCTCAGCTGCCTGATAACCGCCAGCTGGGCCGCAGGATTCACGCCTGCTCAGCTGCCTGATAACCGCCAGCTGGGCCGCAGGATTCACGCCTGCTCAGCTGCCTGATAACCGCCAGCTGGGCCGCAGGATTCACGCCTGCTCAGCTGCCTGATAACCGCCAGCTGGGACGCAGGATTCACGCCTGCTCAGCTGCCTGATAACCGCCAGCTGGGCCGCAGGATTCATGCCTGCTCAGCTGCCTGATAACCGCCAGCTGGGCCGCAGGATTCACGCCTGCTCAGCTGCCTGATAACCGCCAGCTGGGCCGCAGGATTCACGCCTGCTCAGCTGCCTGATAACCGCCAGCTGGGCCGCAGGATTCACGCCTGCTCAGCTGCCTGATAACCGCCAGCTGGGCCGCAGGATTCACGCCTGCTCAGCTGCCTGATAACCGCCAGCTGGGCCGCAGGATTCACGCCTGCTCAGCTGCCTGATAACCGCCAGCTGGGCCGCAGGATTCACGCCTGCTCAGCTGCCTGATAACCGCCAGCTGGGCCTCAGGATTCACGCCTGCTCAGCTGCCTGATAACCGCCAGCTGGGCCGCAGGATTCACGCCTGCTCAGCTGCCTGATAACCGCCAGCTGGGCCGCAGGATTCACGCCTGCTCAGCTGCCTGATAACCGCCAGCTGGGCCGCAGGATTCACGCCTGCTCAGCTGCCTGATAACCGCCAGCTGGGCCGAAGGATTCACGCCTGCTCAGCTGCCTGATAACCGCCAGCTGGGCCGCAGGATTCACGCCTGCTCAGCTGCTTGATTCTTGCCTGCTGAGGCACATGATCCGTGTAGGAGAGCTACCTGATCAGCACATGAGCAGTCACATGATCAGCGCCTCTCAGTCACCTGATCACTGCATGACAGGCACGTGATCAGTGCCTGCTGAGGTGCGGGATCAGCGCCTGCTCAGCTTCCTGATAACCGCCAGCTGGGCCGCAGGATTCATGCCTGCTCAGCTGCCTGATAACCGCCAGCTGGGCCGCAGGATTCACGCCTGCTCAGCTGCCTGATAACCGCCAGCTGGGCCGTAGGATTCATGCCTGCTCAGCTGCTTGATTCTTGCCTGCTGAGGCACATGATCCGTGTAGGAGAGCTACCTGATCAGCACATGAGCAGTCACATGATCAGCGCCTCTCAGTCACCTGATCACTGCATGACAGGCACGTGATCAGTGCCTGCTGAGGTGCGGGATCAGCGCCTGCTCAGCTGCCTGATAACCGCCAGCTGGGCCGCAGATTCATGCCTGCTCAGCTGCCTGATAACCGCCAGCTGGGCCGCAGGATTCACGCCTGCTCAGTTGCCTGATAACCGCCAGCTGGGCCGCAGGATTCATGCCTGCTCAGCTGCCTGATAACCGCCAGCTGGGCCTCAGGATTCACGCCTGCTCAGCTGCCTGATAATCGCCAGCTGGGCCGCAGGATTCATGCCTGCTCAGCTGCTTGATTCTTGCCTGCTGAGGCACATGATCCGTGCAGGAGAGCTACCTGATCAGCACATGAGCAGTCACATGATCAGCGCCTCTCAGTCACCTGATCACTGCATGAAAGACACGTGATCAGTGCCTGCTGAGGTGCGGGATCAGCGCCTGCTCAGCTGCCTGATAATCGCCAGGTGGGCCGCAGGATTCACGCCTGCTCAGCTGCCTGATAAACGCCAGCTGGGCCGCAGGATTCATGCCTGCTCAGCTGCCTGATAACCGCCAGCTGGGCCGCAGGATTCACGCCTGCTCAGCTGCCTGATAACCGCCAGCTGGGCCGCAGGATTCACGCCTGCTCAGCTGCCTGATAATCGCCAGCTGGGCCGCAGGATTCATGCCTGCTCAGCTGCTTGATTCTTGCCTGCTGAGGCACATGATCCGTGCAGGAGAGCTACCTGATCAGCACATGAGCAGTCACATGATCAGCGCCTCTCAGTCTCCTGATCACTGCATGACAGGCACGTGATCAGTGCCTGCTGAGGTGCGGGATCAGCGCCTGCTCAGCTGCCTGATAACCGCCAGCTGGGCCGCAGGATTCATGCCTGCTCAGCTGCCTGATAATCGCCAGCTGGGCCGCAGGATTCATGCCTGCTCAGCTGCTTTATTCTTGTCTGCTGAGGCACATGAACCGTGCAGGAGAGCTACCTGATCAGCACATGAGCAGTCACATGATCAGCGCCTCTCAGTCACCTGATCACTGCATGACAGGCACGTGATCAGTGCCTGCTGAGGTGCGGGATCAGCGCCTGCTCAGCTGCCTGATAACCGCCAGCTGGGCCGCAGGATTCAAGCCTGCTCAGCTGCCTGATAACCGCCAGCTGGGCCGCAGGATTCATGCCTGCTCAGCTGACTGATAACCGCCAGCTGGGCCGCAGGATTCATGCCTGCTCAGCTGCCTGAAAACCGCCAGCTGGGCCGCAGGATTCACGCCTGCTCAGCTGCCTGATAACCGCCAGCTGGGCCGCAGGATTCATGCCTGCTCAGCTGCCTGATAACCTCCAGCTGGGCCGCAGGATTCATGCCTGCTCAGCTGCTTGATTCTTGCCTGCTGAGGCACATGATCCGTGGAGGAGAGCGACCTGATCAGCACATGAGCAGTCACATGATCAGCGCCTCTCAGTCACCTGATCACTGCATGACAGGCACGTGATCAGTGCCTGCTGAGGTGCGGGATCAGCGCCTGCTCAGCTGCCTGATAATCGCCAGCTGGGCCGCAGGATTCATGCCTGCTCAGCTGCCTGATAACCGCCAGCTGGGCCGCAGGATTCATGCCTGCTCAGCTGACTGATATCCGTCAGCTGGGCCGCAGGATTCAAGCCTGCTCAGTTGCCTGATAACCGTCAGCTGGGCCGCAGGATTCACGCCTGCTCAGCTGCCTGATAACCGCCAGCTGGGCCGCAGGATTCACGCCTGCTCAGCTGCCTGATAACCGCCAGCTGGGCCGCAGGATTCACGCCTGCTCAGCTGCCTGATAACCGCCAGCTGGGCCGCAGGATTCACGCCTGCTCAGCTGCCTGATAACCGCCAGCTGGGCCGCAGGATTCATGCCTGCTCAGCTGCCTGATAACCGCCAGCTGGGCCGCAGGATTCACGCCTGCTCAGCTGCCTGATAACCGCCAGCTGGGCCGCAGGATTCACGCCTGCTCAGCTGCCTGATAACCGCCAGCTGGGCAGCAGGATTCACGCCTGCTCAGCTGCCTGATAACCGCCAGCTGGGCCGCAGGATTCATGCCTGCTCAGCTGCCTGATAACCGCCAGCTGGGCCGCAGGATTCATCCCTGCTCAGCTGCCTGATAATCGCCAGCTGGGCCGCAGGATTCATGCCTGCTCAGCTGCTTGATTCTTGCCTGCTGAGGCACATGATCCGTGCAGGAGAGCTACCTGATCAGCACATGAGCAGTCACATGATCAGCGCCTCTCAGTCACCTGATCACTGCATGACAGGCACGTGATCAGTGCCTGCTGAGGTGCGGGATCAGCGCCTGCTCAGCTGCCTGATAATCGCCAGCTGGGCCGCAGGATTCACGCCTGCTCAGCTGCCTGATAATCGCCAGCTGGGCCGGAGGATTCATGCCTGCTCAGCTGCTTGATTCTTGCCTGCTGAGGCACATGATCCTTGCAGGAGAGCTACCTGATCAGCACATGAGCAGTCACAGGATCAGAGCCTCTCAGTCACCTGATCACTGCATGACAGGCATGTGATCAGTGCCTGCTGAGGTGCGGGATCAGCGCCTGCTCAGCTGCATGATAACCGCCAGCTGGGCCGCAGGATTCATGCCTGCTCAGCTGCCTGATAATCGCCAGCTGGGAAGCAGGATTCATGCCTGCTCAGCTGCCTGATAACCGCCAGCTGGGCCGCAGGATTCATGCCTGCTCAGCTGCCTGATAACCGCCAGCTGGGCCGCAGGATTCATGCCTGCTCAGCTGCCTGATAACCGCCAGCTGGGCCGCAGGATTCATGCCTGCTCAGCTGCCTGATAACCGCCAGCTGGGCCGCAGGATTCACGCCTGCTCAGCTGCCTGATAACCGCGAGCTGGGCCGCAGGATTCATGCCTGCTCAGCTGCCTGATAACCGCCAGCTGGGCCGCAGGATTCATGCCTGCTCAGCTGCCTGATAACCGCCAGCTGGGCCGCAGGATTCATGCCTGCTCAGCTGCCTGATAACCGCCAGCTGGGCCGCAGGATTCACGCCTGCTCAGCTGCCTGATAACCGCCAGCTGGGCCGCAGGATTCATGCCTGCTCAGCTGCTTGATTCTTGCCTGCTGAGGCACATGATCCGTGCAGGAGAGGTACCTGATCAGCACATGAGCAGTCACATGATCAGCGCCTCTCAGTCACCTGATCACTGCATGACAGGCACGTGATCAGTGCCTGCTGAGGTGCGGGATCAGCGCCTGCTCAGCTGCCTGATAATCGCCAGCTGGGCCGCAGGATTCACGCCTGCTCAGGTGCCTGATAACCGCCAGCTGGGCCGCAGGATTCATGCCTGCTCAGCTGCCTGATAACCGCCAGCTGGGCCGCAGGATTCACGCCTGCTCAGCTGACTGATAACCGCCAGCTGGGCCGCAGGATTCATGCCTGCTCAGCTGCCTGATAACCGCCAGCTGGGCCGCAGGATTCATGCCTGCTCAGCTGCCTGATAACCGCCAGCTGGGCCGCAGGATTCATGCCTGCTCAGCTGCCTGATAACCGCCAGCTGGGCCGCAGGATTCATGCCTGCTCAGCTGCCTGATAACCGCCAGCTGGGCCGCAGGATTCATGCCTGCTCAGTTGCCTGATAACCGCCAGCTGGGCCGCAGGATTCATGCCTGCTCAGCTGCCTGATAACCGCCAGCTGGGCCTCAGGATTCACGCCTGCTCAGCTGCCTGATAATCGCCAGATGGGCCGCAGGATTCATGCCTGCTCAGCTGCTTGATTCTTGCCTGCTGAGGCACATGATCCGTGCAGGAGAGCTACCTGATCAGCACATGAGCAGTCACATGATCAGCGCCTCTCAGTCACCTGATCACTGCATGAAAGGCACGTGATCAGTGCCTGCTGAGGTGCGGGATCAGCGCCTGCTCAGCTGCCTGATAATCGCCAGCTGGGCCGCAGGATTCACGCCTGCTCAGCTGCCTGATAATCGCCAGCTGGGCCGCAGGATTCATGCCTGCTCAGCTGCTTGATTCTTGCCTGCTGAGGCACATGATCCGTGCAGGAGAGCTACCTGATCAGCACATGAGCAGTCACATGATCAGCGCCTCTCAGTCACCTGATCACTGCATGACAGGCACGTGATCAGTGCCTGCTGAGGTGCGGGATCAGCGCCTGCTCAGCTGCCTGATAACCGCCAGCTGGGCCGCAGGATTCATGCCTGCTCAGCTGCCTGATAACCGCCAGCTGGGCCGCAGGATTCACGCCTGCTCAGCTGCCTGATAACCGCCAGCTGGGCCGCAGGATTCACACCTGCTCAGCTGCCTGATAACCGCCAGCTGGGCCGCAGGATTCACGCCTGCTCAGCTGCCTGATAACCGCCAGCTGGTCCGCAGGATTCATGCCTGCTCAGCTGCTTGATTCTAGCCTGCTGAGGCACATGATCCGTGCAGGAGAGCTACCTGATCAGCACATGAGCAGTCACATGATCAGCGCCTCTCAGTCACCTGATCACTGCATGACAGGCACGTGATCAGTGCCTGCTGAGGTGCGGGATCAGCGCCTGCTCAGCTGCCTGATAATCGCCAGCTGGGCCGCAGGATTCACGCCTGCTCAGCTGCCTGATAACCGCCAGCTGGGCCGCAGGATTCACGCCTGCTCAGCTGCCTGATAACCGCCAGCTGGGCCGCAGGATTCATGCCTGCTCAGCTGACTGATAACCGCCAGCTGGGCCGCAGGATTCATGCCTGCTCAGCTGCCTGATAACCGCCAGCTGGGCCGCAGGATTCATGCCTGCTCAGCTGCCTGATAACCGCCAGCTGGGCCGCAGGATTCACGCCTGCTCAGCTGACTGATAACCGCCAGCTGGGCCGCAGGATTCACACCTGCTCAGCTGCCTGATAACCGCCAGCTGGGCCGCAGGATTCACGCCTGCTCAGCTGCCTGATAACCGCCAGCTGGGCCGCAGGATTCACGCCTGCTCAGCTGCCTGATAATTTCCAGCTGGGCCGCAGGATTCATGCCTGCTCAGCAGCTTGATTCTTGACTGCTGAGGCACATGATCCGTGGAGGAGAGCGACCTGATCAGCACATGAGCAGTCACATGATCAGCGCGTCTCAGTCACCTGATCACTGCATGACAGGCACGTGATCAGTGCCTGCTGAGGTGCGGGATCAGCGCCTGCTCAGCTGCCTGATAATCGCCAGCTGGGCCGCAGGATTCATGCCTGCTCAGCTGCCTGATAATCGCCAGCTGGGCCGCAGGATTCATGCCTGCTCAGCTGTTTGATTCTTGCCTGCTGAGGCACATGATCCGTGCAGGAGAGCTACCTGATCAGCACATGAGCAGTCACATGATCAGCGCCTCTCAGTCACCTGATCACTGCATGACAGGCACGTGATCAGTGCCTGCTGAGGTGCGGGATCAGCGCCTGCTCAGCTGCCTGAAAACCGCCAGCTGGGCCGCAGGATTCACGCCTGCTCAGCTGCCTGATAACCGCCAGCTGGGCCGCAGGATTCACGCCTGCTCAGCTGCCTGATAACCGCCAGCTGGGCCGCAGGATTCACGCCTGCTCAGCTGCCTGATAACCGCCAGCTGGGCCGCAGGATTCACGCCTGCTCAGCTGCCTGATAACCGCCAGCTGGGACGCAGGATTCACGCCTGCTCAGCTGCCTGATAACCGCCAGCTGGGCCGCAGGATTCACGCCTGCTCAGCTGCCTGATAACCGCCAGCTGGGCCGCAGGATTCATGCCTGCTCAGCTGCCTGATAACCGCCAGCTGGGCCGCAGGATTCATGCCTGCTCAGCTGCCTGATAACCGCCAGCTGGGCCGCAGGATTCACGCCTGCTCAGCTGCCTGATAACCGCCAGCTGGGCCGCAGGATTCATGCCTGCTCAGCTGACTGATAACCGCCAGCTGGGCCGCAGGATTCACGCCTGCTCAGCTGCCTGATAACCACCAGCTGGGCCGCAGGATTCACGCCTGCTCAGCTGCCTGATAACCGCCAGCTGGGCCGCAGGATTCACGCCTGCTCAGCTGCCTGATAATCGCCAGCTGGGCCGCAGGATTCATGCCTGCTCAGCTGCTTGATTCTTGCCTGCTGAGGCACATGATCCGTGCAGGAGAGCTACCTGATCAGCACATGAGCAGTCACATGATCAGCGCCTCTCAGTCACCTGATCACTGCATGACAGGCACGTGATCAGTGCCTGCTGAGGTGCGGGATCAGCGCCTGCTCAGCTGCCTGATAATCGCCAGCTGGGCCGCAGGATTCACGCCTGCTCAGCTGCCTGATAATCGCCAGCTGGGCCGGAGGATTCATGCCTGCTCAGCTGCTTGATTCTTGCCTGCTGAGGCACATGATCCGTGCAGGAGAGCTACCTGATCAGCACATGAGCAGTCACATGATCAGCGCCTCTCAGTCACCTGATCACTGCATGACAGGCACGTGATCAGTGCCTGCTGAGGTGCGGGATCAGCGCCTGCTCAGCTGCCTGATAACCGCCAGCTGGGCCGCAGGATTCATGCCTGCTCAGCTGCCTGATAACCGCCAGCTGGGCCGCAGGATTCATGCCTGCTCAGCTGCCTGATAACCGCCAGCTGGGCCGCAGGATTCATGCCTGCTCAGCTGCCTGATAACCGCCAGCTGGGCCGCAGGATTCACGCCTGCTTAGCTGCCTGATAACCGCCAGCTGGGCCGCAGGATTCACGCCTGCTCAGCTGCCTGATAACCGCCAGCTGGGCCGCAGGATTCACGCCTGCTCAGCTGCCTGATAACCGCGAGCTGGGCCGCAGGATTCACGCCTGCTCAGCTGCCTGATAACCGCCAGCTGGGCCGCAGGATTCACGCCTGCTCAGCTGCCTGATAACCGCCAGCTGGGCCGCAGGATTCACGCCTGCTCAGCTGCCTGATAACCGCCAGCTGGGCCGCAGGATTCACGCCTGCTCAGCTGCCTGATAACCGCCAGCTGGGCCGCAGGATTCACGCCTGCTCAGCTGCCTGATAACCGCCAGCTGGGCCGCAGGATTCACGCCTGCTCAGCTGCCTGATAACCGCCAGCTGGGCCGCAGGATTCACGCCTGCTCAGCTGCCTGATAACCGCCAGCTGGGCCGCAGGATTCACGCCTGCTCAGCTGCCTGATAACCGCCAGCTGGGCCGCAGGATTCACGCCTGCTCAGCTGCCTGATAACCGCCAGCTGGGCCGCAGGATTCATGCCTGCTCAGCTGCTTGATTCTTGCCTGCTGAGGCACATGATCCGTGTAGGAGAGCTACCTGATCAGCACATGAGCAGTCACATGATCAGCGCCTCTCAGTCACCTGATCACTGCATGACAGGCACGTGATCAGTGCCTGCTGAGGTGCGGGATCAGCGCCTGCTCAGCTGCCTGATAACCGCCAGCTGGGCCGCAGGATTCAGGCCTGCTCAGCTGCCTGATAACCGCCAGCTGGGCCGCAGGATTCACGCCTGCTCAGCTGCCTGATAACCGCCAGCTGGGCCGCAGGATTCATGCCTGCTCAGCTGCTTGATTCTTGCCTGCTGAGGCACATGATCCGTGTAGGAGAGCTACCTGATCAGCACATGAGCAGTCACATGATCAGCGCCTCTCAGTCACCTGATCACTGCATGACAGGCACGTGATCAGTGCCTGCTGAGGTGCGGGATCAGCGCCTGCTCAGCTGCCTGATAACCGCCAGCTGGGCCGCAGGATTCAGGCCTGCTCAGCTGCCTGATAACCGCCAGCTGGGCCGCAGGATTCACGCCTGCTCAGTTGCCTGATAACCGCCAGCTGGGCCGCAGGATTCACGCCTGCTCAGCTGCCTGATAACCGCCAGCTGGGCCTCAGGATTCACGCCTGCTCAGCTGCCTGATAATCGCCAGCTGGGCCGCAGGATTCATGCCTGCTCAGCTGCTTGATTCTTGCCTGCTGAGGCACATGATCCGTGCAGGAGAGCTACCTGATCAGCACATGAGCAGTCACATGATCAGCGCCTCTCAGTCACCTGATCACTGCATGAAAGACACGTGATCAGTGCCTGCTGAGGTGCGGGATCAGCGCCTGCTCAGCTGCCTGATAATCGCCAGGTGGGCCGCAGGATTCACGCCTGCTCAGCTGCCTGATAACCGCCAGCTGGGCCGCAGGATTCATGCCTGCTCAGCTGCCTGATAACCGCCAGCTGGGCCGCAGGATTCACGCCTGCTCAGCTGCCTGAGAACCGCCAGCTGGGCCGCAGGATTCACGCCTGCTCAGCTGCCTGATAATCGCCAGCTGGGCCGCAGGATTCATGCCTGCTCAGCTGCTTGATTCTTGCCTGCTGAGGCACATGATCCGTGCAGGAGAGCTACCTGATCAGCACATGAGCAGTCACATGATCAGCGCCTCTCAGTCACCTGATCACTGCATGACAGGCACGTGATCAGTGCCTGCTGAGGTGCGGGATCAGCGCCTGCTCAGCTGCCTGATAACCGCCAGCTGGGCCGCAGGATTCACGCCTGCTCAGCTGCCTGATAATCGCCAGCTGGGCCGCAGGATTCATGCCTGCTCAGCTGCTTGATTCTTGCCTGCTGAGGCACATGATCCGTGCAGGAGAGCTACCTGATCAGCACATGAGCAGTCACATGATCAGCGCCTCTCAGTCACCTGATCACTGCATGACAGGCACGTGATCAGTGCCTGCTGAGGTGCGGGATCAGCGCCTGCTCAGCTGCCTGATAACCGCCAGCTGGGCCGCAGGATTCACGCCTGCTCAGCTGCCTGATAACCGCCAGCTGGGCCGCAGGATTCACGCCTGCTCAGCTGCCTGATAACCGCCAGCTGGGCCGCAGGATTCACGCCTGCTCAGCTGCCTGATAACCGCCAGCTGGGCCGCAGGATTCACGCCTGCTCAGCTGCCTGATAACCGCCAGCTGGGCCGCAGAATTCACGCCTGCTCAGCTGCCTGATAATTTCCAGCTGGGCCGCAGGATTCATGCCTGCTCAGCAGCTTGATTCTTGCCTGCTGAGGCACATGATCCGTGGAGGAGAGCGACCTGATCAGCACATGAGCAGTCACATGATCAGCGCGTCTCAGTCACCTGATCACTGCATGACAGGCACGTGATCAGTGCCTGCTGAGGTGCGGGATCAGCGCCTGCTCAGCTGCCTGATAATCGCCAGCTGGGCCGCAGGATTCACGCCTGCTCAGCTGCCTGATAATCGCCAGCTGGGCCGCAGGATTCATGCCTGCTCAGCTGCTTGATTCTTGCCTGCTGAGGCACATGATCCGTGCAGGAGAGCTACCTGATCAGCACATGAGCAGTCACATGATCAGCGCCTCTCAGTCACCTGATCACTGCATGACAGGCACTTGATCAGTGCCTGCTGAGGTGCGGGATCAGCGCCTGCTCAGCTGCCTGATAACCGCCAGCTGGGCCGCAGGATTCACGCCTGCTCAGCTGCCTGATAACCGCCATCTGGGCCGCAGGATTCACGCCTGCTCAGCTGCCTGATAACCGCCAGCTGGGCCGCAGGATTCACGCCTGCTCAGCTGCCTGATAACCGCCAGCTGGGACGCAGGATTCACGCCTGCTCAGCTGCCTGATAACCGCCAGCTGGGCCGCAGGATTCACGCCTGCTCAGCTGCCTGATAACCGCCAGCTGGGCCGCAGGATTCACGCCTGCTCAGCTGCCTGATAACCGCCAGCTGGGCCGCAGGATTCACGCCTGCTCAGCTGCCTGATAACCGCCAGCTGGGCCGCAGGATTCACGCCTGCTCAGCTGCCTGATAACCGCCAGCTGGGCCGCAGGATTCACGCCTGCTCAGCTGCCTGATAACCGCCAGCTGGGCCGCAGGATTCACGCCTGCTCAGCTGCCTGATAACCGCCAGCTGGGCCGCAGGATTCACGCCTGCTCAGCTGCCTGATAACCGCCAGCTGGGCCTCAGGATTCACGCCTGCTCAGCTGCCTGATAACCGCCAGCTGGGCCTCAGGATTCACGCCTGCTCAGCTGCCTGATAACCGCCAGCTGGGCCGCAGGATTCACGCCTGCTCAGCTGCCTGATAACCGCCAGCTGGGCCGCAGGATTCACGCCTGCTCAGCTGCCTGATAACCGCCAGCTGGGCCGCAGGATTCACGCCTGCTCAGCTGCCTGATAACCGCCAGCTGGGCCGCAGGATTCACGCCTGCTCAGCTGCTTGATTCTTGCCTGCTGAGGCACATGATCCGTGTAGGAGAGCTACCTGATCAGCACATGAGCAGTCACATGATCAGCGCCTCTCAGTCACCTGATCACTGCATGACAGGCACGTGATTAGTGCCTGCTGAGGTGTGGGATCAGCGCCTGCTCAGCTGCCTGATAACCGCCAGCTGGGCCGCAGGATTCAGGCCTGCTCAGCTGCCTGATAACCGCCAGCTGGGCCGCAGGATTCACGCCTGCTCAGCTGCCTGATAACCGCCAGCTGGGCCGCAGGATTCACGCCTGCTCAGCTGCTTGATTCTTGCCTGCTGAGGCACATGATCCGTGTAGGAGAGCTACCTGATCAGCACATGAGCAGTCACATGATCAGCGCCTCTCAGTCACCTGATCACTGCATGACAGGCACGTGATCAGTGCCTGCTGAGGTGCGGGATCAGCGCCTGCTCAGCTGCCTGATAACCGCCAGCTGGGCCGCAGGATTCAGGCCTGCTCAGCTGCCTGATAACCGCCAGCTGGGCCGCAGGATTCACGCCTGCTCAGTTGCCTGATAACCGCCAGCTGGGCCGCAGGATTCACGCCTGCTCAGCTGCCTGATAACCGCCAGCTGGGCCTCAGGATTCACGCCTGCTCAGCTGCCTGATAATCGCCAGCTGGGCCGCAGAATTCATGCCTGCTCAGCTGCTTGATTCTTGCCTGCTGAGGCACATGATCCGTGCAGGAGAGCTACCTGATCAGCACATGAGCAGTCACATGATCAGCGCCTTCAGTCACCTGATCACTGCATGAAAGGCACGTGATCAGTGCCTGCTGAGGTGCGGGATCAGCGCCTGCTCAGCTGCCTGATAATCGCCAGGTGGGCCGCAGGATTCACGCCTGCTCAGCTGCCTGATAACCGCCAGCTGGGCCGCAGGATTCATGCCTGCTCAGCTGCCTGATAACCGCCAGCTGGGCCGCAGGATTCACGCCTGCTCAGCTGCCTGATAACCGCCAGCTGGGCCGCAGGATTCACGCCTGCTCAGCTGCCTGATAATCGCCAGCTGGGCCGCAGGATTCATGCCTGCTCAGCTGCTTGATTCTTGCCTGCTGAGGCACATGATCCGTGCAGGAGAGCTACCTGATCAGCACATGAGCAGTCACATGATCAGCGCCTCTCAGTCACCTGATCACTGCATGACAGGCACGTGATCAGTGCCTGCTGAGGTGCGGGATCAGCGCCTGCTCAGCTGCCTGATAACCGCCAGCTGGGCCGCAGGATTCACGCCTGCTCAGCTGCCTGATAATCGCCAGCTGGGCCGCAGGATTCATGCCTGCTCAGCTGCTTGATTCTTGCCTGCTGAGGCACATGATCCGTGCAGGAGAGCTACCTGATCAGCACATGAGCAGTCACATGATCAGCGCCTCTCAGTCACCTGATCACTGCATGACAGGCACGTGATTAGTGCCTGCTGAGGTGCGGGATCAGCGCCTGCTCAGCTGCCTGATAACCGCCAGCTGGGCCGCAGGATTCACGCCTGCTCAGCTGCCTGATAACCGCCAGCTGGGCCGCAGGATTCATGCCTGCTCAGCTGACTGATAATCGCCAGCTGGGCCGCAGGATTCACGCCTGCTCAGCTGCCTGATAACCGCCAGCTGGGCCGCAGGATTCATGCCTGCTCAGCTGCCTGATAACCGCCAGCTGGGCCGCAGGATTCACGCCTGCTCAGCTGCCTGATAATTTCCAGGTGGGCCGCAGGATTCATGCCTGCTCAGCTGCTTGATTCTTGCCTGCTGAGGCACATGATCCGTGGAGGAGAGCGACCTGATCAGCACATGAGCAGTCACATGATCAGCGCGTCTCAGTCACCTGATCACTGCATGACAGGCACGTGATCAGTGCCTGCTGAGGTGCGGGATCAGCGCCTGCTCAGCTGCCTGATAATCGCCAGCTGGGCCGCAGGATTCATGCCTGCTCAGCTGCCTGATAACCGCCAGCTGGGCCGCAGGATTCATGCCTGCTCAGCTGCCTGATAACCGCCAGCTGGGCCGCAGGATTCACGCCTGCTCAGCTGCCTGATAACCGCCAGCTGGGCCGCAGGATTCATGCCTGCTCAGCTGCCTGATAACCGCCAGGTGGGCCGCAGGATTCATGCCTGCTCAGCTGCCTGATAACCGCCAGCTGGGCCGCAGGATTCACGCCTGCTCAGCTGCCTGATAACCGCCAGCTGGGCCGCAGGATTCATGCCTGCTCAGCTGCTTGATTCTTGCCTGCTGAGGCACATGATCCGTGCAGGAGAGGTACCTGATCAGCACATGAGCAGTCACATGATCAGCGCCTCTCAGTCACCTGATCACTGCATGACAGGCACGTGATCAGTGCCTGCTGAGGTGCGGGATCAGCGCCTGCTCAGCTGCCTGATAATCGCCAGCTGGGCCGCAGGATTCACGCCTGCTCAGCTGCCTGATAACCGCCAGCTGGGCCGCAGGATTCACGCCTGCTCAGCTGCCTGATAACCGCCAGCTGGGCCGCAGGATTCACGCCTGCTCAGCTGCCTGATAACCGCCAGGTGGGCCGCAGGATTCAGGCCTGCTCAGCTGCCTGATAACCGCCAGCTGGGCCGCAGGATTCACGCCTGCTCAGCTGCCTGATAACCGCCAGCTGGGCCGCAGGATTCATGCCTGCTCAGCTGCTTGATTCTTGCCTGCTGAGGCACATGATCCGTGCAGGAGAGGTACCTGATCAGCACATGAGCAGTCACATGATCAGCGCCTCTCAGTCACCTGATCACTGCATGACAGGCACGTGATCAGTGCCTGCTGAGGTGCGGGATCAGCGCCTGCTCAGCTGCCTGATAATCGCCAGCTGGGCCGCAGGATTCACGCCTGCTCAGGTGCCTGATAACCGCCAGCTGGGCCGCAGGATTCACGCCTGCTCAGCTGCCTGATAACCGCCAGCTGGGCCGCAGGATTCACGCCTGCTCAGCTGCCTGATAACCGCCAGCTGGGCCGCAGGATTCACGCCTGCTCAGTTGCCTGATAACCGCCAGCTGGGCCGCAGGATTCACGCCTGCTCAGCTGCCTGATAACCGCCAGCTGGGCCTCAGGATTCACGCCTGCTCAGCTGCCTGATAATCGCCAGCTGGGCCGCAGGATTCATGCCTGCTCAGCTGCTTGATTCTTGCCTGCTGAGGCACATGATCCGTGCAGGAGAGCTACCTGATCAGCACATGAGCAGTCACATGATCAGCGCCTCTCAGTCACCTGATCACTGCATGAAAGGCACGTGATCAGTGCCTGCTGAGGTGCGGGATCAGCGCCTGCTCAGCTGCCTGATAATCGCCAGCTGGGCCGCAGGATTCACGCCTGCTCAGCTGCCTGATAAACGCCAGCTGGGCCGCAGGATTCATGCCTGCTCAGCTGCTTGATTCTTGCCTGCTGAGGCACATGATCCGTGCAGGAGAGCTACCTGATCAGCACATGAGCAGTCACATGATCAGCGCCTCTCAGTCACCTGATCACTGCATGAAAGGCACGTGATCAGTGCCTGCTGAGGTGCGGGATCAGCGCCTGCTCAGCTGCCTGATAACCGCCAGCTGGGCCGCAGGATTCACGCCTGCTCAGCTGCCTGATAACCGCCAGCTGGGCCGCAGGATTCACGCCTGCTCAGCTGCCTGATAACCGCCAGCTGGGCCGCAGGATTCACACCTGCTCAGCTGCCTGATAACCGCCAGCTGGGCCGCAGGATTCATGCCTGCTCAGCTGCCTGATAACCGCCAGCTGGGCCGCAGGATTCATGCCTGCTCAGCTGCTTGATTCTTGCCTGCTGAGGCACATGATCCGTGCAGGAGAGCTACCTGATCAGCACATGAGCAGTCACATGATCAGCGCCTCTCAGTCACCTGATCACTGCATGACAGGCACGTGATCAGTGCCTGCTGAGGTGCGGGATCAGCGCCTGCTCAGCTGCCTGATAATCGCCAGCTGGGCCGCAGGATTCACGCCTGCTCAGCTGCCTGATAACCGCCAGCTGGGCCGCAGGATTCACGCCTGCTCAGCTGCCTGATAACCGCCAGCTGGGCCGCAGGATTCACGCCTGCTCAGCTGACTGATAACCGCCAGCTGGGCCGCAGGATTCACGCCTGCTCAGCTGCCTGATAACCGCCAGCTGGGCCGCAGGATTCACGCCTGCTCAGCTGCCTGATAACCGCCAGCTGGGCCGCAGGATTCATGCCTGCTCAGCTGCCTGATAACCGCCAGCTGGGCCGCAGGATTCATGCCTGCTCAGCAGCCTGATAACCGCCAGCTGGGCCGCAGGATTCATGCCTGCTCAGCTGCCTGATAACCGCCAGCTGGGCCGCAGGATTCACGCCTGCTCAGCTGCCTGATAATCTCCAGCTGGGCCGCAGGATTCATGCCTGCTCAGCTGCTTGATTCTTGCCTGCTGAGGCACATGATCCGTGGAGGAGAGCGACCTGATCAGCACATGAGCAGTCACATGATCAGCGCGTCTCAGTCACCTGATCACTGCATGACAGGCACGTGATCAGTGCCTGCTGAGGTGCGGGATCAGCGCCTGCTCAGCTGCCTGATAATCGCCAGCTGGGCCGCAGGATTCACGCCTGCTCAGCTGCCTGATAATCGCCAGCTGGGCCGCAGGATTCATGCCTGCTCAGCTGCTTGATTCTTGCCTGCTGAGGCACATGATCCGTGCAGGAGAGCTACCTGATCAGCACATGAGCAGTCACATGATCAGCGCCTCTCAGTCACCTGATCACTGCATGACAGGCACTTGATCAGTGCCTGCTGAGGTGCGGGATCAGCGCCTGCTCAGCTGCCTGATAACCGCCAGCTGGGCCGCAGGATTCACGCCTGCTCAGCTGCCTGATAACCGCCAGCTGGGCCACAGGATTCACGCCTGCTCAGCTGCCTGATAACCGCCAGCTGGGCCGCAGGATTCACGCCTGCTCAGCTGCCTGATAACCGCCAGCTGGGCCGCAGGATTCACGCCTGCTCAGCTGCCTGATAACCGCCAGCTGGGACGCAGGATTCACGCCTGCTCAGCTGCCTGATAACCGCCAGCTGGGCCGCAGGATTCACGCCTGCTCAGCTGCCTGATAACCGCCAGCTGGGCCGCAGGATTCACGCCTGCTCAGCTGCCTGATAACCGCCAGCTGGGCCGCAGGATTCACGCCTGCTCATCTGCCTGATAACCGCCAGCTGGGCCGCAGGATTCACGCCTGCTCAGCTGCCTGATAACCGCCAGCTGGGCCGCAGGATTCATGCCTGCTCAGCTGCTTGATTCTTGCCTGCTGAGGCACATGATCCGTGCAGGAGAGCTACCTGATCAGCACATGAGCAGTCACATGATCAGCGCCTCTCAGTCACCTGATCACTGCATGAAAGGCACGTGATCAGTGCCTGCTGAGGTGCGGGATCAGCGCCTGCTCAGCTGCCTGATAATCGCCAGCTGGGCCGCAGGATTCACGCCTGCTCAGCTGCCTGATAATCGCCAGCTGGGCCGCAGGATTCATGCCTGCTCAGCTGCTTGATTCTTGCCTGCTGAGGCACATGATCCGTGCAGGAGAGCTACCTGATCAGCACATGAGCAGTCACATGATCAGCGCCTCTCAGTCACCTGATCACTGCATGACAGGCACGTGATCAGTGCCTGCTGAGGTGCGGGATCAGCGCCTGCTCAGCTGCCTGATAACCGCCAGCTGGGCCGCAGGATTCACGCCTGCTCAGCTGCCTGATAACGGCCAGCTGGGCCGCAGAATTCACGCCTGCTCAGCTGCCTGATAACCGCCAGCTGGGCCGCAGGATTCACACCTGCTCAGCTGCCTGATAACCGCCAGCTGGGCCGCAGGATTCACGCCTGCTCAGCTGCCTGATAACCGCCAGCTGGGCCGCAGGATTCATGCCTGCTCAGCTGCTTGATTCTTGCCTGCTGAGGCACATGATCCGTGCAGGAGAGCTACCTGATCAGCACATGAGCAGTCACATGATCAGCGCCTCTCAGTCACCTGATCACTGCATGACAGGCACGTGATCAGTGCCTGCTGAGGTGCGGGATCAGCGCCTGCTCAGCTGCCTGATAATGGCCAGCTGGGCCGCAGGATTCACGCCTGCTCAGCTGCCTGATAACCGCCAGCTGGGCCGCAGGATTCACGCCTGCTCAGCTGCCTGATAACCGCCAGCTGGGCCGCAGGATTCATGCCTGCTCAGCTGCCTGATAACCGCCAGCTGGGCCGCAGGATTCACGCCTGCTCAGCTGCCTGATAACCGCCAGCTGGGCCGCAGGATTCACGCCTGCTCAGCTGCCTGATAACAGCCAGCTGGGCCGCAGGATTCACGCCTGCTCAGCTGCCTGATAACCGCCAGCTGGGCCGCAGGATTCATGCCTGCTCAGCTGCCTGATAACCGCCAGCTGGGCCGCAGGATTCACGCCTGCTCAGCTGCCTGATAACCGCCAGCTGGGCCGCAGGATTCACGCCTGCTCAGCTGCCTGATAATTTCCAGCTGGGCCGCAGGATTCATGCCTGCTCAGCTGCTTGATTCTTGCCTGCTGAGGCACATGATCCGTGGAGGAGAGCGACCTGATCAGCACATGAGCAGT
This sequence comes from Bos javanicus, assembly GCF_032452875.1. Lineage (NCBI taxonomy): Eukaryota > Metazoa > Chordata > Mammalia > Artiodactyla > Bovidae > Bos > Bos javanicus. The sequence goes on from NW_026893630.1 coordinate 213,525, forward strand.
CACATGATCAGCGCCTCTCAGTCACCTGATCACTGCATGACAGGCACGTGATCAGTGCCTGCTGAGGTGCGGGATCAGCGCCTGCTCAGCTGCCTGATAATCGCCAGCTGGGCCGCAGGATTCACGCCTGCTCAGCTGCCTGATAATCGCCAGCTGGGCCGCAGGATTCATGCCTGCTCAGCTGCTTGATTCTTGCCTGCTGAGGCACATGATCCGTGCAGGAGAGCTACCTGATCAGCACATGAGCAGTCACATGATCAGCGCCTCTCAGTCACCTGATCACTGCATGACAGGCACGTGATCAGTGCCTGCTGAGGTGCGGGATCAGCGCCTGCTCAGCTGCCTGATAACCGCCAGCTGGGCCGCAGGATTCACGCCTGCTCAGCTGCCTGATAACCGCCAGCTGGGCCGCAGGATTCACGCCTGCTCAGCTGCCTGATAACCGCCAGCTGGGCCGCAGGATTCACGCCTGCTCAGCTGCCTGATAACCGCCAGCTGGGCCGCAGGATTCACGCCTGCTCAGCTGCCTGATAACCGCCAGCTGGGCCGCAGGATTCACGCCTGCTCAGCTGCCTGATAACCGCCAGCTGGGCCGCAGGATTCACGCCTGCTCAGCTGCCTGATAACCGCCAGCTGGGCCGCAGGATTCACGCCTGCTCAGCTGCCTGATAACCGCCAGCTGGGCCGCAGGATTCACGCCTGCTCAGCTGCCTGATAACCGCCAGCTGGGCCGCAGGATTCATGCCTGCTCAGCTGCCTGATAACCGCCAGCTGGGCCGCAGGATTCACGCCTGCTCAGCTGCCTGATAACCGCCAGCTGGGCCGCAGGATTCACGCCTGCTCAGCTGCCTGATAACCGCCAGCTGGGCCGCAGGATTCACGCCTGCTCAGCTGCCTGATAACCGCCAGCTGGGCCGCAGGATTCACGCCTGCTCAGCTGCCTGATAATCGCCAGCTGGGCCGCAGGATTCATGCCTGCTCAGCTGCTTGATTCTTGCCTGCTGAGGCACATGATCCGTGCAGGAGAGCTACCTGATCAGCACATGAGCAGTCACATGATCAGCGCCTCTCAGTCACCTGATCACTGCATGACAGGCACGTGATCAGTGCCTGCTGAGGTGCGGGATCAGCGCCTGCTCAGCTGCCTGATAATCGCCAGCTGGGCCGCAGGATTCACGCCTGCTCAGCTGCCTGATAATCGCCAGCTGGGCCGCAGGATGCATGCCTGCTCAGCTGCTTGATTCTTGCCTGCTGAGGCACATGATCCGTGCAGGAGAGCTACCTGATCAGCACATGAGCAGTCACATGATCAGCGCCTCTCAGTCACCTGATCACTGCATGACGGGCACGTGATCAGTGCCTGCTGAGGTGCGGGATCAGCGCCTGCTCAGCTGCCTGATAACCGCCAGCTGGGCCGCAGGATTCACGCCTGCTCAGCTGCCTGATAACCGCCAGCTGGGCCGCAGGATTCACGCCTGCTCAGCTGCCTGATAACCGCCAGCTGGGCCGCAGGATTCACGCCTGCTCAGCTGCCTGATAACCGCCAGCTGGGCCGCAGGATTCACGCCTGCTCAGCTGCCTGATAACCGCCAGCTGGGCCGCAGGATTCACGCCTGCTCAGCTGCCTGATAACCGCCAGCTGGGCCGCAGGATTCACGCCTGCTCAGCTGCCTGATAACCGTGAGCTGGGCCGCAGGATTCACGCCTGCTCAGCTGCCTGATAACCGCCAGCTGGGCCGCAGGATTCACGCCTGCTCAGCTGCCTGATAACCGCCAGCTGGGCCGCAGGCTTCACGCCTGCTCAGCTGCCTGATAACCGCCAGCTGGGCCGCAGGATTCACGCCTGCTCAGCTGCCTGATAACCGCCAGCTGGGCCGCAGGATTCACGCCTGCTCAGCTGCCTGATAACCGCCAGCTGGGCCGCAGGATTCACGCCTGCTCAGCTGCCTGATAACCGCCAGCTGGGCCGCAGTATTCATGCCTGCTCAGCTGCCTGATAACCGCCAGCTGGGCCGCAGGATTCATGCCTGCTCAGCTGCCTGATAACCGCCAGCTGGGCCGCAGGATTCACGCCTGCTCAGCTGCCTGATAACCGCCAGCTGGGCCGCAGGATTCACGCCTGCTCAGCTGCCTGATAACCGCCAGCTGGGCCGCAGGATTCACGCCTGCTCAGCTGCCTGATAACCGCCAGCTGGGCCGCAGGATTCACGCCTGCTCAGCTGCCTGATAACCGCCAGCTGGGCCGCAGGATTCATGCCTGCTCAGCTGCTTGATTCTTGCCTGCTGAGGCACATGATCCGTGTAGGAGAGCTACCTGATCAGCACATGAGCAGTCACATGATCAGCGCCTCTCAGTCACCTGATCACTGCATGACAGGCACGTGATCAGTGCCTGCTGAGGTGCGGGATCAGCGCCTGCTCAGCTGCCTGATAACCGCCAGCTGGGCCGCAGGATTCAGGCCTGCTCAGCTGCCTGATAACCGCCAGCTGGGCCGCAGGATTCACGCCTGCTCAGCTGCCTGATAACCGCCAGCTGGGCCGCAGGATTCATGCCTGCTCAGCTGCTTGATTCTTGCCTGCTGAGGCACATGATCCGTGTAGGAGAGCTACCTGATCAGCACATGAGCAGTCACATGATCAGCGCCTCTCAGTCACCTGATCACTGCATGACAGGCACGTGATCAGTGCCTGCTGAGGTGCGGGATCAGCGCCTGCTCAGCTGCCTGATAACCGCCAGCTGGGCCGCAGGATTCAGGCCTGCTCAGCTGCCTGATAACCGCCAGCTGGGCCGCAGGAATCACGCCTGCTCAGCTGCCTGATAACCGCCAGCTGGGCCGCAGGATTCACGCCTGCTCAGCTGCCTGATAACCGCCAGCTGGGCCTCAGGATTCACGCCTGCTCAGCTGCCTGATAATCGCCAGCTGGGCCGCAGGATTCATGCCTGCTCAGCTGCTTGATTCTTGCCTGCTGAGGCACATGATCCGTGCAGGAGAGCTACCTGATCAGCACATGAGCAGTCACATGATCAGCGCCTCTCAGTCACCTGATCACTGCATGAAAGACACGTGATCAGTGCCTGCTGAGGTGCGGGATCAGCGCCTGCTCAGCTGCCTGATAATCGCCAGCTGGGCCGCAGGATTCACGCCTGCTCAGCTGCCTGATAATCGACAGCTGGGCCGCAGGATTCATGCCTGCTCAGCTGCTTGATTCGTGCCTGCTGAGGCACATGATCCGTGCAGGAGAGCTACCTGATCAGCACATGAGCAGTCACATGATCAGCGCCTCTCAGTCACCTGATCACTGCATGACAGGCACGTGATCAGTGCCTGCTGAGGTGCGGGATCAGCGCCTGCTCAGCTGCCTGATAACGGCCAGCTGGGCCGCAGGATTCACGCCTGCTCAGCTGCCTGATAACCGCCAGCTGGGCCGCAGGATTCACGCCTGCTCAGCTGCCTGATAACCGCCAGCTGGGCCGCAGGATTCACGCCTGCTCAGCTGACTGATAACCGCCAGCTAGGCCGCAGGATTCACGCCTGCTCAGCTGCCTGATAACCGCCAGCTGGGCCGCAGGATTCACGCCTGCTCAGCTGCCTGATAACCGCCAGCTGGGCCGCAGGATTCACGCCTGCTCAGCTGCCTGATAACCGCCAGCTGGGCCGCAGGATTCACGCCTGCTCAGCTGCCTGATAACCGCCAGCTGGGCCGCAGGATTCACGCCTGCTCAGCTGCCTGATAACCGCCAGCTGGGCCGCAGGATTCACGCCTGCTCAGCTGCCTGATAATTTCCAGCTGGGCCGCAGGATTCATGCCTGCTCAGCTGCTTGATTCTTGCCTGCTGAGGCACATGATCCGTGGAGGAGAGCGACCTGATCAGCACATGAGCAGTCACATGATCAGCGCGTCTCAGTCACCTGATCACTGCATGACAGGCACGTGATCAGTGCCTGCTGGTGCGGGATCAGCGCCTGCTCAGCTGCCTGATAATCGCCAGCTGGGCCGCAGGATTCACGCCTGCTCAGCTGCCTGATAATCGCCAGCTGGGCCGCAGGATTCATGCCTGCTCAGCTGCTTGATTCTTGCCTGCTGAGGCACATGATCCGTGCAGGAGAGCTACCTGATCAGCACATGAGCAGTCACATGATCAGCGCCTCTCAGTCACCTGATCACTGCATGACAGGCACTTGATCAGTGCCTGCTGAGGTGCGGGATCAGCGCCTGCTCAGCTGCCTGATAACCGCCAGCTGGGCCGCAGGATTCACGCCTGCTCAGCTGCCTGATAACCGCCAGCTGGGCCGCAGGATTCACGCCTGCTCAGCTGCCTGATAACCGCCAGCTGGGCCGCAGGATTCACGCCTGCTCAGCTGCCTGATAACCGCCAGCTGGGCCGCAGGATTCACGCCTGCTCAGCTGCCTGATAACCGCCAGCTGGGCCGCAGGATTCATGCCTGCTCAGCTGCCTGATAACCGCCAGCTGGGCCGCAGGATTCACGCCTGCTCAGCTGCCTGATAACCGCCAGCTGGGCCGCAGGATTCACGCCTGCTCAGCTGCCTGATAACCGCCAGCTGGGCCGCAGGATTCACGCCTGCTCAGCTGCCTGATAACCGCCAGCTGGGCCGCAGGATTCACGCCTGCTCAGCTGCCTGATAACCGCCAGCTGGGCCGCAGGATTCACGCCTGCTCAGCTGCCTGATAACCGCCAGCTGGGCCGCAGGATTCACGCCTGCTCAGCTGCCTGATAACCGCCAGCTGGGCCGCAGGATTCACGCCTGCTCAGCTGCCTGATAACCGCCAGCTGGGCCGCAGGATTCACGCCTGCTCAGCTGCCTGATAATCGCCAGCTGGGCCGCAGGATTCATGCCTGCTCAGCTGCTTGATTCTTGCCTGCTGAGGCATGTGATCCGTGCAGGAGAACTACCTGATCAGCACATGAGCAGTCACATGATCAGCGCCTCTCAGTCACCTGATCACTGCATGACAGGCACGTGATCAGTGCCTGCTGAGGTGCGGGATCACCGCCTGCTCAGCTGCCTGATAATCGCCAGCTGGGCCGCAGGATTCACGCCTGCTCAGCTGCCTGATAATCGCCAGCTGGGCCGGAGGATTCATGCCTGCTCAGCTGCTTGATTCTTGCCTGCTGAGGCATGTGATCCGTGCAGGAGAACTACCTGATCAGCACATGAGCAGTCACATGATCAGCGCCTCTCAGTCACCTGATCACTGCATGACAGGCACGTGATCAGTGCCTGCTGAGGTGCGGGATCAGCGCCTGCTCAGCTGTCTGATAACCGCCAGCTGGGCCGCAGGATTCATGCCTGCTCAGCTGCCTGATAACCGCCAGCTGGGCCGCAGGATTCACGCCTGCTCAGCTGCCTGATAACCGCCAGCTGGGCCGCAGGATTCACGCCTGCTCAGCTGCCTGATAACCGCCAGCTGGGCCGCAGGATTCACGCCTGCTCAGCTGCCTGATAACCGCCAGCTGGGCCGCAGGATTCACGCCTGCTCAGCTGCCTGATTACCGCCAGCTGGGCCGCAGGATTCACGCCTGCTCAGCTGCCTGATAACCGCCAGCTGGGCCGCAGGATTCACGCCTGCTCAGCTGCCTGATAACCGCCAGCTGGGCCGCAGGATTCACGCCTGCTCAGCTGCCTGATAACCGCCAGCTGGGCCGCAGGATTCACGCCTGCTCAGCTGCCTGATAACCGCCAGCTGGGCCGCAGGATTCACGCCTGCTCAGCTGCCTGATAACCGCCAGCTGGGCCGCAGGATTCACGCCTGCTCAGCTGCCTGATAACCGCGAGCTGGGCCGCAGGATTCACGCCTGCTCAGCTGCCTGATAACCGCCAGCTGGGCCGCAGGATTCACGCCTGCTCAGCTGCCTGATAACCGCCAGCTGGGCCGCAGGATTCACGCCTGCTCAGCTGCCTGATAACCGCCAGCTGGGCCGCAGGATTCATGCCTGCTCAGCTGCCTGATAACCGCCAGCTGGGCCGCAGGATTCACGCCTGCTCAGCTGCCTGATAACCGCCAGCTGGGCCGCAGGATTCACGCCTGGTCAGCTGCCTGATAACCGCCAGCTGGGCCGCAGGATTCACGCCTGCTCAGCTGCCTGATAACCGCCAGCTGGGCCGCAGGATTCACGCCTGCTCAGCTGCCTGATAATCGCCAGCTGGGCCGCAGGATTCATGCCTGCTCAGCTGCTTGATTCTTGCCTGCTGAGGCACATGATCCGTGTAGGAGAGCTACCTGATCAGCACATGAGCAGTCACATGATCAGCGCCTCTCAGTCACCTGATCACTGCATGACAGGCACGTGATCAGTGCCTGCTGAGGTGCGGGATCAGCGCCTGCTCAGCTGCCTGATAATCGCCAGCTGGGCCGCAGGATTCACGCCTGCTCAGCTGCCTGATAACCGCCAGCTGGGCCGCAGGATTCACGCCTGCTCAGCTGCCTGATAACCGCCAGCTGGGCCGCAGGATTCATGCCTGCTCAGCTGCCTGATAACCGCCAGCTGGGCCGCAGGATTCACGCCTGCTCAGCTGCCTGATAACCGCCAGCTGGGCCGCAGGATTCACGCCTGCTCAGCTGCCTGATAACCGCCAGCTGGGCCGCAGGATTCACGCCTGCTCAGCTTCCTGATAACCGCCAGCTGGGCCGCAGGATTCACGCCTGCTCAGCTGCCTGATAACCGCCAGCTGGGCCGCAGGATTCACGCCTGCTCAGCTGCCTGATAACCGCCAGCTGGGCCGCAGGATTCACGCCTGCTCAGCTGCCTGATAACCGCCAGCTGGGCCGCAGGATTCACGCCTGCTCAGCTGCCTGATAACCGCCAGCTGGGCCGCAGGATTCACGCCTGCTCAGCTGCCTGATAACCGCCAGCTGGGCCGCAGGATTCACGCCTGCTCAGCTGCCTGATAACCGCCAGCTGGGCCGCAGGATTCACGCCTGCTCAGCTGCCTGATAACCGCCAGCTGGGCCGCAGGATTCACGCCTGCTCAGCTGCCTGATAACCGCCAGCTGGGCCGCAGGATTCACGCCTGCTCAGCTGCCTGATAATCGCCAGCTGGGCCGCAGGATTCATGCCTGCTCAGCTGCTTGATTCTTGCCTGCTGAGGCACATGATCCGTGCAGGAGAGCTACCTGATCAGCACATGAGCAGTCACATGATCAGCGCGTCTCAGTCACCTGATCACTGCATGACAGGCACGTGATCAGTGCCTGCTGAGGTGCGGGATCAGCGCCTGCTCAGCTGCCTGATAATCGCCAGCTGGGCCGCAGGATTCACGCCTGCTCAGCTGCCTGATAATCGCCAGCTGGGCCGCAGGATTCATGCCTGCTCAGCTGCTTGATTCTTGCCTGCTGAGGCACATGATCCGTGCAGGAGAGCTACCTGATCAGCACATGAGCAGTCACATGATCAGCGCCTCTCAGTCACCTGATCACTGCATGACAGGCACTTGATCAGTGCCTGCTGAGGTGCGGGATCAGCGCCTGCTCAGCTGCCTGATAACCGCCAGCTGGGCCGCAGGATTCACGCCTGCTCAGCTGCCTGATAACCGCCAGCTGGGCCGCAGGATTCACGCCTGCTCAGCTGCCTGATAACCGCCAGCTGGGCCGCAGGATTCATGCCTGCTCAGCTGCCTGATAACCGCCAGCTGGGCCGCAGGATTCACGCCTGCTCAGCTGCCTGATAACCGCCAGCTGGGCCGCAGGATTCATGCCTGCTCAGCTGCCTGATAACCGCCAGCTGGGCCGCAGGATTCACGCCTGCTCAGCTGCCTGATAACCGCCAGCTGGGCCGCAGGATTCACGCCTGCTCAGCTGCCTGATAACCGCCAGCTGGGCCGCAGGATTCACGCCTGCTCAGCTGCCTGATAACCGCCAGCTGGGCCGCAGGATTCACGCCTGCTCAGCTGCCTGATAACCGCCAGCTGGGCCGCAGGATTCACGCCTGCTCAGCTGCCTGATAACCGCCAGCTGGGCCGCAGGATTCACGCCTGCTCAGCTGCCTGATAACCGCCAGCTGGGCCGCAGGATTCACGCCTGCTCAGCTGCCTGATAACCGCCAGCTGGGCCGCAGGATTCACGCCTGCTCAGCTGCCTGATAATCGCCAGCTGGGCCGGAGGATTCATGCCTGCTCAGCTGCTTGATTCTTGCCTGCTGAGGCACATGATCCGTGCAGGAGAGCTACCTGATCAGCACATGAGCAGTCACATGATCAGCGCCTCTCAGTCACCTGATCACTGCATGACAGGCACGTGATCAGTGGCTGCTGAGGTGCGGGATCACCGCCTGCTCAGCTGCCTGATAATCGCCAGCTGGGCCGCAGGATTCACGCCTGCTCAGCTGCCTGATAATCGCCAGCTGGGCCGGAGGATTCATGCCTGCTCAGCTGCTTGATTCTTGCCTGCTGAGGCACATGATCCGTGCAGGAGAGCTACCTGATCAGCACATGAGCAGTCACATGATCAGCGCCTCTCAGTCACCTGATCACTGCATGACAGGCACGTGATCAGTGCCTGCTGAGGTGCGGGATCAGCGCCTGCTCAGCTGTCTGATAACCGCCAGCTGGGCCGCAGGATTCACGCCTGCTCAGCTGCCTGATAACCGCCAGCTGGGCCGCAGGATTCACGCCTGCTCAGCTGCCTGATAACCGCCAGCTGGGCCGCAGGATTCACGCCTGCTCAGCTGCCTGATAACCGCCAGCTGGGCCGCAGGATTCATGCCTGCTCAGCTGCCTGATAACCGCCAGCTGGGCCGCAGGATTCACGCCTGCTCAGCTGCCTGATTTCCGCCAGCTGGGCCGCAGGATTCACGCCTGCTCAGCTGCCTGATAACCGCCAGCTGGGCCGCAGGATTCACGCCTGCTCAGCTGCCTGATAACCGCCAGCTGGGCCGCAGGATTCACGCCTGCTCAGCTGCCTGATAACCGCCAGCTGGGCCGCAGGATTCACGCCTGCTCAGCTGCCTGATAACCGCCAGCTGGGCCGCAGGATTCACGCCTGCTCAGCTGCCTGATAACCGCCAGCTGGGCCGCAGGATTCACGCCTGCTCAGCTGCCTGATAACCGCGAGCTGGGCCGCAGGATTCACGCCTGCTCAGCTGCCTGATAACCGCCAGCTGGGCCGCAGGATTCACGCCTGCTCAGCTGCCTGATAACCGCCAGCTGGGCCGCAGGATTCACGCCTGCTCAGCTGCCTGATAACCGCCAGCTGGGCCGCAGGATTCACGCCTGCTCAGCTGCCTGATAACCGCCAGCTGGGCCGCAGGATTCACGCCTGCTCAGCTGCCTGATAACCGCCAGCTGGGCCGCAGGATTCACGCCTGGTCAGCTGCCTGATAACCGCCAGCTGGGCCGCAGGATTCACGCCTGCTCAGCTGCCTGATAACCGCCAGCTGGGCCGCAGGATTCACGCCTGCTCAGCTGCCTGATAATCGCCAGCTGGGCCGCAGGATTCATGCCTGCTCAGCTGCTTGATTCTTGCCTGCTGAGGCACATGATCCGTGTAGGAGAGCTACCTGATCAGCACATGAGCAGTCACATGATCAGCGCCTCTCAGTCACCTGATCACTGCATGACAGGCACGTGATCAGTGCCTGCTGAGGTGCGGGATCAGCGCCTGCTCAGCTGCCTGATAACCGCCAGCTGGGCCGCAGGATTCACGCCTGCTCAGCTGCCTGATAACCGCCAGCTGGGCCGCAGGATTCACGCCTGCTCAGCTGCCTGATAACCGCCAGCTGGGCCGCAGGATTCACGCCTGCTCAGCTGCCTGATAACCGCCAGCTGGGCCGCAGGATTCACGCCTGCTCAGCTGCCTGATAACCGCCAGCTGGGCCGCAGGATTCACGCCTGCTCAGCTGCCTGATAACCGCCAGCTGGGCCGCAGGATTCACGCCTGCTCAGCTGCCTGATAACCGCCAGCTGGGCCGCAGGATTCACGCCTGCTCAGCTTCCTGATAACCGCCAGCTGGGCCGCAGGATTCACGCCTGCTCAGCTGCCTGATAACCGCCAGCTGGGCCGCAGGATTCACGCCTGCTCAGCTGCCTGATAACCGCCAGCTGGGCCGCAGGATTCACGCCTGCTCAGCTGCCTGATAACCGCCAGCTGGGCCGCAGGATTCACGCCTGCTCAGCTGCCTGATAACCGCCAGCTGGGCCGCAGGATTCACGCCTGCTCAGCTGCCTGATAACCGCCAGCTGGGCCGCAGGATTCACGCCTGCTCAGCTGCCTGATAACCGCCAGCTGGGCCGCAGGATTCACGCCTGCTCAGCTGCCTGATAACCGCCAGCTGGGCCGCAGGATTCACGCCTGCTCAGCTGCCTGATAACCGCCAGCTGGGCCGCAGGATTCACGCCTGCTCAGCTGCCTGATAATCGCCAGCTGGGCCGCAGGATTCATGCCTGCTCAGCTGCTTGATTCTTGCCTGCTGAGGCACATGATCCGTGCAGGAGAGCTACCTGATCAGCACATGAGCAGTCACATGATCAGCGCCTCTCAGTCACCTGATCACTGCATGACAGGCACGTGATCAGTGCCTGCTGAGGTGCGGGATCAGCGCCTGCTCAGCTGCCTGATAATCGCCAGCTGGGCCGCAGGATTCACGCCTGCTCAGCTGCCTGATAATCGCCAGCTGGGCCGGAGGATTCATGCCTGCTCAGCTGCTTGATTCTTGCCTGCTGAGGCACATGATCCGTGCAGGAGAGCTACCTGATCAGCACATGAGCAGTCACATGATCAGCGCCTCTCAGTCACCTGATCACTGCATGACAGGCACGTGATCAGTGCCTGCTGAGGTGCGGGATCAGCGCCTGCTCAGCTGCCTGATAACCGCCAGCTGGGCCGCAGGATTCACGCCTGCTCAGCTGCCTGATAACCGCCAGCTGGGCCGCAGGATTCACGCCTGCTCAGCTGCCTGATAACCGCCAGCTGGGCCGCAGGATTCACGCCTGCTCAGCTGCCTGATAACCGCGAGCTGGGCCGCAGGATTCACGCCTGCTCAGCTGCCTGATAACCGCCAGCTGGGCCGCAGGATTCATGCCTGCTCAGCTGCCTGATAACCGCCAGCTGGGCCGCAGGATTCACGCCTGCTCAGCTGCCTGATAACCGCCAGCTGGGCCGCAGGATTCACGCCTGCTCAGCTGCCTGATAACCGCCAGCTGGGCCGCAGGATTCACGCCTGCTCAGCTGCCTGATAACCGCCAGCTGGGCCGCAGGATTCACGCCTGCTCAGCTGCCTGATAACCGCCAGCTGGGCCGCAGGATTCACGCCTGCTCAGCTGCCTGATAACCGCCAGCTGGGCCGCAGGATTCACGCCTGCTCAGCTGCCTGATAACCGCCAGCTGGGCCGCAGGATTCACGCCTGCTCAGCTGCCTGATAACCGCCAGCTGGGCCGCAGGATTCACGCCTGCTCAGCTGCCTGATAACCGCCAGCTGGGCCGCAGGATTCACGCCTGCTCAGCTGCCTGATAACCGCCAGCTGGGCCGCAGGATTCACGCCTGCTCAGCTGCCTGATAACCGCCAGCTGGGCCGCAGGATTCATGCCTGCTCAGCTGCTTGATTCTTGCCTGCTGAGGCACATGATCCGTGTAGGAGAGCTACCTGATCAGCACATGAGCAGTCACATGATCAGCGCCTCTCAGTCACCTGATCACTGCATGACAGGCACGTGATCAGTGCCTGCTGAGGTGCGGGATCAGCGCCTGCTCAGCTGCCTGATAACCGCCAGCTGGGCCGCAGGATTCAGGCCTGCTCAGCTGCCTGATAACCGCCAGCTGGGCCGCAGGATTCACGCCTGCTCAGCTGCCTGATAACCGCCAGCTGGGCCGCAGGATTCATGCCTGCTCAGCTGCTTGATTCTTGCCTGCTGAGGCACATGATCCGTGTAGGAGAGCTACCTGATCAGCACATGAGCAGTCACATGATCAGCGCCTCTCAGTCACCTGATCACTGCATGACAGGCACGTGATCAGTGCCTGCTGAGGTGCGGGATCAGCGCCTGCTCAGCAGCCTGATAACCGCCAGCTGGGCCGCAGGATTCAGGCCTCCTCAGCTGCCTGATAACCGCCAGCTGGGCCGCAGGATTCACGCCTGCTCAGTTGCCTGATAACCGCCAGCTGGGCCGCAGGATTCACGCCTGCTCAGCTGCCTGATAACCGCCAGCTGGGCCTCAGGATTCACGCCTGCTCAGCTGCCTGATAATCGCCAGCTGGGCCGCAGGATTCATGCCTGCTCAGCTGCTTGATTCTTGCCTGCTGAGGCACATGATCCGTGCAGGAGAGCTACCTGATCAGCACATGAGCAGTCACATGATCAGCGCCTCTCAGTCACCTGATCACTGCATGAAAGGCACGTGATCAGTGCCTGCTGAGGTGCGGGATCAGCGCCTGCTCAGCTGCCTGATAATCGCCAGCTGGGCCGCAGGATTCACGCCTGCTCAGCTGCCTGATAATCGCCAGCTGGGCCGCAGGATTCATGCCTGCTCAGCTGCTTGATTCTTGCCTGCTGAGGCACATGATCCGTGCAGGAGAGCTACCTGATCAGCACATGAGCAGTCACATGATCAGCGCCTCTCAGTCACCTGATCACTGCATGACAGGCACGTGATCAGTGCCTGCTGAGGTGCGGGATCAGCGCCTGCTCAGCTGCCTGATAACCGCCAGCTGGGCCGCAGGATTCACGCCTGCTCAGCTGCCTGATAACCGCCAGCTGGGCCGCAGGATTCACGCCTGCTCAGCTGCCTGATAACCGCCAGCTGGGCCGCAGGATTCACACCTGCTCAGCTGCCTGATAACCGCCAGCTGGGCCGCAGGATTCACGCCTGCTCAGCTGCCTGATAACCGCCAGCTGGGCCGCAGGATTCATGCCTGCTCAGCTGCTTGATTCTTGCCTGCTGAGGCACATGATCCGTGCAGGAGAGCTACCTGATCAGCACATGAGCAGTCACATGATCAGCGCCTCTCAGTCACCTGATCACTGCATGACAGGCACGTGATCAGTGCCTGCTGAGGTGCGGGATCAGCGCCTGCTCAGCTGCCTGATAATGGCCATCTGGGCCGCAGGATTCACGCCTGCTCAGCTGCCTGATAACCGCCAGCTGGGCCGCAGGATTCACGCCTGCTCAGCTGCCTGATAACCGCCAGCTGGGCCGCAGGATTCACGCCTGCTCAGCTGACTGATAACCGCCAGCTGGGCCGCAGGATTCACGCCTGCTTAGCTGCCTGATAACCGCCAGCTGGGCCGCAGGATTCACGCCTGCTCAGCTGCCTGATAACCGCCAGCTGGGCCGCAGGATTCACGCCTGCTCATCTGCCTGATAACCGCCAGCTGGGCCGCAGGATTCACGCCTGCTCAGCTGCCTGATAACCGCCAGCTGGGCCGCAGGATTCACGCCTGCTCAGCTGCCTGATAACCGCCAGCTGGGCCGCAGGATTCACGCCTGCTCAGCTGCCTGATAATTTCCAGCTGGGCCGCAGGATTCATGCCTGCTCAGCAGCTTGATTCTTGCCTGCTGAGGCACATGATCCGTGGAGGAGAGCGACCTGATCAGCACATGAGCAGTCACATGATCAGCGCGTCTCAGTCACCTGTTCACTGCATGACAGGCACGTGATCAGTGCCTGCTGAGGTGCGGGATCAGCGCCTGCTCAGCTGCCTGATAATTGCCAGCTGGGCCTCAGGATTCACGCCTGCTCAGCTGCCTGATAATCGCCAGCTGGGCCGCAGGATTCATGCCTGCTCAGCTGCTTGATTCTTGCCTGCTGAGGCACATGATCCGTGCAGGAGAGCTACCTGATCAGCACATGAGCAGTCACATGATCAGCGCCTCTCAGTCACCTGATCACTGCATGACAGGCACGTGATCAGTGCCTGCTGAGGTGCGGGATCAGCGCCTGCTCAGCTGCCTGATAACCGCCAGCTGGGCCGCAGGATTCACGCCTGCTCAGCTGCCTGATAACCGCCAGCTGGGCCGCAGGATTCACGCCTGCTCAGCTGCCTGATAACCGCCAGCTGGGCCGCAGGATTCACGCCTGCTCAGCTGCCTGATAACCGACAGCTGGGCCGCAGGATTCACGCCTGCTCAGCTGCCTGATAACCTCCAGCTGGGCCGCAGGATTCATGCCTGCTCAGCAGCTTGATTCTTGCCTGCTGAGGCACATGATCCGTGGAGGAGAGCGACCTGATCAGCACATGAGCAGTCACATGATCAGCGCCTCTCAGTCACCTGATCACTGCATGACAGGCACGTGATCAGTGCCTGCTGAGGTGCGGGATCAGCGCCTGCTCAGCTGCCTGATAACCGCCAGCTGGGCCGCAGGATTCAGGCCTGCTCAGCTGCCTGATAACCGCCAGCTGGGCCGCAGGATTCACGCCTGCTCAGTTGCCTGATAACCGCCAGCTGGGCCGCAGGATTCACGCCTGCTCAGCTGCCTGATAACCGCCAGCTGGGCCTCAGGATTCACGCCTGCTCAGCTGCCTGATAATCGCCAGCTGGGCCGCAGGATTCATGCCTGCTCAGCTGCTTGATTCTTGCCTGCTGAGGCACATGATCCGTGCAGGAGAGCTACCTGATCAGCACATGAGCAGTCACATGATCAGCGCCTCTCAGTCACCTGATCACTGCATGAAAGGCACGTGATCAGTGCCTGCTGAGGTGCGGGATCAGCGCCTGCTCAGCTGCCTGATAATCGCCAGCTGGGCCGCAGGATTCACGCCTGCTCAGCTGCCTGATAATCGCCAGCTGGGCCGCAGGATTCATGCCTGCTCAGCTGCTTGATTCTTGCCTGCTGAGGCACATGAACCGTGCAGGAGAGCTACCTGATCAGCACATGAGCAGTCACATTATCAGCGCCTCTCAGTCACCTGATCACTGCATGACAGGCACGTGATCAGTGCCTGCTGAGGTGCGGGATCAGCGCCTGCTCAGCTGCCTGATAACCGCCAGCTGGGCCGCAGGATTCACGCCTGCTCAGCTGCCTGATAACCGCCAGCTGGGCCGCAGGATTCACGCCTGCTCAGCTGCCTGATAACCGCCAGCTGGGCCGCAGGATTCACGCCTGCTCAGCTGCCTGATAACCGCCAGCTGGGCCGCAGGATTCACACCTGCTCAGCTGCCTGATAACCGCCAGCTGGGCCGCAGGATTCACGCCTGCTCAGCTGCCTGATAACCGCCAG
Source organism: Bos javanicus (assembly GCF_032452875.1). Classification (NCBI taxonomy): domain Eukaryota; kingdom Metazoa; phylum Chordata; class Mammalia; order Artiodactyla; family Bovidae; genus Bos; species Bos javanicus. The sequence continues at coordinate 228,700 of NW_026893630.1, forward strand.
TTGGGCCGCAGGATTCATGCCTGCTCAGCTGCTTGATTCTTGCCTGCTGAGGCACATGATCCGTGCAGGAGAGCTACCTGATCAGCACATGAGCAGTCACATGATCAGCGCCTCTCAGTCACCTGATCACTGCATGACAGGCACGTGATCAGTGCCTGCTGAGGTGCGGGATCAGCGCCTGCTCAGCTGCCTGATAATGGCCAGCTGGGCCGCAGGATTCACGCCTGCTCAGCTGCCTGATAACCGCCAGCTGGGCCGCAGGATTCACGCCTGCTCAGCTGCCTGATAACCGCCAGCTGGGCCGCAGGATTCACGCCTGCTCAGCTGCCTGATAACCGCCAGCTGGGCCGCAGGATTCACGCCTGCTTAGCTGCCTGATAACCGCCAGCTGGGCCGCAGGATTCACGCCTGCTCAGCTGCCTGATAACCGCCAGCTGGGCCGCAGGATTCACGCCTGCTCAGCTGACTGATAACCGCCAGCTGGGCCGCAGGATTCACGCCTGCTCAGCTGCCTGATAACCGCCAGCTGGGCCGCAGGATTCACGCCTGCTCAGCTGCCTGATAACCGCCAGCTGGGCCGCAGGATTCACGCCTGCTCAGCTGCCTGATAATTTCCAGCTGGGCCGCAGGATTCATGCCTGCTCAGCAGCTTGATTCTTGCCTGCTGAGGCACATGATCCGTGGAGGAGAGCGACCTGATCAGCACATGAGCAGTCACATGATCAGCGCGTCTCAGTCACCTGATCACTGCATGACAGGCACGTGATCAGTGCCTGCTGAGGTGCGGGATCAGCGCCTGCTCAGCTGCCTGATAATCGCCAGCTGGGCCGCAGGATTCACGCCTGCTCAGCTGCCTGATAATCGCCAGCTGGGCCGCAGGATTCATGCCTGCTCAGCTGCTTGATTCTTGCCTGCTGAGGCACATGATCCGTGCAGGAGAGCTACCTGATCAGCACATGAGCAGTCACATGATCAGCGCCTCTCAGTCACCTGATCACTGCATGACAGGCACGTGATCAGTGCCTGCTGAGGTGCGGGATCAGCGCCTGCTCAGCTGCCTGATAACCGCCAGCTGGGCCGCAGGATTCACGCCTGTTCAGCTGCCTGATAACCGCCAGCTGGGCCGCAGGATTCACGCCTGCTCAGCTGCCTGATAACCGCCAGCTGGGCCGCAGGATTCACGCCTGCTCAGCTGCCTGATAACCGCCAGCTGGGCCGCAGGATTCACGCCTGTTCAGCTGCCTGATAACCGCCAGCTGGGCCGCAGGATTCACGCCTGCTCAGCTGCCTGATAACCGCCAGCTGGGCCGCAGGATTCACGCCTGCTCAGCTGCCTGATAACCGCCAGCTGGGCCGCAGGATTCACGCCTGCTCAGCTGCCTGATAACCGCCAGCTGGGCCGCAGGATTCACGCCTGCTCAGCTGCCTGATAACCGCCAGCTGGGCCGCAGGATTCACGCCTGCTCAGCTGCCTGATAACCGCCAGCTGGGCCGCAGGATTCACGCCTGCTCAGCTGCCTGATAACCGCCAGCTGGGCCGCAGGATTCACGCCTGCTCAGCTGCCTGATAACCGCGAGCTGGGCCGCAGGATTCACGCCTGCTCAGCTGCCTGATAACCGCCAGCTGGGCCGCAGGATTCACGCCTGCTCAGCTGCCTGATAACCGCCAGCTGGGCCGCAGGATTCACGCCTGCTCAGCTGCCTGATAATCGCCAGCTGGGCCGCAGGATTCATGCCTGCTCAGCTGCTTGATTCTTGCCTGCTGAGGCACATGATCCGTGCAGGAGAGCTACCTGATCAGCACATGAGCAGTCACATGATCAGCGCCTCTCAGTCACCTGATCACTGCATGACAGGCACGTGATCAGTGCCTGCTGAGGTGCGGGATCACCGCCTGCTCAGCTGCCTGATAATCGCCAGCTGGGCCGCAGGATTCACGCCTGCTCAGCTGCCTGATAATCGCCAGCTTGGCCGCAGGATTCATGCCAGCTCAGCTGCTTGATTCTTGCCTGCTGAGGCACATGATCCGTGCAGGAGAGCTACCTGATCAGCACATGAGCAGTCACATGATCAGCGCCTCTCAGTCACCTGATCACTGCATGACAGGCACGTGATCAGTGCCTGCTGAGGTGCGGGATCAGCGCCTGCTCAGCTGCCTGATAACCGCCAGCTGGGCCGCAGGATTCACGCCTGCTCAGCTGCCTGATAACCGCCAGCTGGGCCGCAGGATTCACGCCTGCTCAGCTGCCTGATAACCGCCAGCTGGGCCGCAGGATTCACGCCTGCTCAGCTGCCTGATAACCGCCAGCTGGGCCGCAGGATTCACGCCTGCTCAGCTGCCTGATAACCGCCAGCTGGGCCGCAGGATTCACGCCTGCTCAGCTGCCTGATAACCGCCAGCTGGGCCGCAGGATTCACGCCTGCTCAGCTGCCTGATTACCGCCAGCTGGGCCGCAGGATTCTCGCCTGCTCAGCTGCCTGATAACCGCCAGCTGGGCCGCAGGATTCACGCCTGCTCAGCTGCCTGATAACCGCCAGCTGGGCCGCAGGATTCACGCCTGCTCAGCTGCCTGATAACCGCCAGCTGGGCCGCAGGATTCACGCCTGCTCAGCTGCCTGATAACCGCCAGCTGGGCCGCAGGATTCACGCCTGCTCAGCTGCCTGATAACCGCCAGCTGGGCCGCAGGATTCACGCCTGCTCAGCTGCCTGATAACCGCCAGCTGGGCCGCAGGATTCACGCCTGCTCAACTGCCTGATAACCGCCAGCTGGGCCGCAGGATTCACGCCTGCTCAGCTGCCTGATAACCGCCAGCTGGGCCGCAGGATTCACGCCTGCTCAGCTGCCTGATAACCGCCAGCTGGGCCGCAGGATTCACGCCTGCTCAGCTGCCTGATAACCGCCAGCTGGGCCGCAGGATTCACGCCTGCTCAGCTGCCTGATAACCGCCAGCTGGGCCGCAGGATTCACGCCTGCTCAGCTGCCTGATAACCGCCAGCTGGGCCGCAGGATTCACGCCTGCTCAGCTGCCTGATAACCGCCAGCTGGGCCGCAGGATTCACGCCTGCTCAGCTGCCTGATAATCGCCAGCTGGGCCGCAGGATTCATGCCTGCTCAGCTGCATGATTCTTGCCTGCTGAGGCACATGATCCGTGCAGGAGAGCTACCTGATCAGCACATGAGCAGTCAAATGATCAGCGCCTCTCAGTCACCTGATCACTGCATGAAAGGCACGTGATCAGTGCCTGCTGAGGTGCGGGATCAGCGCCTGCTCAGCTGCCTGATAATCGCCAGCTGGGCCGCAGGATTCACGCCTGCTCAGCTGCCTGATAATCGCCAGCTGGGCCGCAGGATTCATGCCTGCTCAGCTGCTTGATTCTTGCCTGCTGAGGCACATGATCCGTGTAGGAGAGCTACCTGATCAGCACATGAGCAGTCACATGATCAGCGCCTCTCAGTCACCTGATCACTGCATGACAGGCACGTGATCAGTGCCTGCTGAGGTGCGGGATCAGCGCCTGCTCAGCTGCCTGATAACCGCCAGCTGGGCCGCAGGATTCACGCCTGCTCAGCTGCCTGATAACCGCCAGCTGGGCCGCAGGATTCACGCCTGCTCAGCTGCCTGATAACCGCCAGCTGGGCCGCAGGATTCACGCCTGCTCAGCTGCCTGATAACCGCCAGCTGGGCCGCAGGATTCACGCCTGCTCAGCTGCCTGATAACCGCCAGCTGGGCCGCAGGATTCACGCCTGCTCAGCTGCCTGATAACCGCCAGCTGGGCCGCAGGATTCACGCCTGCTCAGCTGCCTGATAACCGCCAGCTGGGCCGCAGGATTCACGCCTGCTCAGCTGCCTGATAACCGCCAGCTGGGCCGCAGGATTCACGCCTGCTCAGCTGCCTGATAACCGCCAGCTGGGCCGCAGGATTCACGCCTGCTCAGCTGCCTGATAACCGCCAGCTGGGCCGCAGGATTCACGCCTGCTCAGCTGCCTGATAACCGCCAGCTGGGCCGCAGGATTCACGCCTGCTCAGCTGCCTGATAAACGCCAGCTGGGCCGCAGGATTCACGCCTGCTCAGCTGCCTGATAACCGCCAGATGGGCCGCAGGATTCACGCCTGCTCAGCTGCCTGATAACCGCCAGCTGGGCCGCAGGATTCACGCCTGCTCATCTGCCTGATAACCGCCAGCTGGGCCGCAGGATTCACGCCTGCTCAGCTGCCTGATAACCGCCAGCTGGGCCGCAGGATTCACGCCTGCTCAGCTGCCTGATAATCGCCAGCTGGGCCGCAGGATTCATGCCTGCTCAGCTGCTTGATTCTTGCCTGCTGAGGCACATGATCCGTGCAGGAGAGCTACCTGATCAGCACATGAGCAGTCACATGATCAGCGCCTCTCAGTCACCTGATCACTGCATGACAGGCACGTGATCAGTGCCTGCTGAGGTGCGGGATCAGCGCCTGCTCAGCTGCCTGATAACGCCAGCTGGGCCGCAGGATTCACGCCTGCTCAGCTGCCTGATAACCGCCAGCTGGGCCGCAGGATTCACGCCTGCTCAGCTGCCTGATAACCGCCAGCTGGGCCGCAGGATTCACGCCTGCTCAGCTGCCTGATAACCGCCAGCTGGGCCGCAGGATTCACGCCTGCTCAGCTGCCTGATAACCGCCAGCTGGGCCGCAGGATTCACGCCTGCTCAGCTGCCTGATTACCGCCAGCTGGGCCGCAGGATTCACGCCTGCTCAGCTGCCTGATAACCGCCAGCTGGGCCGCAGGAATCACGCCTGCTCAGCTGCCTGATAACCGCCAGCTGGGCCGCAGGATTCACGCCTGCTCAGCTGCCTGATAACCGCCAGCTGGGCCGCAGGATTCACGCCTGCTCAGCTGCCTGATAACCGCCAGCTGGGCCGCAGGATTCACGCCTGCTCAGCTGCCTGATAACCGCCAGCTGGGCCGCAGGATTCACGCCTGCTCAGCTGCCTGATAACCGCCAGCTGGGCCGCAGGATTCACGCCTGCTCAACTGCCTGATAACCGCCAGCTGGGCCGCAGGATTCACGCCTGCTCAGCTGCCTGATAACCGCCAGCTGGGCCGCAGGATTCACGCCTGCTCAGCTGCCTGATAACCGCGAGCTGGGCCGCAGGATTCACGCCTGCTCAGCTGCCTGATAACCGCCAGCTGGGCCGCAGGATTCACGCCTGCTCAGCTGCCTGATAACCGCCAGCTGGGCCGCAGGATTCACGCCTGCTCAGCTGCCTGATAACCGCCAGCTGGGCCGCAGGATTCACGCCTGCTCAGCTGCCTGATAACCGCCAGCTGGGCCACAGGATTCACGCCTGCTCAGCTGCCTGATAATCGCCAGCTGGGCCGCAGGATTCATGCCTGCTCAGCTGCTTGATTCTTGCCTGCTGAGGCACATGATCCGTGCAGGAGAGCTACCTGATCAGCACATGAGCAGTCACATGATCAGCGCCTCTCAGTCACCTGATCACTGCATGAAAGGCACGTGATCAGTGCCTGCTGAGGTGCGGGATCAGCGCCTGCTCAGCTGCCTGATAATCGCCAGCTGGGCCGCAGGATTCACGCCTGCTCAGCTGCCTGATAATCGCCAGCTGGGCCGCAGGATTCATGCCTGCTCAGCTGCTTGATTCTTGCCTGCTGAGGCACATGATCCGTGTAGGAGAGCTACCTGATCAGCACATGAGCAGTCACATGATCAGCGCCTCTCAGTCACCTGATCACTGCATGACAGGCACGTGATCAGTGCCTGCTGAGGTGCGGGATCAGCGCCTGCTCAGCTGCCTGATAACCGCCAGCTGGGCCGCAGGATTCACGCCTGCTCAGCTGCCTGATAACCGCCAGCTGGGCCGCAGGATTCACGCCTGCTCAGCTGCCTGATAACCGCCAGCTGGGCCGCAGGATTCACGCCTGCTCAGCTGCCTGATAACCGCCAGCTGGGCCGCAGGATTCACGCCTGCTCAGCTGCCTGATAACCGCCAGCTGGGCCGCAGGATTCATGCCTGCTCAGCTGCTTGATTCTTGCCTGCTGAGGCACATGATCCGTGCAGGAGAGCTACCTGATCAGCACATGAGCAGTCACATGATCAGCGCCTCTCAGTCACCTGATCACTGCATGACAGGCACGTGATCAGTGCCTGCTGAGGTGCGGGATCAGCGCCTGCTCAGCTGCCTGATAACCGCCAGCTGGGCCGCAGGATTCACGCCTGCTCAGCTGCCTGATAACCGCCAGCTGGGCCGCAGGATTCACGCCTGCTCAGCTGCCTGATAACCGCCAGCTGGGCCGCAGGATTCACGCCTGCTCAGCTGCCTGATAACCGCCAGCTGGGCCGCAGGATTCACGCCTGCTCAGCTGCCTGATAACCGCCAGCTGGGCCGCAGGATTCACGCCTGCTCAGCTGCCTGATTACCGCCAGCTGGGCCGCAGGATTCACGCCTGCTCAGCTGCCTGATAACCGCCAGCTGGGCCGCAGGAATCACGCCTGCTCAGCTGCCTGATAACCGCCAGCTGGGCCGCAGGATTCACGCCTGCTCAGCTGCCTGATAACCGCCAGCTGGGCCGCAGGATTCACGCCTGCTCAGCTGCCTGATAACCGCCAGCTGGGCCGCAGGATTCACGCCTGCTCAGCTGCCTGATAACCGCCAGCTGGGCCGCAGGATTCACGCCTGCTCAGCTGCCTGATAACCGCCAGCTGGGCCGCAGGATTCACGCCTGCTCAACTGCCTGATAACCGCCAGCTGGGCCGCAGGATTCACGCCTGCTCAGCTGCCTGATAACCGCCAGCTGGGCCGCAGGATTCACGCCTGCTCAGCTGCCTGATAACCGCCAGCTGGGCCGCAGGATTCACGCCTGCTCAGCTGCCTGATAACCGCCAGCTGGGCCGCAGGATTCACGCCTGCTCAGCTGCCTGATAACCGCCAGCTGGGCCGCAGGATTCACGCCTGCTCAGCTGCCTGATAACCGCCAGCTGGGCCGCAGGATTCACGCCTGCTCAGCTGCCTGATAACCGACAGCTGGGCCGCAGGATTCACGCCTGCTCAGCTGCCTGATAATTTCCAGCTGGGCCGCAGGATTCATGCCTGCTCAGCAGCTTGATTCTTGCCTGCTGAGGCACATGATCCGTGGAGGAGAGCGACCTGATCAGCACATGAGCAGTCACATGATCAGCGCGTCTCAGTCACCTGATCACTGCATGACAGGCACATGATCAGTGCCTGCTGAGGTGCGGGATCAGCGCCTGCTCAGCTGCCTGATAACCGCCAGCTGGGCCGCAGGATTCAGGCCTGCTCAGCTGCCTGATAACCGCCAGCTGGGCCGCAGGATTCACGCCTGCTCAGTTGCCTGATAACCGCCAGCTGGGCCGCAGGATTCACGCCTGCTCAGCTGCCTGATAACCGCCAGCTGGGCCTCAGGATTCACGCCTGCTCAGCTGCCTGATAATCGCCAGCTGGGCCGCAGGATTCATGCCTGCTCAGCTGCTTGATTCTTGCCTGCTGAGGCACATGATCCGTGCAGGAGAGCTACCTGATCAGCACATGAGCAGTCACATGATCAGCGCCTCTCAGTCACCTGATCACTGCATGAAAGGCACGTGATCAGTGCCTGCTGAGGTGCGGGATCAGCGCCTGCTCAGCTGCCTGATAATCGCCAGCTGGGCCGCAGGATTCACGCCTGCTCAGCTGCCTGATAATCGCCAGCTGGGCCGCAGGATTCATGCCTGCTCAGCTGCTTGATTCTTGCCTGCTGAGGCACATGATCCGTGCAGGAGAGCTACCTGATCAGCACATGAGCAGTCACATGATCAGCGCCTCTCAGTCACCTGATCACTGCATGACAGGCACGTGATCAGTGCCTGCTGAGGTGCGGGATCAGCGCCTGCTCAGCTGCCTGATAACCGCCAGCTGGGCCGCAGGATTCACGCCTGCTCAGCTGCCTGATAACCGCCAGCTGGGCCGCAGGATTCACGCCTGCTCAGCTGCCTGATAACCGCCAGCTGGGCCGCAGGATTCACGCCTGCTCAGCTGCCTGATAACCGCCAGCTGGGCCGCAGGATTCACGCCTGCTCAGCTGCCTGATAACCGCCAGCTGGGCCGCAGGATTCACGCCTGCTCAGCTGCAGCCTGCTGCCATGATAATGATCCGCAGCACATGCAGTGAGCGCCGTCAGATCATGCATGCAGGCACGTGATCAGTGCCTGCTGAGGTGCGGGATCAGCGCCTGCTCATAACGCCAGCTGGGCCGCAGGATTCACGCCTGCTCAGCTGCCTGATAACCGCCAGCTGGGCCGCAGGATTCACGCCTGCTCAGCTGCCTGATAACCGCCAGCTGGGCCGCAGGATTCACGCCTGCTCAGCTGACTGATAACCGCCAGCTGGGCCGCAGGATTCACGCCTGCTTAGCTGCCTGATAACCGCCAGCTGGGCCGCAGGATTCACGCCTGCTCAGCTGCCTGATAACCGCCAGCTGGGCCGCAGGATTCACGCCTGCTCAGCTGCCTGATAACCGCCAGCTGGGCCGCAGGATTCACGCCTGCTCAGCTGCCTGATAACCGCCAGCTGGGCCGCAGGATTCACGCCTGCTCAGCTGCCTGATAACCGCCAGCTGGGCCGCAGGATTCATGCTCAGCTGCCTGATCCGCAGGATTGATGCCTGCTCAGCTGATTCTTGCCTGCTGAGGCACATGATCCGTGGAGGAGAGCGACCTGATCAGCATGATCAGCGCCTCTCAGTCACCTGATCACTGCATGACAGGCACGTGATCAGTGCCTGCTGAGGTGCGGGATCAGCGCCTGCTCAGCTGCCTGATAATCGCCAGCTGGGCCGCAGGATTCACGCCTGCTCAGCTGCCTGATAATCGCCAGCTGGGCCGCAGGATTCATGCCTGCTCAGCTGCTTGATTCTTGCCTGCTGAGGCACATGATCCGTGCAGGAGAGCTACCTGATCAGCACATGAGCAGTCACATGATCAGCGCCTCTCAGTCACCTGATCACTGCATGACAGGCACGTGATCAGTGCCTGCTGAGGTGCGGGATCAGCGCCTGCTCAGCTGCCTGATAACCGCCAGCTGGGCCGCAGGATTCACGCCTGTTCAGCTGCCTGATAACCGCCAGCTGGGCCGCAGGATTCACGCCTGCTCAGCTGCCTGATAACCGCCAGCTGGGCCGCAGGATTCACGCCTGCTCAGCTGCCTGATAACCGCCAGCTGGGCCGCAGGATTCACGCCTGTTCAGCTGCCTGATAACCGCCAGCTGGGCCGCAGGATTCACGCCTGCTCAGCTGCCTGATAACCGCCAGCTGGGCCGCAGGATTCACGCCTGCTCAGCTGCCTGATAACCGCCAGCTGGGCCGCAGGATTCACGCCTGCTCAGCTGCCTGATAACCGCCAGCTGGGCCGCAGGATTCACGCCTGCTCAGCTGCCTGATAACCGCCAGCTGGGCCGCAGGATTCACGCCTGCTCAGCTGCCTGATAACCGCCAGCTGGGCCGCAGGATTCACGCCTGCTCAGCTGCCTGATAACCGCCAGCTGGGCCGCAGGATTCACGCCTGCTCAGCTGCCTGATAACCGCGAGCTGGGCCGCAGGATTCACGCCTGCTCAGCTGCCTGATAACCGCCAGCTGGGCCGCAGGATTCACGCCTGCTCAGCTGCCTGATAACCGCCAGCTGGGCCGCAGGATTCACGCCTGCTCAGCTGCCTGATAATCGCCAGCTGGGCCGCAGGATTCATGCCTGCTCAGCTGCTTGATTCTTGCCTGCTGAGGCACATGATCCGTGCAGGAGAGCTACCTGATCAGCACATGAGCAGTCACATGATCAGCGCCTCTCAGTCACCTGATCACTGCATGACAGGCACGTGATCAGTGCCTGCTGAGGTGCTGGATCACCGCCTGCTCAGCTGCCTGATAATCGCCAGCTGGGCCGCAGGATTCACGCCTGCTCAGCTGCCTGATAATCGCCAGCTGGGCCGCAGGATTCATGCCAGCTCAGCTGCTTGATTCTTGCCTGCTGAGGCACATGATCCGTGCAGGAGAGCTACCTGATCAGCACATGAGCAGTCACATGATCAGCGCCTCTCAGTCACCTGATCACTGCATGACAGGCACGTGATCAGTGCCTGCTGAGGTGCGGGATCAGCGCCTGCTCAGCTGCCTGATAACCGCCAGCTGGGCCGCAGGATTCACGCCTGCTCAGCTGCCTGATAACCGCCAGCTGGGCCGCAGGATTCACGCCTGCTCAGCTGCCTGATAACCGCCAGCTGGGCCGCAGGATTCACGCCTGCTCAGCTGCCTGATAACCGCCAGCTGGGCCGCAGGATTCACGCCTGCTCAGCTGCCTGATAACCGCCAGCTGGGCCGCAGGATTCACGCCTGCTCAGCTGCCTGATAACCGCCAGCTGGGCCGCAGGATTCACGCCTGCTCAGCTGCCTGATTACCGCCAGCTGGGCCGCAGGATTCACGCCTGCTCAGCTGCCTGATAACCGCCAGCTGGGCCGCAGGATTCACGCCTGCTCAGCTGCCTGATAACCGCCAGCTGGGCCGCAGGATTCACGCCTGCTCAGCTGCCTGATAACCGCCAGCTGGGCCGCAGGATTCACGCCTGCTCAGCTGCCTGATAACCGCCAGCTGGGCCGCAGGATTCACGCCTGCTCAGCTGCCTGATAACCGCCAGCTGGGCCGCAGGATTCACGCCTGCTCAGCTGCCTGATAACCGCCAGCTGGGCCGCAGGATTCACGCCTGCTCAACTGCCTGATAACCGCCAGCTGGGCCGCAGGATTCACGCCTGCTCAGCTGCCTGATAACCGCCAGCTGGGCCGCAGGATTCACGCCTGCTCAGCTGCCTGATAACCGCCAGCTGGGCCGCAGGATTCACGCCTGCTCAGCTGCCTGATAACCGCCAGCTGGGCCGCAGGATTCACGCCTGCTCAGCTGCCTGATAACCGCCAGCTGGGCCGCAGGATTCACGCCTGCTCAGCTGCCTGATAACCGCCAGCTGGGCCGCAGGATTCACGCCTGCTCAGCTGCCTGATAACCGCCAGCTGGGCCGCAGGATTCACGCCTGCTCAGCTGCCTGATAATCGCCAGCTGGGCCGCAGGATTCATGCCTGCTCAGCTGCATGATTCTTGCCTGCTGAGGCACATGATCCGTGCAGGAGAGCTACCTGATCAGCACATGAGCAGTCAAATGATCAGCGCCTCTCAGTCACCTGATCACTGCATGAAAGGCACGTGATCAGTGCCTGCTGAGGTGCGGGATCAGCGCCTGCTCAGCTGCCTGATAATCGCCAGCTGGGCCGCAGGATTCACGCCTGCTCAGCTGCCTGATAATCGCCAGCTGGGCCGCAGGATTCATGCCTGCTCAGCTGCTTGATTCTTGCCTGCTGAGGCACATGATCCGTGTAGGAGAGCTACCTGATCAGCACATGAGCAGTCACATGATCAGCGCCTCTCAGTCACCTGATCACTGCATGACAGGCACGTGATCAGTGCCTGCTGAGGTGCGGGATCAGCGCCTGCTCAGCTGCCTGATAACCGCCAGCTGGGCCGCAGGATTCACGCCTGCTCAGCTGCCTGATAACCGCCAGCTGGGCCGCAGGATTCACGCCTGCTCAGCTGCCTGATAACCGCCAGCTGGGCCGCAGGATTCACGCCTGCTCAGCTGCCTGATAACCGCCAGCTGGGCCGCAGGATTCACGCCTGCTCAGCTGCCTGATAACCGCCAGCTGGGCCGCAGGATTCACGCCTGCTCAGCTGCCTGATAACCGCCAGCTGGGCCGCAGGATTCACGCCTGCTCAGCTGCCTGATAACCGCCAGCTGGGCCGCAGGATTCACGCCTGCTCAGCTGCCTGATAACCGCCAGCTGGGCCGCAGGATTCACGCCTGCTCAGCTGCCTGATAACCGCCAGCTGGGCCGCAGGATTCACGCCTGCTCAGCTGCCTGATAACCGCCAGCTGGGCCGCAGGATTCACGCCTGCTCAGCTGCCTGATAACCGCCAGCTGGGCCGCAGGATTCACGCCTGCTCAGCTGCCTGATAACCGCCAGCTGGGCCGCAGGATTCACGCCTGCTCAGCTGCCTGATAACCGCCAGATGGGCCGCAGGATTCTCGCCTGCTCAGCTGCCTGATAACCGCCAGCTGGGCCGCAGGATTCACGCCTGCTCATCTGCCTGATAACCGCCAGCTGGGCCGCAGGATTCACGCCTGCTCAGCTGCCTGATAACCGCCAGCTGGGCCGCAGGATTCACGCCTGCTCAGCTGCCTGATAATCGCCAGCTGGGCCGCAGGATTCATGCCTGCTCAGCTGCTTGATTCTTGCCTGCTGAGGCACATGATCCGTGCAGGAGAGCTACCTGATCAGCACATGAGCAGTCACATGATCAGCGCCTCTCAGTCACCTGATCACTGCATGACAGGCACGTGATCAGGGCCTGCTGAGGTGCGGGATCAGCGCCTGCTCAGCTGCCTGATAACCGCCAGCTGGGCCGCAGGATTCACGCCTGCTCAGCTGCCTGATAACCGCCAGCTGGGCCGCAGGATTCACGCCTGCTCAGCTGCCTGATAACCGCCAGCTGGGCCGCAGGATTCACGCCTGCTCAGCTGCCTGATAACCGCCAGCTGGGCCGCAGGATTCACGCCTGCTCAGCTGCCTGATAACCGCCAGCTGGGCCGCAGGATTCACGCCTGCTCAGCTGCCTGATTACCGCCAGCTGGGCCGCAGGATTCACGCCTGCTCAGCTGCCTGATAACCGCCAGCTGGGCCGCAGGAATCACGCCTGCTCAGCTGCCTGATAACCGCCAGCTGGGCCGCAGGATTCACGCCTGCTCAGCTGCCTGATAACCGCCAGCTGGGCCGCAGGATTCACGCCTGCTCAGCTGCCTGATAACCGCCAGCTGGGCCGCAGGATTCACGCCTGCTCAGCTGCCTGATAACCGCCAGCTGGGCCGCAGGATTCACGCCTGCTCAGCTGCCTGATAACCGCCAGCTGGGCCGCAGGATTCACGCCTGCTCAACTGCCTGATAACCGCCAGCTGGGCCGCAGGATTCACGCCTGCTCAGCTGCCTGATAACCGCCAGCTGGGCCGCAGGATTCACGCCTGCTCAGCTGCCTGATAACCGCGAGCTGGGCCGCAGGATTCACGCCTGCTCAGCTGCCTGATAACCGCCAGCTGGGCCGCAGGATTCACGCCTGCTCAGCTGCCTGATAACCGCCAGCTGGGCCGCAGGATTCACGCCTGCTCAGCTGCCTGATAACCGCCAGCTGGGCCGCAGGATTCACGCCTGCTCAGCTGCCTGATAACCGCCAGCTGGGCCACAGGATTCACGCCTGCTCAGCTGCCTGATAATCGCCAGCTGGGCCGCAGGATTCATGCCTGCTCAGCTGCTTGATTCTTGCCTGCTGAGGCACATGATCCGTGCAGGAGAGCTACCTGATCAGCACATGAGCAGTCACATGATCAGCGCCTCTCAGTCACCTGATCACTGCATGAAAGGCACGTGATCAGTGCCTGCTGAGGTGCGGGATCAGCGCCTGCTCAGCTGCCTGATAATCGCCAGCTGGGCCGCAGGATTCACGCCTGCTCAGCTGCCTGATAATCGCCAGCTGGGCCGCAGGATTCATGCCTGCTCAGCTGCTTGATTCTTGCCTGCTGAGGCACATGATCCGTGTAGGAGAGCTACCTGATCAGCACATGAGCAGTCACATGATCAGCGCCTCTCAGTCACCTGATCACTGCATGACAGGCACGTGATCAGTGCCTGCTGAGGTGCGGGATCAGCGCCTGCTCAGCTGCCTGATAACCGCCAGCTGGGCCGCAGGATTCACGCCTGCTCAGCTGCCTGATAACCGCCAGCTGGGCCGCAGGATTCACGCCTGCTCAGCTGCCTGATAACCGCCAGCTGGGCCGCAGGATTCACGCCTGCTCAGCTGCCTGATAACCGCCAGCTGGGCCGCAGGATTCACGCCTGCTCAGCTGCCTGATAACCGCCAGCTGGGCCGCAGGATTCATGCCTGCTCAGCTGCTTGATTCTTGCCTGCTGAGGCACATGATCCGTGCAGGAGAGCTACCTGATCAGCACATGAGCAGTCACATGATCAGCGCCTCTCAGTCACCTGATCACTGCATGACAGGCACGTGATCAGTGCCTGCTGAGGTGCGGGATCAGCGCCTGCTCAGCTGCCTGATAACCGCCAGCTGGGCCGCAGGATTCACGCCTGCTCAGCTGCCTGATAACCGCCAGCTGGGCCGCAGGATTCACGCCTGCTCAGCTGCCTGATAACCGCCAGCTGGGCCGCAGGATTCACGCCTGCTCAGCTGCCTGATAACCGCCAGCTGGGCCGCAGGATTCACGCCTGCTCAGCTGCCTGATAACCGCCAGCTGGGCCGCAGGATTCACGCCTGCTCAGCTGCCTGATAACCGCGAGCTGGGCCGCAGGATTCACGCCTGCTCAGCTGCCTGATAACCGCCAGCTGGGCCGCAGGAATCACGCCTGCTCAGCTGCCTGATAACCGCCAGCTGGGCCGCAGGATTCACGCCTGCTCAGCTGCCTGATAACCGCCAGCTGGGCCGCAGGATTCACGCCTGCTCAGCTGCCTGATAACCGCCAGCTGGGCCGCAGGATTCACGCCTGCTCAGCTGCCTGATAACCGCCAGCTGGGCCGCAGGATTCACGCCTGCTCAGCTGCCTGATAACCGCCAGCTGGGCCGCAGGATTCACGCCTGCTCAACTGCCTGATAACCGCCAGCTGGGCCGCAGGATTCACGCCTGCTCAGCTGCCTGATAACCGCCAGCTGGGCCGCAGGATTCACGCCTGCTCAGCTGCCTGATAACCGCCAGCTGGGCCGCAGGATTCACGCCTGCTCAGCTGCCTGATAACCGCCAGCTGGGCCGCAGGATTCACGCCTGCTCAGCTGCCTGATAACCGCCAGCTGGGCCGCAGGATTCACGCCTGCTCAGCTGCCTGATAACCGCCAGCTGGGCCGCAGGATTCACGCCTGCTCAGCTGCCTGATAACCGCCAGCTGGGCCACAGGATTCACGCCTGCTCAGCTGCCTGATAATCGCCAGCTGGGCCGCAGGATTCATGCCTGCTCAGCTGCTTGATTCTTGCCTGCTGAGGCACATGATCCGTGCAGGAGAGCTACCTGATCAGCACATGAGCAGTCACATGATCAGCGCCTCTCAGTCACCTGATCACTGCATGAAAGGCACGTGATCAGTGCCTGCTGAGGTGCGGGATCAGCGCCTGCTCAGCTGCCTGATAATCGCCAGCTGGGCCGCAGGATTCACGCCTGCTCAGCTGCCTGATAAACGCCAGCTGGGCCGAAGGATTCATGACTGCTCAGCTGCTTGATTCTAGCCTGCTGAGGCACATGATCCGTGTAGGAGAGCTACCTGATCAGCACATGAGCAGTCACATGATCAGCGCCTCTCAGTCACCTGATCACTGCATGACAGGCACGTGATCAGTGCCTGCTGAGGTGCGGGATCAGCGCCTGATCAGCTGCCTGATAACCGCCAGCTGGGCCGCAGGATTCACGCCTGCTCAGCTGCCTGATAAACGCCAGCTGGGCCGCAGGATTCACGCCTGCTCAGCTGCCTGATAACCGCCAGCTGGGCCGCAGGATTCACGCCTGCTCAGCTGCCTGATAACCGCCAGCTGGGCCGCAGGATTCACGCCTGCTCAGCTGCCTGATAACCGCCAGCTGGGCCGCAGGATTCATGCCTGCTCAGCTGCTTGATTCTTGCCTGCTGAGGCACATGATCCGTGCAGGAGAGCTACCTGATCAGCACATGAGCAGTCACATGATCAGCGCCTCTCAGTCACCTGATCACTGCATGACAGGCACGTGTTCAGTGCCTGCTGAGGTGCGGGATCAGCGCCTGTTCAGCTGCCTGATAACCGCCAGCTGGGCCGCAGGATTCACGCCTGCTCAGCTGCCTGATAACCGCCAGCTGGGCCGCAGGATTCACGCCTGCTCAGCTGCCTGATAACCGCCAGCTGGGCCTCAGGATTCACGCCTGCTCAGCTGCCTGATAACCGCCAGCTGGGCCGCAGGATTCATGCCTGCTCAGCTGCTTGATTCTTGCCTGCTGAGGCACATGATCCGTGCAGGAGAGCTACCTGATCAGCACATGAGCAGTCACATGATCAGCGCCTCTCAGTCACCTGATCACTGCATGACAGGCACGTGATCAGTGCCTGCTGAGGTGCGGGATCAGCGCCTGCTCAGCTGCCTGATAATCGCCAGCTGGGCCGCAGGATTCACGCCTGCTCAGCTGCCTGATAACCGCCAGCTGGGCCGCAGGATTCACGCCTGCTCAGCTGCCTGATAACCGCCAGCTGGGCCGCAGGATTCACGCCTGCTCAGCTGCCTCATAACCGCCAGCTGGGCCGCAGGATTCACGCCTGCTCAGCTGCCTGATAACCGCCAGCTGGGCCGCAGGATTCACGCCTGCTCAGCTGCCTGATAACCGCCAGCTGGGCCGCAGGATTCACGCCTGCTCAGCTGCCTGATAACCGCCAGCTGGGCCGCAGGATTCACGCCTGCTCAGCTGCCTGATAACCGCCAGCTGGGCCGCAGGATTCACGCCTGCTCAGCTGCCTGATAACCGCCAGCTGGGCCGCAGGATTCACGCCTGCTCAGCTGCCTGATAATCGCCAGCTGGGCCGCAGGATTCATGCCTGCTCAGCTGCTTGATTCTTGCCTGCTGAGGCACATTATCCGTGCAGGAGAGCTACCTGATCAGCACATGAGCAGTCACATGATCAGCGCCTCTCAGTCACCTGATCACTGCATGAAAGGCACGTGATCAGTGCCTGCTGAGGTGCGGGATCAGCGCCTGCTCAGCTGCCTGATAATCGCCAGCTGGGCCGCAGGATTCACGCCTGCTCAGCTGCCTGATAATCGCCAGCTGGGCCGCAGGATTCATGCCTGCTCAGCTGCTTGATTCTTGCCTGCTGAGGCACATTTTCCGTGTAGGAGAGCTACCTGATCAGCACATGAGCAGTCACATGATCAGCGCCTCTCAGTCACCTGATCACTGCATGACAGGCACGTGATCAGTGCCTGCTGAGGTGCGGGATCAGCGGCTGCTCAGCTGCCTGATAACCGCCAGCTGGGCCGCAGGATTCACGCCTGCTCAGCTGCCTGATAACCGCCAGTTGGGCCGCAGGATTCACGCCTGCTCAGCTGCCTGATAACCGCCAGCTGGGCCGCAGGATTCACGCCTGCTCAGCTGCCTGATAACCGCCAGCTGGGCCGCAGGATTCACGCCTGCTCAGCTGCCTGATAACCGCCAGCTGGGCCGCAGGATTCATGCCTGCTCAGCTGCTTGATTCTTGCCTGCTGAGGCACATGATCCGTGCAGGAGAGCTACCTGATCAGCACATGAGCAGTCACATGATCAGCGCCTCTCAGTCACCTGATCACTGCATGACAGGCACGTGTTCAGTGCCTGCTGAGGTGCGGGATCAGCGCCTGCTCAGCTGCCTGATAATCGCCAGCTGGGCCGCAGGATTCACGCCTGCTCAGCTGCCTGATAACCGCCAGCTGGGCCGCAGGATTCTCGCCTGCTCAGCTGCCTGATAACCGCCAGCTGGGCCGCAGGATTCACGCCTGCTCAGCTGCCTGATAACCGCCAGCTGGGCCGCAGGATTCACGCCTGCTCAGCTGCCTGATAACCGCCAGCTGGGCCGCAGGATTCACGCCTGCTCAGCTGCCTGATAACCGCCAGCTGGGCCGCAGGATTCACGCCTGCTCAGCTGCCTGATAACCGCCAGCTGGGCCGCAGGATTCACACCTGCTCAGCTGCCTGATAACCGCCAGCTGGGCCGCAGGATTCACGCCTGCTCAGCTGCCTGATAACCGCCAGCTGGGCCGCAGGATTCATGCCTGCTCAGCTGCTTGATTCTTGCCTGCTGAGGCACATGATCCGTGCAGGAGAGCTCCCTGATCAGCACATGAGCAGTCACATGATCAGCGCCACTCAGTCACCTGATCACTGCATGACAGGCACGTGATCAGTGCCTGCTGAGGTGCGGGATCAGCGCCTGCTCAGCTGCCTGATAATCGCCAGCTGGGCCGCAGGATTCATGCCTGCTCAGCTGCCTGATTCTTGCCTGCTGAGGCACATGATCCGTGCAGGAGAGCTACCTGATCAGCACATGAGCAGTCACATGATCAGCGCCTCTCAGTCACCTGATCACTGCATGACAGGCACGTGATCAGTGCCTGCTGAGGTGCGGGATCAGCGCCTGCTCAGCTGCCTGATAACCGCCAGCTGGGCCGCAGGATTCACGCCTGCTCAGCTGCCTGATAATCGCCAGCTGGGCCGCAGGATTCATGCCTGCTCAGCTGCTTGATTCTTGCCTGCTGAGGCACATGATCCGTGTAGGAGAGCTACCTGATCAGCACATGAGCAGTCACATGATCAGCGCCTCTCAGTCACCTGATCACTGCATGACAGGCACGTGATCAGTGCCTGCTGAGGTGCGGGATCAGCGGCTGCTCAGCTGCCTGATAACCGCCAGCTGGGCCGCAGGATTCACGCCTGCTCAGCTGCCTGATAACCGCCAGCTGGGCCGCAGGATTCACACCTGCTCAGCTGCCTGATAACCGCCAGCTGGGCCGCAGGATTCACGCCTGCTCAGCTGCCTGATAACCGCCAGCTGGGCCGCAGGATTCACGCCTGCTCAGCTGCCTGATAACCGCCAGCTGGGCCGCAGGATTCATGCCTGCTCAGCTGCTTGATTCTTGCCTGCTGAGGCACATGATCCGTGCAGGAGAGCTACCTGATCAGCACATGAGCAGTCACATGATCAGCGCCTCTCAGTCACCTGATCACTGCATGACAGGCACGTGTTCAGTGCCTGCTGAGGTGCGGGATCAGCGCCTGCTCAGCTGCCTGATAACGGCCAGCTGGGCCGCAGGATTCACGCCTGCTCAGCTGCCTGATAACCGCCAGCTGGGCCGCAGGATTCACGCCTGCTCAGCTGCCTGATAACCGCCAGCTGGGCCGCAGGATTCACACCTGCTCAGCTGCCTGATAACCGCCAGCTGGGCCGCAGGATTCACGCCTGCTCAGCTGCCTGATAACCGCCAGCTGGGCCGCAGGATTCATGCCTGCTCAGCTGCCTGATTCTTGCCTGCTGAGGCACATGATCCGTGCAGGAGAGCTACCTGAGCAGCACATGAGCAGTGACATGATCAGCGCCACTCAGTCACCTGATCACTGCATGACAGGCACGAGATCAGTGCCTGCTGAGGTGCGGGATCAGCGCCTGCTCAGCTGCCTGATAATCGCCAGCTGGGCCGCAGGATTCACGCCTGCTCAGCTGCCTGATAACCGCCAGCTGGGCCGCAGGATTCACGCCTGCTCAGCTGCCTGATAACCGCCAGCTGGGCCGCAGGATTCACGCCTGCTCAGCTGCCTGATAATCGCCAGCTGGGCCGCAGGATTCATGCCTGCTCAGCTGCTTGATTCTTGCCTGCTGAGGCACATGATCCGTGTAGGAGAGCTACCTGATCAGCACATGAGCAGTCACATGATCAGCGCCTCTCAGTCACCTGATCACTGCATGACAGGCACGTGATCAGTGCCTGCTGAGGTGCGGGATCAGCGGCTGCTCAGCTGCCTGATAACCGCCAGCTGGGCCGCAGGATTCACGCCTGCTCAGCTGCCTGATAACCGCCAGTTGGGCCGCAGGATTCACGCCTGCTCAGCTGCCTGATAACCGCCAGCTGGGCCGCAGGATTCACGCCTGCTCAGCTGCCTGATAACCGCCAGCTGGGCCGCAGGATTCACGCCTGCTCAGCTGCCTGATAACCGCCAGCTGGGCCGCAGGATTCATGCCTGCTCAGCTGCTTGATTCTTGCCTGCTGAGGCACATGATCCGTGCAGGAGAGCTACCTGATCAGCACATGAGCAGTCACATGATCAGCGCCTCTCAGTCACCTGATCACTGCATGACAGGCACGTGTTCAGTGCCTGCTGAGGTGCGGGATCAGCGCCTGCTCAGCTGCCTGATAATCGCCAGCTGGGCCGCAGGATTCACGCCTGCTCAGCTGCCTGATAACCGCCAGCTGGGCCGCAGGATTCACGCCTGCTCAGCTGCCTGATAACCGCCAGCTGGGCCGCAGGATTCACGCCTGCTCAGCTGACTGATAACCGCCAGCTGGGCCGCAGGATTCACGCCTGCTCAGCTGCCTGATAACCGCCAGCTGGGCCGCAGGATTCACGCCTGCTCAGCTGCCTGATAACCGCCAGCTGGGCCGCAGGATTCACGCCTGCTCAGCTGCCTGATAACCGCCAGCTGGGCCGCAGGATTCACGCCTGCTCAGCTGCCTGATAACCGCCAGCTGGGCCGCAGGATTCACGCCTGCTCAGCTGCCTGATAACCGCCAGCTGGGCCGCAGGATTCATGCCTGCTCAGCTGCTTGATTCTTGCCTGCTGAGGCACATGATCCGTGCAGGAGAGCTACCTGATCAGCACATGAGCAGTCACATGATCAGCGCCACTCAGTCACCTGATCACTGCATGAAAGGCACGTGATCAGTGCCTGCTGAGGTGCGGGATCAGCGCCTGCTCAGCTGCCTGATAATCGCCAGCTGGGCCGCAGGATTCACGCCTGCTCAGCTGCCTGATTCTTGCCTGCTGAGGCACATGATCCGTGCAGGAGAGCTACCTGATCAGCACATGAGCAGTCACATGATCAGCGCCTCTCAGTCACCTGATCACTGCATGACAGGCACGTGATCAGTGCCTGCTGAGGTGCGGGATCAGCGCCTGCTCAGCTGCCTGATAACCGCCAGCTGGGCCGCAGGATTCACGCCTGCTCAGCTGCCTGATAATCGCCAGCTGGGCCGTAGGATTCATGCCTGCTCAGCTGCTTGATTCTTGCCTGCTGAGGCACATGATCCGTGTAGGAGAGCTACCTGATCAGCACATGAGCAGTCACATGATCAGCGCCTCTCAGTCACCTGATCACTGCATGACAGGCACGTGATCAGTGCCTGCTGAGGTGCGGGATCAGCGCCTGCTCAGCTGCCTGATAACCGCCAGCTGGGCGGCAGGATTCACGCCTGCTCAGCTGCCTGATAACCGCCAGCTGGGCCGCAGGATTCACACCTGCTCAGCTGCCTGATAACCGCCAGCTGGGCCGCAGGATTCACGCCTGCTCAGCTGCCTGATAACCGCCAGCTGGGCCGCAGGATTCACGCCTGCTCAGCTGCCTGATAACCGCCAGCTGGGCCGCAGGATTCACGCCTGCTCAGCTGCTTGATTCTTGCCTGCTGAGGCACATGATCCGTGCAGGAGAGCTACCTGATCAGCACATGAGCAGTCACATGATCAGCGCCTCTCAGTCACCTGATCACTGCATGACAGGCACGTGTTCAGTGCCTGCTGAGGTGCGGGATCAGCGCCTGCTCAGCTGCCTGATAATGGCCAGCTGGGCCGCAGGATTCACGCCTGCTCAGCTGCCTGATAACCGCCAGCTGGGCCGCAGGATTCACGCCTGCTCAGCTGCCTGATAACCGCCAGCTGGGCCGCAGGATTCACACCTGCTCAGCTGCCTGATAACCGCCAGCTGGGCCGCAGGATTCACGCCTGCTCAGCTGCCTGATAACCGCCAGCTGGGCCGCAGGATTCATGCCTGCTCAGCTGCTTGATTCTTGCCTGCTGAGGCACATGATCCGTGCAGGAGAGCTACCTGATCAGCACATGAGCAGTCACATGATCAGCGCCACTCAGTCACCTGATCACTGCATGACAGGCACGTGATCAGTGCCTGCTGAGGTGCGGGATCAGCGCCTGCTCAGCTGCCTGATAACGGCCAGCTGGGCCGCAGGATTCACGCCTGCTCAGCTGCCTGATAACCGCCAGCTGGGCCGCAGGATTCACGCCTGCTCAGCTGCCTGATAACCGCCAGCTGGGCCGCAGGATTCACGCCTGCTCAGCTGCCTGATAACCGCCAGCTGGGCCGCAGGATTCACGCCTGCTCAGCTGCCTGATAATCGCCAGCTGGGCCGCAGGATTCATGCCTGCTCAGCTGCTTGATTCTTGCCTGCTGAGGCCCATGATCCGTGCAGGAGAGCTACCTGATCAGCACATGAGCAGTCACATGATCAGTGCCTCTCAGTCACCTGATCACTGCATGACAGGCACGTGATCAGTGCCTGCTGAGGTGCGGGATCAGCGCCTGCTCAGCTGCCTGATAACCGCCAGCTGGGCCGCAGGATTCACACCTGCTCAGCTGCCTGATAATCGACAGCTGGGCCGCAGGATTCATGCCTGCTCAGCTGCTTGATTCTTGCCTGCTGAGGCACATGATCCGTGTAGGAGAGCTACCTGATCAGCACATGAGCAGTCACATGATCAGCGCCTCTCAGTCACCTGATCACTGCATGACAGGCACGTGATCAGTGCCTGCTGAGGTGCGGGATCAGCGGCTGCTCAGCTGCCTGATAACCGCCAGCTGGGCCGCAGGATTCACGCCTGCTCAGCTGCCTGATAACCGCCAGCTGGGCCGCAGGATTCACGCCTGCTCAGCTGCCTGATAACCGCCAGCTGGGCCGCAGGATTCACGCCTGCTCAGCTGCCTGATAACCGCCAGCTGGGCCGCAGGATTCACGCCTGCTCAGCTGCCTGATAACCGCCAGCTGGGCCGCAGGATTCATGCCTGCTCAGCTGCTTGATTCTTGCCTGCTGAGGCACATGATCCGTGCAGGAGAGCTACCTGATCAGCACATGAGCAGTCACATGATCAGCGCCTCTCAGTCACCTGATCACTGCATGACAGGCACGTGTTCAGTGCCTGCTGAGGTGCGGGATCAGCGCCTGCTCAGCTGCCTGATAATCGCCAGCTGGGCCGCAGGATTCACGCCTGCTCAGCTGCCTGATAACCGCCAGCTGGGCCGCAGGATTCACGCCTGCTCAGCTGCCTGATAACCGCCAGCTGGGCCGCAGGATTCACGCCTGCTCAGCTGACTGATAACCGCCAGCTGGGCCGCAGGATTCACGCCTGCTCAGCTGCCTGATAACCGCCAGCTGGGCCGCAGGATTCACGCCTGCTCAGCTGCCTGATAACCGCCAGCTGGGCCGCAGGATTCACGCCTGCTCAGCTGCCTGATAACCGCCAGCTGGGCCGCAGGATTCACACCTGCTCAGCTGCCTGATAACCGCCAGCTGGGCCGCAGGATTCACGCCTGCTCAGCTGCCTGATAACCGCCAGCTGGGCCGCAGGATTCATGCCTGCTCAGCTGCCTGATTCTTGCCTGCTGAGGCACATGATCCGTGCAGGAGAGCTACCTGATCAGCACATGAGCAGTCACATGATCAGCGCCACTCAGTCACCTGATCACTGCATGACAGGCACGTGATCAGTGCCTGCTGAGGTGCGGGATCAGCGCCTGCTCAGCTGCCTGATAATGGCCAGCTGGGCCGCAGGATTCATGCCTGCTCAGCTGCTTGATTCTTGCCTGCTGAGGCACATGATCCGTGCAGGAGAGCTACCTGATCAGCACATGAGCAGTCACATGATCAGCGCCTCTCAGTCACCTGATCACTGCATGACAGGCACGTGATCAGTGCCTGCTGAGGTGCGGGATCAGCGCCTGCTCAGCTGCCTGATAACCGCCAGCTGGGCCGCAGGATTCACGCCTGCTCAGCTGCCTGATAATCGCCAGCTGGGCCGTAGGATTCATGCCTGCTCAGCTGCTTGATTCTTGCCTGCTGAGGCACATTTTCCGTGTAGGAGAGCTACCTGATCAGCACATGAGCAGTCACATGATCAGCGCCTCTCAGTCACCTGATCACTGCATGACAGGCACGTGATCAGTGCCTGCTGAGGTGCGGGATCAGCGGCTGCTCAGCTGCCTGATAACCGCCAGCTGGGCCGCAGGATTCACGCCTGCTCAGCTGCCTGATAACCGCCAGCTGGGCCGCAGGATTCACACCTGCTCAGCTGCCTGATAATGGCCAGCTGGGCCGCAGGATTCACGCCTGCTCAGCTGCCTGATAACCGCCAGCTGGGCCACAGGATTCACGCCTGCTCAGCTGCCTGATAACCGCCAGCTGGGCCGCAGGATTCATGCCTGCTCAGCTGCTTGATTCTTGCCTGCTGAGGCACATGATCCGTGCAGGAGAGCTACCTGATCAGCACATGAGCAGTCACATGATCAGCGCCTCTCAGTCACCTGATCACTGCATGACAGGCACGTGTTCAGTGCCTGCTGTGGTGCGGGATCAGCGCCTGCTCAGCTGCCTGATAACGGCCAGCTGGGCCGCAGGATTCACGCCTGCTCAGCTGCCTGATAACCGCCAGCTGGGCCGCAGGATTCACGCCTGCTCAGCTGCCTGATAATCGCCAGCTGGGCCGCAGGATTCACACCTGCTCAGCTGCCTGATAACCGCCAGCTGGGCCGCAGGATTCACGCCTGCTCAGCTGCCTGATAACCGCCAGCTGGGCCGCAGGATTCATGCCTGCTCAGCTGCTTGATTCTTGCCTGCTGAGGCACATGATCCGTGCAGGAGAGCTACCTGATCAGCACATGAGCAGTCACATGATCAGCGCCACTCAGTCACCTGATCACTGCATGACAGGCACGTGATCAGTGCCTGCTGAGGTGCGGGATCAGCGCCTGCTCAGCTGCCTGATAACCGCCAGCTGGGCCGCAGGATTCACGCCTGCTCAGCTGCCTGATAACCGCCAGCTGGGCCGCAGGATTCACGCCTGCTCAGCTGCCTGATAACCGCCAGCTGGGCCGCAGGATTCACGCCTGCTCAGCTGCCTGATAACCGCCAGCTGGGCCGCAGGATTCACGCCTGCTCAGCTGCCTGATAATCGCCAGCTGGGCCGCAGGATTCACGCCTGCTCAGCTGCCTGATAACCGCCAGCTGGGCCGCAGGATTCACGCCTGCTCAGCTGCCTGATAATCGCCAGCTGGGCCGCAGGATTCATGCCTGCTCAGCTGCTTGATTCTTGCCTGCTGAGGCACATGATCCGTGCAGGAGAGCTACCTGATCAGCACATGAGCAGTCACATGATCAGCGCCTCTCAGTCACCTGATCACTGCATGACAGGCACGTGATCAGTGCCTGCTGAGGTGCGGGATCAGCGCCTGCTCAGCTGCCTGATAATCGCCAGCTGGGCCGCAGGATTCACGCCTGCTCAGCTGCCTGATAATCGCCAGCTGGGACGTAGGATTCATGCCTGCTCAGCTGCTTGATTCTTGCCTGCTGAGGCACATGATCCGTGTAGGAGAGCTACCTGATCAGCACATGAGCAGTCACATGATCAGCGCCTCTCAGTCACCTGATCACTGCATGACAGGCACGTGATCAGTGCCTGCTGAGGTGCGGGATCAGCGGCTGCTCAGCTGCCTGATAACCGCCAGCTGGGCCGCAGGATTCACGCCTGCTCAGCTGCCTGATAACCGCCAGCTGGGCCGCAGGATTCACGCCTGCTCAGCTGCCTGATAACCGCCAGCTGGGCCGCAGGATTCACGCCTGCTCAGCTGCCTGATAACCGCCAGCTGGGCCGCAGGATTCACGCCTGCTCAGCTGCCTGATAACCGCCAGCTGGGCCGCAGGATTCATGCCTGCTCAGCTGCTTGATTCTTGCCTGCTGAGGCACATGATCCGTGCAGGAGAGCTACCTGATCAGCACATGAGCAGTCACATGATCAGCGCCTCTCAGTCACCTGATCACTGCATGACAGGCACGTGTTCAGTGCCTGCTGAGGTGCGGGATCAGCGCCTGCTCAGCTGCCTGATAATCGCCAGCTGGGCCGCAGGATTCACGCCTGCTCAGCTGCCTGATAACCGCCAGCTGGGCCGCAGGATTCACGCCTGCTCAGCTGCCTGATAACCGCCAGCTGGGCCGCAGGATTCACGCCTGCTCAGCTGCCTGATAATCGCCAGCTGGGCCGCAGGATTCACGCCTGCTCAGCTGCCTGATAACCACCAGCTGGGCCGCAGGATTCACGCCTGCTCAGCTGCCTGATAACCGCCAGCTGGGCCGCAGGATTCACGCCTGCTCAGCTGCCTGATAACCGCCAGCTGAGCCGCGCGACACCTGCCTGCTCATCTGCCTGATACCCGCCAGCTGGGCCGCAGGATTCACGCCTGCTCAGCTGCCTGATACCCGCCAGCTGGGCCGCAGGATTCCTGCCTGATCATCTGCCTGATACCCGCCAGCTGGGCCGCAGGATTCACGCCTGCTCATCTGCCTGACACTCGCCAGCTGAGCCGCGGGACACGCCTGCTCATCTGCCTGATAACCGCCAGCTGGGCCGCACGATTCACGCCTGCTCAGCTGCCTGATAACCGCCAGCTGGGCCGCAGGATCACGCCTGCTCATCTGCCTGATACTCGCCAGCTCAGCCGCGCGACACCTGCCTGCTCATCTGCCTGATAACCGCCAGCTGGGCCGCAGGATTCACGCCTGCTCATCTGCCTGATACCCGCCAGCTGGGCCGCAGGATTCACTGCCTGCTCATCTGCCTGATAACCGCCAGCTGGGCCCAGCATCACGCCTGCTCAGCTGCCTGATACCCGCCAGCTGGGCCGCAGGATTCACGCCTGCTCATCTGCCTGATAACCGCCAGCTGGGCCGCACGATTCACGCCTGCTCAGCTGCCTGATAACCGCCAGCTGGGCCGCACGATTCACGCCTGCTCAGCTGCCTGATAACCGCCAGCTGTGCCGCTGGATTCACGCCTGCTCATCTGCCTGATACCCGCCAGCTGGGCCGCGCGATTCACGCCTGCTCATCTGCCTGATAACCGCCAGCTGGGCCGCATTCACGCCTGCTCAGCTGACTGATAATCGCCAGCTGGGCCGCGGGATTCACGCCTGCTCAGCTGCCTGATAACCGCCAGCTGGGCCGCAGGATTCACGCCTGCTCAGCTGCCTGATAACCGCCAGCTGGGCCGCAGGATTCACACCTGCTCAGCTGCCTGATAACCGCCAGCTGGGCCGCAGGATTCACGCCTGCTCAGCTGCCTGATAACCGCCAGCTGGGCCGCAGGATTCATGCCTGCTCAGCTGCTTGATTCTTGCCTGCTGAGGCACATGATCCGTGCAGGAGAGCTACCTGATCAGCACATGAGCAGTCACATGATCAGCGCCACTCAGTCACCTGATCACTGCATGACAGGCACGTGATCAGTGCCTGCTGAGGTGCGGGATCAGCGCCTGCTCAGCTGCCTGATAATGGCCAGCTGGGCCGCAGGATTCACGCCTGCTCAGCTGCCTGATAACCGCCAGCTGGGCCGCAGGATTCACGCCTGCTCAGCTCCCTGATAACCGCCAGCTGGGCCGCAGGATTCACGCCTGCTCAGCTGCCTGATAACCGCCAGCTGGGCCGCAGGATTCACGCCTGCTCAGCTGCCTGATAACCGCCAGCTGGGCCGCAGGATTCATGCCTGCTCAGCTGCTTGATTCTTGCCTGCTGAGGCACATGATCCGTGCAGGAGAGCTACCTGATCAGCACATGAGCAGTCACATGATCAGCGCCTCTCAGTCACCTGATCACTGCATGACAGGCACGTGATCAGTGCCTGCTGAGGTGCGGGATCAGCGCCTGCTCAGCTGCCTGATAACCGCCAGCTGGGCCGCAGGATTCACGCCTGCTCAGCTGCCTGATAACCGCCAGCTGGGCCGCAGGATTCACGCCTGCTCAGCTGCCTGATCACCGCCAGCTGGGCCGCAGGATTCACGCCTGCTCAGCTGCCTGATAACCGCCAGCTGGGCCGCGGGATTCACGCCTGCTCAGCTGCCTGATAACCGCCAGCTGGGCCGCAGGATTCACGCCTGCTCAGCTGCCTGATTACCGCCAGCTGGGCCGCAGGATTCACGCCTGCTCAGCTGCCTGATAACCGCCAGCTGGGCCGCAGGAATCACGCCTGCTCAGCTGCCTGATAACCGCCAGCTGGGCCGCAGGATTCACGCCTGCTCAGCTGCCTGATAACCGCCAGCTGGGCCGCAGGATTCACGCCTGCTCAGCTGCCTGATAACCGCCAGCTGGGCCGCAGGATTCACGCCTGCTCAGCTGCCTGATAACCGCCAGCTGGGCCGCAGGATTCACGCCTGCTCAGCTGCCTGATAACCGCCAGCTGGGCCGCAGGATTCACGCCTGCTCAGCTGCCTGATAACCGCCAGCTGGGCCGCAGGATTCACGCCTGCTCAGCTGCCTGATAACCGCCAGCTGGGCCGCAGGATTCACGCCTGCTCAGCTGCCTGATAACCGCCAGCTGGGCCGCAGGATTCACGCCTGCTCAGCTGCCTGATAACCGCCAGCTGGGCCGCAGGATTCACGACTGCTCAGCTGCCTGATAACCGCCAGCTGGGCCGCAGGATTCACGCCTGCTCAGCTGCCTGATAATCGCCAGCTGGGCCGCAGGATTCACGCCTGCTCAGCTGCCTGATAACCGCCAGCTGGGCCGCAGGATTCACGCCTGCTCAGCTGCCTGATAATCGCCAGCTGGGCCGCAGGATTCATGCCTGCTCAGCTGCTTGATTCTTGCCTGCTGAGGCACATGATCCGTGCAGGAGAGCTACCTGATCAGCACATGAGCAGTCACATGATCAGCGCCTCTCAGTCACCTGATCACTGCATGAAAGGCACGTGATCAGTGCCTGCTGAGGTGCGGGATCAGCGCCTGCTCAGCTGCCTGATAATCGCCAGCTGGGCCGCAGGATTCACGCCTGCTCAGCTGCCTGATAATCGCCAGCTGGGCCGCAGGATTCATGCCTGCTCAGCTGCTTGATTCTTGCCTGCTGAGGCACATGATCCGTGTAGGAGAGCTACCTGATCAGCACATGAGCAGTCACATGATCAGCGCCTCTCAGTCACCTGATCACTGCATGACAGGCACGTGATCAGTGCCTGCTGAGGTGCGGGATCAGCGCCTGCTCCGCTGCCTGATAACCGCCAGCTGGGCCGCAGGATTCACGCCTGCTCCGCTGCCTGATAACCGCCAGCTGGGCCGCAGGATTCACGCCTGCTCAGCTGCCTGATAACCGCCAGCTGGGCCGCAGGATTCACGCCTGCTCAGCTGCCTGATAACCGCCAGCTGGGCCGCAGGATTCACGCCTGCTCAGCTGCCTGATAACCGCCAGCTGGGCCGCAGGATTCATGCCTGCTCAGCTGCTTGATTCTTGCCTGCTGAGGCACATGATCCGTGCAGGAGAGCTACCTGATCAGCACATGAGCAGTCACATGATCAGCGCCTCTCATTCACCTGATCACTGCATGCCAGGCACGTGTTCAGTGCCTGCTGAGGTGCGGGATCAGCGCCTGTTCAGCTGCCTGATAACCGCCAGCTGGGCCGCAGGATTCACGCCTGCTCAGCTGCCTGATAACCGCCAGCTGGGCCGCAGGATTCACGCCTGCTCAGCTGACTGATAACCGCCAGCTGGGCCGCAGGATTCACGCCTGCTCAGCTGCCTGATAACCGCCAGCTCGGCCGCAGGATTCATGCCTGCTCAGCTGCTTGATTCTTGCCTGCTGAGGCACATGATCCGTGCAGGAGAGCTACCTGATCAGCACATGAGCAGTCACATGATCAGCGCCTCTCAGTCACCTGATCACTGCATGACAGGCACGTGATCAGTGCCTGCTGAGGTGCGGGATCAGCGCCTGCTCAGCTGCCTGATAATCGCCAGCTGGGCCGCAGGATTCACGCCTGCTCAGCTGCCTGATAACCGCCAGCTGGGCCGCAGGATTCACGCCTGCTCAGCTGCCTGATAACCGCCAGCTGGGCCGCAGGATTCACGCCTGCTCAGCTGCCTCATAACCGCCAGCTGGGCCGCAGGATTCAAGCCTGCTCAGCTGCATGATAACCGCCAGCTGGGCCGCAGGATTCACGCCTGCTCAGCTGCCTGATAACCGCCAGCTGGGCCGCAGGATTCACGCCTGCTCAGCTGCCTGATAACCGCCAGCTGGGCCGCAGGATTCACGCCTGCTCAGCTGCCTGATAACCGCCAGCTGGGCCGCAGGATTCACGCCTGCTCAGCTGCCTGATAACCGCCAGCTGGGCCGCAGGATTCACGCCTGCTCAGCTGCCTGATAATCGCCAGCTGGGCCGCAGGATTCATGCCTGCTCAGCTGCTTGATTCTTGCCTGCTGAGGCACATGATCCGTGCAGGAGAGCTACCTGATCAGCACATGAGCAGTCACATGATCAGCGCCTCTCAGTCACCTGATCACTGCATGACAGGCACGTGATCAGTGCCTGCTGAGGTGCGGGATCAGCGCCTGCTCAGCTGCCTGATAATGGCCAGCTGGGCCGCAGGATTCACGCCTGCTCAGCTGCCTGATAACCGCCAGCTGGGCCGCAGGATTCACGCCTGCTCAGCTGCCTGATAACCGCCAGCTGGGCCGCAGGATTCACGCCTGCTCAGCTGCCTGATAACCGCCAGCTGGGCCGCAGGATTCACGCCTGCTCAGCTGCCTGATAACCGCCAGCTGGGCCGCAGGATTCATGCCTGCTCAGCTGCTTGATTCTTGCCTGCTGGGGCACATGATCCGTGCAGGAGAGCTACCTGATCAGCACATGAGCAGTCACATGATCAGCGCCTCTCAGTCACCTGATCACTGCATGACAGGCACGTGATCAGTGCCTGCTGAGGTGCGGGATCAGCGCCTGCTCAGCTGCCTGATAACCGCCAGCTGGGCCGCAGGATTCACGCCTGCTCAGCTGCCTGATAACCGCCAGCTGGGCCGCAGGATTCACGCCTGCTCAGCTGCCTGATAACCGCCAGCTGGGCCGCAGGATTCACGCCTGCTCAGCTGCCTGATAACCGCCAGCTGGGCCGCAGGATTCACGCCTGCTCAGCTGCCTGATAACCGCCAGCTGGGCCGCAGGATTCACGCCTGCTCAGCTGCCTGATAACCGCCAGCTGGGCCGCAGGATTCACGCCTGCTCAGCTGCCTGATAACCGCCAGCTGGGCCGCAGGATTCACGCCTGCTCAGCTGCCTGATAACCGCCAGCTGGGCCGCAGGATTCACGCCTGCTCAGCTGCCTGATAACCGCCAGCTGGGCCGCAGGATTCACGCCTGCTCAGCTGCCTGATAACCGCCAGCTGGGCCGCAGGATTCACGCCTGCTCAGCTGCCTGATAACCGCCAGCTGGGCCGCAGGATTCACGCCTGCTCAGCTGCCTGATAACCGCCAGCTGGGCCGCAGGATTCACGCCTGCTCAGCTGCCTGATAACCGCCAGCTGGGCCGCAGGATTCACGCCTGCTCAGCTGCCTGATAACCGCCAGCTGGGCCGCAGGATTCACGCCTGCTCAGCTGCCTGATAACCGCCAGCTGGGCCGCAGGATTCACGCCTGCTCAGCTGCCTGATAACCGCCAGCTGGGCCGCAGGATTCACGCCTGCTCAGCTGCCTGATAACCGCCAGCTGGGCCGCAGGATTCACGCCTGCTCAGCTGCCTGATAACCGCCAGCTGGGCCGCAGGATTCACGCCTGCTCAGCTGCCTGATAACCGCCAGCTGGGCCGCAGGATTCACGCCTGCTCAGCTGCCTGATAATCGCCAGCTGGGCCGCAGGATTCATGCCTGCTCAGCTGCTTGATTCTTGCCTGCTGAGGCACATGATCCGTGCAGGAGAGCTACCTGATCAGCACATGAGCAGTCACATGATCAGCGCCTCTCAGTCACCTGATCACTGCATGACAGGCACGTGATCAGTGCCTGCTGAGGTGCGGGATCAGCGCCTGCTCAGCTGCCTGATAATCGCCAGCTGGGCCGCAGGATTCACGCCTGCTCAGCTGCCTGATAATCGCCAGCTGGGCCGCAGGATTCATGCCTGCTCAGCTGCTTGATTCTTGCCTGCTGAGGCACATGATCCGTGCAGGAGAGCTACCTGATCAGCACATGAGCAGTCACATGATCAGCGCCTCTCAGTCACCTGATCACTGCATGACAGGCACGTGATCAGTGCCTGCTGAGGTGCGGGATCAGCGCCTGCTTAGCTGCCTGATAACCGCCAGCTGGGCCGCAGGATTCACGCCTGCTCAGCTGCCTGATAACCGCCAGCTGGGCCGCAGGATTCACGCCTGCTCAGCTGCCTGATAACCGCCAGCTGGGCCGCAGGATTCACGCCTGCTCAGCTGCCTGATAACCGCCAGCTGGGCCGCAGGATTCACGCCTGCTCAGCTGCCTGATAATCGCCAGCTGGGCCGCAGGATTCATGCCTGCTCAGCTGCTTGATTCTTGCCTGCTGAGGCACATGATCCGTGCAGGAGAGCTACCTGATCAGCACATGAGCAGTCACATGATCAGCGCCTCTCAGTCACCTGATCACTGCATGACAGGCACGTGATCAGTGCCTGCTGAGGTGCGGGATCAGCGCCTGCTCAGCTGCCTGATAACCGCCAGCTGGGCCGCAGGATTCACGCCTGCTCAGCTGCCTGATAACCGCCAGCTGGGCCGCAGGATTCACGCCTGCTCAGCTGCCTGATAACCGCCAGCTGGGCCGCAGGATTCACGCCTGCTCAGCTGCCTGATAACCGCCAGCTGGGCCGCAGGATTCATGCCTGCTCAGCTGCTTGATTCTTGCCTGCTGAGGCACATGATCCGTGCAGGAGAGCTACCTGATCAGCACATGAGCAGTCACATGATCAGCGCCTCTCAGTCACCTGATCACTGCATGACAGGCACGTGATCAGTGCCTGCTGAGGTGCGGGATCAGCGCCTGCTCAGCTGCCTGATAATCGCCAGCTGGGCCGCAGGATTCACGCCTGCTCAGCTGCCTGATAACCGCCAGCTGGGCCGCAGGATTCACGCCTGCTCAGCTGCCTGATAACCGCCAGCTGGGCCGCAGGATTCACGCCTGCTCAGCTGCCTGATAACCGCCAGCTGGGCCGCAGGATTCACGCCTGCTCAGCTGCCTGATAACCGCCAGCTGGGCCGCAGGATTCACGCCTGCTCAGCTGCCTGATAACCGCCAGCTGGGCCGCAGGATTCACGCCTGCTCAGCTGCCTGATAACCGCCAGCTGGGCCGCAGGATTCACGCCTGCTCAGCTGCCTGATAACCGCCAGCTGGGCCGCAGGATTCACGCCTGCTCAGCTGCCTGATAATCGCCAGCTGGGCCGCAGGATTCACGCCTGCTCAGCTGCCTGATAATCGCCAGCTGGGCCGCAGGATTCATGCCTGCTCAGCTGCTTGATTCTTGCCTGCTGAGGCACATGATCCGTGCAGGAGAGCTACCTGATCAGCACATGAGCAGTCACATGATCAGCGCCTCTCAGTCACCTGATCACTGCATGACAGGCACGTGATCAGTGCCTGCTGAGGTGAGGGATCAGCGCCTGCTCAGCTGCCTGATAATCGCCAGCTGGGCCGCAGGATTCACGCCTGCTCAGCTGCCTGATAATCGCCAGCTGGGCCGCAGGATTCATGCCTGCTCAGCTGCTTGATTCTTGCCTGCTGAGGCACATGATCCGTGTAGGAGAGCTACCTGATCAGCACATGAGCAGTCACATGATCAGTGCCTCTCAGTCACCTGATCACTGCATGACAGGCACGTGATCAGTGCCTGCTGAGGTGCGGGATCAGCGCCTGCTCAGCTGCCTGATAATCGCCAGCTGGGCCGCAGGATTCACGCCTGCTCAGCTGCCTGATAACCGCCAGCTGGGCCGCAGGATTCACGCCTGCTCAGCTGCCTGATAACCGCCAGCTGGGCCGCAGGATTCACGCCTGCTCAGCTGCCTGATAACCGCCAGCTGGGCCGCAGGATTCACGCCTGCTCAGCTGCCTGATAACCGCCAGCTGGGCCGCAGGATTCATGCCTGCTCAGCTGCTTGATTCTTGCCTGCTGAGGCACATGATCCGTGCAGGAGAGCTACCTGATCAGCACATGAGCAGTCACATGATCAGCGCCTCTCAGTCACCTGATCACTGCATGCCAGGCACGTGATCAGTGCCTGCTGAGGTGCGGGATCAGCGCCTGCTCAGCTGCCTGATAATCGCCAGCTGGGCCGCAGGATTCACGCCTGCTCAGCTGCCTGATAACCGCCAGCTGGGCCGCAGGATTCATGCCTGCTCAGCTGCCTGATAACCGCCAGCTGGGCCGCAGGATTCACGCCTGCTCAGCTGCCTGATAACCGCCAGCTGGGCCGCAGGATTCATGCCTGCTCAGCTGCCTGATAACCGCCAGCTGGGCCGCAGGATTCACGCCTGCTCAGCTGCCTGATATCCGCCAGCTGGGCCGCTGGATTCACGCCTGCTCAGCTGCCTGATAACCGCCAGCTGGGCCGCAGGATTCACGCCTGCTCAGCTGCCTGATAACCGCCAGCTGGGCCGCAGGATTCACGCCTGCTCAGCTGCCTGATAACCGCCAGCTGGGCCGCAGGATTCATGCCTGCTCAGCTGCTTGATTCTTGCCTGCTGAGGCACATGATCCGTGCAGGAGAGCTACCTGATCAGCACATGAGCAGTCACATGATCAGCGCCTCTCAGTCACCTGATCACTGCATGACAGGCACGTGATCAGTGCCTGCTGAGGTGCGGGATCAGCGCCTGCTCAGCTGCCTGATAATCGCCAGCTGGGCCGCAGGATTCACGCCTGCTCAGCTGCCTGATAACCGCCAGCTGGGCCGCAGGATTCATGCCTGCTCAGCTGCCTGATAACCGCCAGCTGGGCCGCAGGATTCATGCCTGCTCAGCTGCCTGATAACCGCCAGCTGGGCCGCAGGATTCATGCCTGCTCAGCTGCCTGATAACCGCCAGCTGGGCCGCAGGATTCATGCCTGCTCAGCTGCCTGATAACCGCCAGCTGGGCCGCAGGATTCACGCCTGCTCAGCTGCCTGATAACCGCCAGCTGGGCCGCAGGATTCACGCCTGCTCAGCTGCCTGATAACCGCCAGCTGGGCCGCAGGATTCACGCCTGCTCAGCTGCCTGATAACCGCCAGCTGGGCCGCAGGATTCACGCCTGCTCAGCTGCCTGATAACCGCCAGCTGGGCCGCAGGATTCACGCCTGCTCAGCTGCCTGATAACCGCCAGCTGGGCCGCAGGATTCACGCCTGCTCAGCTGCCTGATAACCGCCAGCTGGGCCGCAGGATTCACGCCTGCTCAGCTGCCTGATAACCGCCAGCTGGGCCGCAGGATTCACGCCTGCTCAGCTGCCTGATAACCGCCAGCTGGGCCGCAGGATTCACGCCTGCTCAGCTGCCTGATAATCGCCAGCTGGGCCGCAGGATTCATGCCTGCTCAGCTGCTTGATTCTTGCCTGCTGAGGCACATGATCCGTGCAGGAGAGCTACCTGATCAGCACATGAGCAGTCACATGATCAGCGCCTCTCAGTCACCTGATCACTGCATGACAGGCACGTGATCAGTGCCTGCTGAGGTGCGGGATCAGCGCCTGCTCAGCTGCCTGATAATCGCCAGCTGGGCCGCAGGATTCACGCCTGCTCAGCTGCCTGATAATCGCCAGCTGGGCCGCAGGATTCATGCCTGCTCAGCTGCTTGATTCTTGCCTGCTGAGGCACATGATCCGTGCAGGAGAGCTACCTGATCA
Source organism: Bos javanicus (assembly GCF_032452875.1). Taxonomy (NCBI): domain Eukaryota; kingdom Metazoa; phylum Chordata; class Mammalia; order Artiodactyla; family Bovidae; genus Bos; species Bos javanicus. The sequence goes on from NW_026893630.1 coordinate 264,257, forward strand.
GCACATGAGCAGTCACATGATCAGCGCCTCTCAGTCACCTGATCACTGCATGACAGGCACGTGATCAGTGCCTGCTGAGGTGCGGGATCAGCGCCTGCTCAGCTGCCTGATAACCGCCAGCTGGGCCGCAGGATTCACGCCTGCTCAGCTGCCTGATAACCGCCAGCTGGGCCGCAGGATTCACGCCTGCTCAGCTGCCTGATAACCGCCAGCTGGGCCGCAGGATTCATGCCTGCTCAGCTGCCTGATAACCGCCAGCTGGGCCGCAGGATTCACGCCTGCTCAGCTGCCTGATAACCGCCAGCTGGGCCGCAGGATTCATGCCTGCTCAGCTGCCTGATAACCGCCAGCTGGGCCGCAGGATTCACGCCTGCTCAGCTGCCTGATAATCGCCAGCTGGGCCGCAGGATTCATGCCTGCTCAGCTGCTTGATTCTTGCCTGCTGAGGCACATGATCCGTGCAGGAGAGCTACCTGATCAGCACATGAGCAGTCACATGATCAGCGCCTCTCAGTCACCTGATCACTGCATGACAGGCACGTGATCAGTGCCTGCTGAGGTGCGGGATCAGCGCCTGCTCAGCTGCCTGATAATCGCCAGCTGGGCCGCAGGATTCATGCCTGCTCAGCTGCCTGATAATCGCCAGCTGGGCCGCAGGATTCATGCCTGCTCAGCTGCTTGATTCTTGCCTGCTGAGGCACATGATCCGTGCAGGAGAGCTACCTGATCAGCACATGAGCAGTCACATGATCAGCGCCTCTCAGTCACCTGATCACTGCATGACAGGCACGTGATCAGTGCCTGCTGAGGTGCGGGATCAGCGCCTGCTCAGCTGCCTGATAACCGCCAGCTGGGCCGCAGGATTCACGCCTGCTCAGCTGCCTGATAACCGCCAGCTGGGCCGCAGGATTCATGCCTGCTCAGCTGCCTGATAACCGCCAGCTGGGCCGCAGGATTCACGCCTGCTCAGCTGCCTGATAACCGCCAGCTGGGCCGCAGGATTCATGCCTGCTCAGCTGCCTGATAACCGCCAGCTGGGCCGCAGGATTCATGCCTGCTCAGCTGCTTGATTCTTGCCTGCTGAGGCACATGATCCGTGCAGGAGAGCTACCTGATCAGCACATGAGCAGTCACATGATCAGCGCCTCTCAGTCACCTGATCACTGCATGCCAGGCACGTGATCAGTGCCTGCTGAGGTGCGGGATCAGCGCCTGCTCAGCTGCCTGATAATCGCCAGCTGGGCCGCAGGATTCACGCCTGCTCAGCTGCCTGATAACCGCCAGCTGGGCCGCAGGATTCATGCCTGCTCAGCTGCCTGATAACCGCCAGCTGGGCCGCAGGATTCACGCCTGCTCAGCTGCCTGATAACCGCCAGCTGGGCCGCAGGATTCATGCCTGCTCAGCTGCCTGATAACCGCCAGCTGGGCCGCAGGATTCATGCCTGCTCAGCTGCCTGATAACCGCCAGCTGGGCCGCAGGATTCATGCCTGCTCAGCTGCCTGATAACCGCCAGCTGGGCCGCAGGATTCACGCCTGCTCAGCTGCCTGATAACCGCCAGCTGGGCCGCAGGATTCATGCCTGCTCAGCTGCCTGATAACCGCCAGCTGGGCCGCAGGATTCATGCCTGCTCAGCTGCTTGATTCTTGCCTGCTGAGGCACATGATCCGTGCAGGAGAGCTACCTGATCAGCACATGAGCAGTCACATGATCAGCGCCTCTCAGTCACCTGATCACTGCATGACAGGCACGTGATCAGTGCCTGCTGAGGTGCGGGATCAGCGCCTGCTCAGCTGCCTGATAATCGCCAGCTGGGCCGCAGGATTCACGCCTGCTCAGGTGCCTGATAACCGCCAGCTGGGCCGCAGGATTCATGCCTGCTCAGCTGCCTGATAACCGCCAGCTGGGCCGCAGGATTCATGCCTGCTCAGCTGCCTGATAACCGCCAGCTGGGCCGCAGGATTCACGCCTGCTCAGCTGCCTGATAACCGCCAGCTGGGCCGCAGGATTCATGCCTGCTCAGCTGCCTGATAATCGCCAGCTGGGCCGCAGGATTCATGCCTGCTCAGCTGCCTGATAACCGCCAGCTGGGCCGCAGGATTCATGCCTGCTCAGCTGCCTGATAACCGCCAGCTGGGCCGCAGGATTCACGCCTGCTCAGCTGCCTGATAACCGCCAGCTGGGCCGCAGGATTCACGCCTGCTGAGCTGCCTGATAACCGCCAGCTGGGCCGCAGGATTCATGCCTGCTCAGCTGCCTGATAACCGCCAGCTGGGCCGCGGGATTCACGCCTGCTCAGCTGCCTGATAACCGCCAGCTGGGCCGCAGGATTCATGCCTGCTCAGCTGCCTGATAACCGCCAGCAGGGCCGCAGGATTCATGCCTGCTCAGCTGCCTGATAACCGCCAGCTGGGCCGCAGGATTCATGCCTGCTCAGCTGCCTGATAATCGCCAGCTGGGCCGCAGGATTCATGCCTGCTCAGCTGCCTGATTCTTGCCTGCTGGGGCACATGATCCATGCAGGAGAGCTGCCTGATCAGCACATGAGCAGTCACATGATCAGCGCCTCTCAGTCACCTGATCACTGCATGACAGGCACGTGATCAGTGCCTGCTGAGGTGCGGGATCAGCGCCTGCTCAGCTGCCTGATAACCGCCAGCTGGGCCGCAGGATTCATGCCTGCTCAGCTGCCTGATAATCGCCAGCTGGGCCGCAGGATTCACGCCTGCTCAGCTGCCTGATAATCGCCAGCTGGGCCGCAGGATTCACGCCTGCTCAGCTGCCTGATAACCGCCAGCTGGGCCGCAGGATTCACGCCTGCTCAGCTGCCTGATAACCGCCAGCTGGGCCGCAGGATTCATGCCTGCTCAGCTGCTTGATTCTTGCCTGCTGAGGCACATGATCCGTGCAGGAGAGCTACCTGATCAGCACATGAGCAGTCACATGATCAGCGCCTCTCAGTCACCTGATCACTGCATGACAGGCACGTGATCAGTGCCTGCTGAGGTGCGGGATCAGCGCCTGCTCAGCTGCCTGATAATCGCCAGCTGGGCCGCAGGATTCACGCCTGCTCAGCTGCCTGATAACCGCCAGCTGGGCCGCAGGATTCATGCCTGCTCAGCTGCCTGATATCCGCCAGCTGGGCCGCAGGATTCATGCCTGCTCAGCTGCCTGATAACCGCCAGCTGGGCCGCAGGATTCACGCCTGCTCAGCTGCCTGATAACCGCCAGCTGGGCCGCAGGATTCACGCCTGCTCAGCTGCCTGATAACCGCCAGCTGGGCAGCAGGATTCACGCCTGCTCAGCTGCCTGATAATCGCCAGCTGGGCCGCAGGATTCATGCCTGCTCAGCTGCCTGATAACCGCCAGCTGGGCCGCAGGATTCACGCCTGCTCAGCTGCCTGATAACCGCCAGCTGGGCCGCAGGATTCATGCCTGCTCAGCTGCTTGATTCTTGCCTGCTGAGGCACATGATCCGTGCAGGAGAGCTACCTGATCAGCACATGAGCAGTCACATGATCAGCGCCTCTCAGTCACCTGATCACTGCATGACAGGCACGTGATCAGTGCCTGCTGAGGTGCGGGATCAGCGCCTGCTCAGCTGCCTGATAATCGCCAGCTGGGCCGCAGGATTCATGCCTGCTTAGCTGCCTGATAACCGCCAGCTGGGCCGCAGGATTCATGCCTGCTCAGCTGCCTGATAACCGCCAGCTGGGCCGCAGGATTCATGCCTGCTCAGCTGCCTGATAATCGCCAGCTGGGCCGCAGGATTCATGCCTGCTCAGCTGCCTGATAACCGCCAGCTGGGCCGCAGGATTCACGCCTGCTCAGCTGCCTGATAACCGCCAGCTGGGCCGCAGGATTCACGCCTGCTCAGCTGCTTGATAACCGCCAGCTGGGCCGCAGGATTCATGCCTGCTCAGCTGCCTGATAACCGCCAGCTGGGCCGCAGGATTCACGCCTGCTCAGCTGCCTGATAACCGCCAGCTGGGCCGCAGGATTCATGCCTGCTCAGCTGCCTGATAACCGCCAGCTGGGCCGCAGGATTCACGCCTGCTCAGCTGCCTGATAACCGCCAGCTGGGCCGCAGGATTCACGCCTGCTCAGCTGCCTGATAACCGCCAGCTGGGCCGCAGGATTCATGCCTGCTCAGCTGCCTGATAACCGCCAGCTGGGCCGCAGGATTCACGCCTGCTCAGCTGCCTGATAACCGCCAGCTGGGCCGCAGGATTCACACCTGCTCAGCTGCCTGATAATCGCCAGCTGGGCCGCAGGATTCATGCCTGCTCAGCTGCTTGATTCTTGCCAGCTGAGGCACATGATCCGTGCAGGAGAGCTACCTGATCAGCACATGAGCAGTCACATGATCAGCGCCTCTCAGTCACCTGATCACTGCATGACAGGCACGAGATCAGTGCCTGCTGAGGTGCGGGATCAGCGCCTGCTCAGCTGCCTGATAATCGCCAGCTGGGCCGCAGGATTCATGCCTGCTCAGCTGCCTGATAATCGCCAGCTGGGCCGCAGGATTCATGCCTGCTCAGCTGCTTGATTCTTGCCTGCTGAGGCACATGATCCGTGCAGGAGAGCTACCTGATCAGCACATGAGCAGTCACATGATCAGCGCCTCTCAGTCACCTGATCACTGCATGACAGGCACGTGATCAGTGCCTGCTGAGGTGCGGGATCAGCGCCTGCTCAGCTGCCTGATAACCGCCAGCTGGGCCGCAGGATTCATGCCTGCTCAGCTGCCTGATAACCGCCAGCTGGGCCGCAGGATTCACGCCTGCTCAGCTGCCTGATAACCGCCAGCTGGGACGCAGGATTCATGCCTGCTCAGCTGCCTGATAATCGCCAGCTGGGCCGCAGGATTCACGCCTGCTCAGCTGCCTGATAACCGTCAGCTGGGCCGCAGGATTCATGCCTGCTCAGCTGCTTGATTCTTGCCTGCTGAGGCACATGATCCGTGCAGGAGAGCTACCTGATCAGCACATGAGCAGTCACATGATCAGCGCCTCTCAGTCACCTGATCACTGCATGACAGGCACGTGATCAGTGCCTGCTGAGGTGCGGGATCAGCGCCTGCTCAGCTGCCTGATTACCGCCAGCTGGGCCGCAGGATTCACGCCTGCTCAGCTGCCTGATAACCGCCAGCTGGGCCGCAGGATTCACGCCTGCTCAGCTGCCTGATAACCGCCAGCTGGGCCGCAGGATTCACGCCTGCTCAGCTGCCTGATAACCGCCAGCTGGGCCGCAGGATTCATGCCTGCTCAGCTGCTTGATTCTTGCCTGCTGAGGCACATGATCCGTGCAGGAGAGCTACCTGATCAGCACATGAGCAGTCACATGATCAGCGCCACTCAGTCACCTGATCACTGCATGACAGGCACGAGATCAGTGCCTGCTGAGGTGCGGGATCAGCGCCTGCTCAGCTGCCTGATAATCGCCAGCTGGGCCGCAGGATTCACGCCTGCTCAGCTGCCTGATAACCGCCAGCTGGGCCGCAGGATTCAAGCCTGCTCAGCTGCCTGATAACCGCCAGCTGGGCCGCAGGATTCATGCCTGCTCAGCTGCCTGATAACCGCCAGCTGGGCCGCAGGATTCACGCCTGCTCAGCTGCCTGATAACCGCCAGCTGGGCCGCAGGATTCATGCCTGCTCAGCTGCCTGATAATCGCCAGCTGTGCCGCAGGATTCATGCCTGCTCAGCTGCCTGATAACCGCCAGCTGGGCCGCAGGATTCATGCCTGCTCAGCTGCCTGATAACCGCCAGCTGGGCCGCAGGATTCACGCCTGCTCAGCTGCCTGATAACCGCCAGCTGGGCCGCAGGATTCACGCCTGCTCAGCTGCCTGATAATCGCCAGCTGGGCCGCAGGATTCATGCCTGCTCAGCTGCCTGATTCTTGCCTGCTGAGGCACATGATCCGTGCAGGAGAGCTACCTGATCAGCACATGAGCAGTCACATGATCAGCGCCTCTCAGTCACCTGATCACTGCATGACAGGCACGTGATCAGTGCCTGCTGGGGTGCAGGATCAGCGCCTGCTCAGCTGCCTGATAATCGCCAGCTGGGCCGCAGGATTCATGCCTGCTCAGCTGCCTGATAATCGCCAGCTGGGCCGCAGGATTCATGCCTGCTCAGCTGCTTGATTCTCGCCTGCTGAGGCACATGATCCGTGCAGGAGAGCTACCTGATCAGCACATGAGCAGTCACATGATAAGCGCCTCTCAGTCACCTGAACACTGCATGACAGGCACGTGATCAGTGCCTGCTGAGGTGCGGGATCAGCGCCTGCTCAGCTGCCTGTTAATCGCCAGCTGGGCCGCAGGATTCATGCCTGCTCAGCTGCCTGATAACCGCCAGCTGGGCCGCAGGATTCATGCCTGCTCAGCTGCCTGATAACCGCCAGCTGGGCCGCAGGATTCATGCCTGCTCAGCTGCCTGATAACCGCCAGCTGGGCCGCAGGATTCACGCCTGCTCAGCTGCCTGATAACCGCCAGCTGGGCCGCAGGATTCATGCCTGCTCAGCTGCTTGATTCTTGCCTGCTGAGGCACATGATCCGTGCAGGAGAGCTACCTGATCAGCACATGAGCAGACACATGATCAGCGCCTCTCAGTCACCTGATCACTGCATGACAGACACGTGATCAGTGCCTGCTGAGGTGCGGGATCAGCGCCTGCTCAGCTGCCTGATAATCGCCAGCTGGGCCGCAGGATTCACGCCTGCTCAGCTGCCTGATAACCGCCAGCTGGGCCGCAGGATTCATGCCTGCTCAGCTGCCTGATAACCGCCAGCTGGGCCGCAGGATTCATGCCTGCTCAGCTGCCTGATAACCGCCAGCTGGGCCGCAGGATTCATGCCTGTTCAGCTGCCTGATAACCGCCAGCTGGGCCGCAGGATTCATGCCTGCTCAGCTGCCTGATAACCGCCAGCTGGGCCGCAGGATTCATGCCTGCTCAGCTGCCTGATAATCGCCAGCTGGGCCGCAGGATTCATGCCTGCTCAGCTGCCTGATAATCGCCAGCTGGGCCGCAGGATTCATGCCTGCTCAGCTGCCTGATAATCGCCAGCTGGGCCGCAGGATTCATGCCTGCTCAGCTGCTTGATTCTTGCCTGCTGAGGCACATGATCCGTGCAGGAGAGCTACCTGATCAGCACATGAGCAGTCACATGATCAGCGCCTCTCAGTCACCTGATCACTGCATGACAGGCACGTGATCAGTTCCTGCTGAGGTGCGGGATCAGCGCCTGCTCAGCTGCCTGATAATCGCCAGCTGGGCCGCAGGATTCATGCCTGCTCAGCTGCCTGATAACCGCCAGCTGGGCCGCAGGATTCATGCCTGCTCAGCTGCCTGATAACCGCCAGCTGGGCCGCAGGATTCATGCCTGCTCAGCTGCCTGATAACCGCCAGCTGGGCCGCAGGATTCATGCCTGCTCAGCTGCCTGATAACCGCCAGCTGGGCCGCAGGATTCATGCCTGCTCAGCTGCCTGATAATCGCCAGCTGGGCCGCAGGATTCACGCCTGCTCAGCTGCCTGATAACCGGCAGCTGGGCCGCAGGATTCATGCCTGCTCAGCTGCCTGATAACCGCCAGCTGGGCCGCAGGATTCACGCCTGCTCAGCTGCCTGATAACCGCCAGCTGGGCCGCAGGATTCATGCCTGCTCAGCTGCCTGATAATCGCCAGCTGGGCCGCAGGATTCATGCCTGCTCAGCTGCTTGATTCTTGCCTGCTGAGGCACATGATCCGTGCAGGAGAGCTACCTGATCAGCACATGAGCAGTCACATGATCAGCGCCTCTCAGTCACCTGATCACTGCATGACAGGCACGTGATCAGTGCCTGCTGAGGTGCGGGATCAGCGCCTGCTCAGCTGCCTGATAATCGCCAGCTGGGCCGCAGGATTCACGCTTGCTCAGCTGCCTGATAACCGCCAGCTGGGCCGCAGGATTCATGCCTGCTCAGCTGCCTGATAACCGCCAGCTGGGCCGCAGGATTCATGCCTGCTCAGCTGCCTGATAACCGCCAGCTGGGCCGCAGGATTCATGCCTGCTCAGCTGCCTGATAACCGCCAGCTGGGCCGCAGGATTCACGCCTGCTCAGCTGCCTGATAATCGCCAGCTGGGCCGCAGGATTCACGCCTGCTCAGCTGCCTGATAACCGCCAGCTGGGCCGCAGGATTCACGCCTGCTCAGCTGCCTGATAACCGCCAGCTGGGCCGCAGGATTCATGCCTGCTCAGCTGCCTGATAACCGCCAGCTGGGCCGCAGGATTCATGCCTGCTCAGCTGCCTGATAACCGCCAGCTGGGCCGCAGGATTCACGCCTGCTCAGCTGCCTGATAACCGCCAGCTGGGCCGCAGGATTCATGCCTGCTCAGCTGCCTGATAACCGCCAGCTGGGCCGCAGGATTCATGCCTGCTCAGCTGCCTGATAATCGCCAGCTGGGCCGCAGGATTCATGCCTGCTCAGCTGCCTGATAATCGCCAGCTGGGCCGCAGGATTCATGCCTGCTCAGCTGCTTGATTCTTGCCTGCTGAGGCACATGATCCGTGCAGGAGAGCTACCTGATCAGCACATGAGCAGTCACATGATCAGCGCCTCTCAGTCACCTGATCACTGCATGACAGGCACGTGATCAGTGCCTGCTGAGGTGCGGGATCAGCGCCTGCTCAGCTGCCTGATAATCGCCAGCTGGGCCGCAGGATTCACGCCTGCTCAGCTGCCTGATAATCGCCAGCTGGGCCGCAGGATTCATGCCTGCTCAGCTGCCTGATTCTTGCCTGCTGGGGCACATGATCCGTGCAGGAGAGCTACCTGATCAGCACATGAGCAGTCACATGATCAGCGCCTCTCAGTCACCTGATCACTGCATGACAGGCACGTGATCAGTGCCTGCTGGGGTGCGGGATCAGCGCCTGCTCAGCTGCCTGATAATCGCCAGCTGGGCCGCAGGATTCATGCCTGCTCAGCTGCCTGATAATCGCCAGCTGGGCCGCAGGATTCATGCCTGCTCAGCTGCCTGATAACCGCCAGCTGGGCCGCAGGATTCATGCCTGCTCAGCTGCCTGATAATCGCCAGCTGGGCCGCAGGATTCACGCCTGCTCAGCTGCCTGATAATCGCCAGCTGGGCCGCAGGATTCATGCCTGCTCAGCTGCTTGATTCTTGCCTGCTGAGGCACATGATCCGTGCAGGAGAGCTACCTGAGCAGCACATGAGCAGTGACATGATCAGCGCCACTCAGTCACCTGATCACTGCATGACAGGCACGGGATCAGTGCCTGCTGAGGTGCGGGATCAGCGCCTGCTCAGCTGCCTGATAATCGCCAGCTGGGCCGCAGGATTCACGCCTGCTCAGCTGCCTGATAACCTCCAGCTGGGCCGCAGGATTCATGCCTGCTCAGCTGCCTGATAACCGCCAGCTGGGCCGCAGGATTCATGCCTGCTCAGCTGCCTGATAATCGCCAGCTGGGCCGCAGGATTCATGCCTGCTCAGCTGCCTGATAATCGCCAGCTGGGCCGCAGGATTCATGCCTGCTCAGCTGCCTGATAACCGCCAGCTGGGCCGCAGGATTCACGCCTGCTCAGCTGCCTGATAACCGCCAGCTGGGCCGCAGGATTCACGCCTGCTCAGCTGCCTGATAATCGCCAGCTGGGCCGCAGGATTCACGCCTGCTCAGCTGCCTGATAATCGCCAGCTGGGCCGCAGGATTCATGCCTGCTCAGCTGCTTGATTCTTGCCTGCTGAGGCACATGATCCGTGCAGGAGAGCTACCTGATCAGCACATGAGCAGTCACATGATCAGCGCCTCTCAGTCACCTGATCACTGCATGACAGGCACGTGATCAGTGCCTGCTGAGGTGCGGGATCAGCGCCTGCTCAGCTGCCTGATAATCGCCAGCTGGGCCGCAGGATTCACGCCTGCTCAGCTGCCTGATAACCGCCAGCTGGGCCGCAGGATTCATGCCTGCTCAGCTGCCTGATAATCGCCAGCTGGGCCGCAGGATTCATGCCTGTTCAGCTGCCTGATAACCGCCAGCTGGGCCGCAGGATTCATGCCTGCTCAGCTGCCTGATAACCGCCAGCTGGGCCGCAGGATTCACGCCTGCTCAGCTGCCTGATAACCGCGAGCTGGGCCGCAGGATTCATGCCTGCTCAGCTGCCTGATAACCGCCAGCTGGGCCGCAGGATTCACGCCTGCTCAGCTGCCTGATATCCGCCAGCTGGGCCGCAGGATTCACGCCTGCTCAGCTGCCTGATAATCGCCAGCTGGGCCGCAGGATTCACGCCTGCTCAGCTGCCTGATAATCGCCAGCTGGGCCGCAGGATTCATGCCTGCTCAGCTGCCTGATAATCGCCAGCTGTTCCGCAGGATTCATGCCTGCTCAGCTGCCTGATAACCGCCAGCTGGGCCGCAGGATTCACGCCTGCTCAGCTGCCTGATAACCGCCAGCTGGGCCGCAGGATTCACGCCTGCTCAGCTGCCTGATAATCGCCAGCTGGGCCGCAGGATTCATGCCTGCTCAGCTGCCTGATAATCGCCAGCTGGGCCGCAGGATTCATGCCTGCTCAGCTGCTTGATTCTTGCCTGCTGAGGCACATGATCCGTGCAGGAGAGCTACCTGATCAGCACATGAGCAGTCACATGATCAGCGCCTCTCAGTCACCTGATCACTGCATGACAGGCACGTGATCAGTGCCTGCTGAGGTGCGGGATCAGCGCCTGCTCAGCTGCCTGATAATCGCCAGCTGGGCCGCAGGATTCACGCCTGCTCAGCTGCCTGATAATCGCCAGCTGGGCCGCAGGATTCATGCCTGCTCAGCTGCATGATACTAGCCAGCTGAGGCACGTGATCCGTGCAGGAGAGCTACCTGATCTGCACATGAGCAGTCACATGATCAGCGCCTCTCAGTCACCTGATCACTGCATGACAGGCACGTGATCAGTGCCTGCTGAGGTGCAGGATCAGCGCCTGCTCAGCTGCCTGATAACCGCCAGCTGGGCCGCAGGATTCATGCCTGCTCAGCTGCCTGATAATCGCCAGCTGGGCCGCAGGATTCATGCCTGCTCAGCTGCCTGATAACCGCCAGCTGGGCCGCAGGATTCACGCCTGCTCAGCTGCCTGATAACCGCCAGCTGAGCCGCAGGATTCACGCCTGCTCAGCTGCCTGATAACCGCCTGCTGGGCCGCAGGATTCATGCCTGCTCAGCTGCCTGATAATCGCCAGCTGGGCCGCAGGATTCACGCCTGCTCAGCTGCCTGATAATCGCCAGCTGGGCCGCAGGATTCATGCCTGCTCAGCTGCCTGATTCTTGCCAGCTGAGGCACATGATCCGTGCAGGAGAGCTACCTGATCAGCACATGAGCAGTCACATGATCAGCGCCTCTCAGTCACCTGATCACTGCATGACAGGCACGTGATCAGTGCCTGCTGAGCCGCGGGATCAGCGCCTGCTCAGCTGCCTGATAATCGCCAGCTGGGCCGCAGGATTCACGCCTGCTCAGCTGCCTGATAATCGCCAGCTGGGCCGCAGGATTCATGCCTGCTCAGCTGCCTGATTCTTGCCAGCTGGGGCACATGATTCATGCAGGAGAGCTACCTGATCAGCACATGAGCAGTCACATGATCAGCGCCTCTCAGTCACCTGACCACTGCATGACAGGCACGTGATCAGTGCCTGCTGAGGTGCAGGATCAGCGCCTGCTCAGCTGCCTGATAACCGCCAGCTGGGCCGCAGGATTCACGCCTGCTCAGCTGCCTGATAACCGCCAGCTGGGCCGCAGGATTCACGCCTGCTCAGCTGCCTGATAACCGCCAGCTGGGCCGCAGGATTCACGCCTGCTCAGCTGCCTGATAATCGCCAGCTGGGCCGCAGGATTCACGCCTGCTCAGCTGCCTGATAATCGCCAGCTGGGCCGCAGGATTCATGCCTGCTCAGCTGCTTGATTCTTGCTTGCTGAGGCACATGATCCGTGCAGGAGAGCTACCTGATCAGCACATGAGCAGTCACATGATCAGCGCCTCTCAGTCACCTGATCACTGCATGACAGGCACATGATCAGTGCCTGCTGAGGTGCGGGATCAGCGCCTGCTCAGCTGCCTGATAATCGCCAGCTGGGCCGCAGGATTCACGCCTGCTCAGCTGCCTGATAACCGCCAGCTGGGCCGCAGGATTCACGCCTGCTCAGCTGCCTGATAACCGCCAGCTGGGCCGCAGGATTCACGCCTGCTCAGCTGCCTGATAATCGCCAGCTGGGCCGCAGGATTCATGCCTGCTCAGCTGCCTGATTCTTGCCAGCTGGGCCGCAGGATCCGTGCAGGAGAGCTGCCTGATCAGCACATGAGCAGTCACATGATCAGCGCCTCTCAGTCACCTGATCACTGCATGACAGGCACGTGATCAGTGCCAGCTGGGCCGCAGGATCAGCGCCTGCTCAGCTGCCTGATAATCGCCAGCTGGGCCGCAGGATTCACGCCTGCTCAGCTGCCTGATAATCGCCAGCTGGGCCGCAGGATTCATGCCTGCTCAGCTGCCTGATTCTTGCCAGCTGAGGCACATGATCCGTGCAGGAGAGCTGCCTGATCAGCACATGAGCAGTCGCATGATCAGCGCCTCTCAGTCGCCTGATCACTGCATGACAGGCACGTGATCAGTGCCTGCTGAGGTGCGGGATCAGCGCCTGCTCAGCTGCCTGATAATCGCCAGCTGGGCCGCAGGATTCACGCCTGCTCAGCTGCCTGATAATCGCCAGCTGGGCCGCAGGATTCACGCCTGCTCAGCTGCCTGATAACCGCCAGCTGGGCCGCAGGATTCACGCCTGCTCAGCTGCCTGATAACCGCCAGCTGGGCCGCAGGATTCACGCCTGCTCAGCTGCCTGATAACCGCCAGCTGGGCCGCGGGATTCATGCCTGCTCAGCTGCTTGATTCTTGCCTGCTGAGGCACATGATCCGTGCAGGAGAGCTACCTGATCAGCACATGAGCAGTCACATGATCAGCGCCTCTCAGTCACCTGATCACTGCATGCCAGGCACGTGATCAGTGCCTGCTGGGGTGCGGGATCAGCGCCTGCTCAGCTGCCTGATAATCGCCAGCTGGGCCGCAGGATTCACGCCTGCTCAGCTGCCTGATAACCGCCAGCTGGGCCGCAGGATTCACGCCTGCTCAGCTGCCTGATAACCGCCAGCTGGGCCGCAGGATTCACGCCTGCTCAGGTGCCTGATAACCGCCAGCTGGGCCGCTGGATTCATGCCTGCTCAGCTGCCTGATAATCGCCAGCTGGGCCGCAGGATTCACGCCTGCTCAGCTGCCTGATAACCGCCAGCTGGGCCGCGGGATTCACGCCTGCTCAGCTGCCTGATAACCGCCAGCTGGGCCGCAGGATTCACGCCTGCTCAGCTGCCTGATAACCGCCAGCTGGGCCGCGGGATTCACGCCTGCTCAGCTCCCTGATAACCGCCAGCTGGGCCGCAGGATTCATGCCTGCTCAGTTGCTTGATTCTTGCCTGCTGAGGCACATGATCCGTGCAGGAGAGCTACCTGATCAGCACATGAGCAGTCACATGATCAGCGCCTCTCAGTCACCTGATCACTGCATGACAGGCACGTGATCAGTGCCTGCTGAGGTGCGGGATCAGCGCCTGCTCAGCTGCCTGATAATCGCCAGCTGGGCCGCAGGATTCACGCCTGCTCAGCTGCCTGATAACCGCCAGCTGGGCCGCAGGATTCATGCCTGCTCAGCTGCCTGATAATCGCCAGCTGGGCCGCAGGATTCATGCCTGCTCAGCTGCCTGATAACCGCCAGCTGGGCCGCAGGATTCACGCCTGCTCAGCTGCCTGATAACCGCCAGCTGGGCCGCAGGATTCACGCCTGCTCAGCTGCCTGATAACCGCCAGCTGGGCCGCAGGATTCACGCCTGCTCAGCTGCCTGATAACCGCCAGCTGGGCCGCAGGATTCACGCCTGCTCAGCTGCCTGATAACCGCCAGCTGGGCCGCAGGATTCACGCCTGCTCAGCTGCCTGATAACCGCCAGCTGGGCCGCAGGATTCACGCCTGCTCAGCTGCCTGATAACCGCCAGCTGGGCCGCAGGATTCATGCCTGCTCAGCTGCCTGATAACCGCCAGCTGGGCCGCAGGATTCATGCCTGCTCAGCTGCCTGATAACCGCCAGCTGGGCCGCAGGATTCACGCCTGCTCAGCTGCCTGATAACCGCCAGCTGGGCCGCAGGATTCACGCCTGCTCAGCTGCCTGATAACCGCCAGCTGGGCCGCAGGATTCACGCCTGCTCAGCTGCCTGATAATCGCCAGCTGGGCCGCAGGATTCTTGCCTGCTCAGCTGCTTGATTCTTGCCTGCTGAGGCACATGATCCGTGCAGGAGAGCTACCTGATCAGCACATGAGCAGTCACATGATCAGCGCCTCTCAGTCACCTGATCACTGCATGACAGGCACGTGATCAGTGCCTGCTGAGGTGCGGGATCAGCGCCTGCTCAGCTGCCTGATAATCGCCAGCTGGGCCGCAGGATTCACGCCTGCTCAGCTGCCTGATAACCGCCAGCTGGGCCGCAGGATTCACGCCTGCTCAGCTGCCTGATAACCGCCAGCTGGGCCGCAGGATTCACGCCTGCTCAGCTGCCTGATAATCGCCAGCTGGGCCGCAGGATTCACGCCTGCTCAGCTGCCTGATAACCGCCAGCTGGGCCGCAGGATTCATGCCTGCTCAGCTGCTTGATTCTTGCCTGCTGAGGCACATGATCCGTGCAGGAGAGCTACCTGATCAGCACATGAGCAGTCACATGATCAGCGCCTCTCAGTCACCTGATCACTGCATGACAGGCACGTGATCAGTGCCTGCTGAGGTGCGGGATCAGCGCCTGCTCAGCTGCCTGATAATCGCCAGCTGGGCCGCAGGATTCACGCCTGCTCAGCTGCCTGATAACCGCCAGCTGGGCCGCAGGATTCACGCCTGCTCAGCTGCCTGATAATCGCCAGCTGGGCCGCAGGATTCACGCCTGCTCAGCTGCCTGATAATCGCCAGCTGGGCCGCAGGATTCACGCCTGCTCAGCTGCCTGATAACCGCCAGCTGGGCCGCAGGATTCACGCCTGCTCAGCTGCCTGATAACCGCCAGCTGGGCCGCAGGATTCACGCCTGCTCAGCTGCCTGATAACCGCCAGCTGGGCCGCAGGATTCACGCCTGCTCAGCTGCCTGATAATCGCCAGCTGGGCCGCAGGATTCACGCCTGCTCAGCTGCCTGATAATCGCCAGCTGGGCCGCAGGATTCATGCCTGCTCAGCTGCTTGATTCTTGCCTGCTGAGGCACATGATCCGTGCAGGAGAGCTACCTGATCAGCACATGAGCAGTCACATGATCAGCGCCTCTCAGTCACCTGATCACTGCATGACAGGCACGTGATCAGTGCCTGCTGAGGTGCGGGATCAGCGCCTGCTCAGCTGCCTGATAATCGCCAGCTGGGCCGCAGGATTCACGCCTGCTCAGCTGCCTGATAACCGCCAGCTGGGCCGCAGGATTCACGCCTGCTCAGCTGCCTGATAACCGCCAGCTGGGCCGCAGGATTCACGCCTGCTCAGCTGCCTGATAACCGCCAGCTGGGTCGCAGGATTCACGCCTGCTCAGCTGCCTGATAATCGACAGCTGGGCCGCAGGATTCATGCCTGCTCAGCTGCCTGATAACCGCCAGCTAGGCCGCAGGATTCACGCCTGCTCAGCTGCCTGATTACCGCCAGCTGGGCCGCAGGATTCACGCCTGCTCAGCTGCCTGATAATCGCCAGCTGGGCCGCAGGATTCACGCCTGCTCAGCTGCCTGATAACCGCCAGCTGGGCCGCAGGATTCACGCCTGCTCAGCTGCCTGATAACCGCCAGCTGGGCCGCAGGATTCACGCCTGCTCAGCTGCCTGATAACCGCCAGCTGGGCCGCAGGATTCACGCCTGCTCAGCTGCCTGATAACCGCCAGCTGGGCCGCAGGATTCACGCCTGCTCAGCTGCCTGATAACCGCCAGCTGGGCCGCAGGATTCACGCCTGCTCAGCTGCCTGATAACCGCCAGCTGGGCCGCAGGATTCACGCCTGCTCAGCTGCCTGATAATCGCCAGCTGGGCCGCAGGATTCATGCCTGCTCAGCTGCTTGATACTTGCCAGCTGAGCCGCATGATCCGTGCAGGAGAGCTACCTGATCAGCACATGAGCAGTCGCATGATCAGCGCCTCTCAGTCACCTGATCACTGCATGACAGGCACGTGATCAGTGCCTGCTGAGGCGCGGGATCAGCGCCTGCTCAGCTGCCTGATAATCGCCAGCTGGGCCGCAGGATTCACGCCTGCTCAGCTGCCTGATAATCGCCAGCTGGGCCGCAGGATTCATGCCTGCTCAGCTGCTTGATTCTCGCCTGCTGAGGCACATGATCCGTGCAGGAGAGCTACCTGATCAGCACATGAGCAGTCACATGATCAGCGCCTCTCAGTCACCTGCTCACTGCCTGACAGGCACGTGATCAGTGCCTGCTGAGCCGCGGGATCAGCGCCTGCTCAGCTGCCTGATAACCGCCAGCTGGGCCGCAGGATTCACGCCTGCTCAGCTGCCTGATAACCGCCAGCTGGGCCGCAGGATTCACGCCTGCTCAGCTGCCTGATAATCGCCAGCTGGGCCGCAGGATTCACGCCTGCTCAGCTGCCTGATAACCGCCAGCTGGGCCGCAGGATTCACGCCTGCTCAGCTGCCTGATAATCGCCAGCTGGGCCGCAGGATTCATGCCTGCTCAGCTGCCTGATTCTTGCCAGCTGGGGCGCATGATCCGTGCAGGAGAGCTACCTGATCAGCACATGAGCAGTCACATGATCAGCGCCTCTCAGTCGCCTGATCACTGCATGACAGGCACGTGATCAGTGCCAGCTGGGCCGCAGGATCAGCGCCTGCTCAGCTGCCTGATAATCGCCAGCTGGGCCGCAGGATTCACGCCTGCTCAGCTGCCTGATAACCGCCAGCTGGGCCGCAGGATTCATGCCTGCTCAGCTGCCTGATAATCGCCAGCTGGGCCGCAGGATTCACGCCTGCTCAGCTGCCTGATAATCGCCAGCTGGGCCGCAGGTTTCATGCCTGCTCAGCTGCTTGATTCTTGCCTGCTGGGGCACATGATCCGTGCAGGAGAGCTACCTGATCAGCACATGAGCAGTCACATGATCAGCGCCTCTCAGTCACCTGATCACTGCATGACAGACACGTGATCAGTGCCTGCTGAGGTGCAGGATCAGCGCCTGCTCAGCTGCCTGATAATCGCCAGCTGGGCCGCAGGATTCACGCCTGCTCAGCTGCCTGATAATCGCCAGCTGGGCCGCAGGATTCACGCCTGCTCAGCTGCCTGATAATCGCCAGCTGGGCCGCAGGATTCACGCCTGCTCAGCTGCCTGATAATCGCCAGCTGGGCCGCAGGATTCACGCCTGCTCAGCTGCCTGATAACCGCCAGCTGGGCCGCAGGTTTCATGCCTGCTCACCTGCCTGATAACCGCCAGCTGGGCCGCAGGATTCACGCCTGCTCAGCTGCCTGATAACCGCCAGCTGGGCCGCAGGATTCACGCCTGCTCAGCTGCCTGATAATCGCCAGCTGGGCCTCAGAATTCACGCCTGCTCAGCTGCCTGATAATCGGCAGCTGGGCCGCAGGATTCACGCCTGCTCAGCTGCCTGATAATCGCCAGCTGGGCCGCAGGATTCATGCCTGCTCAGCTGCTTGATTCTTGCCTGCTGAGGCACATGATCCGTGCAGGAGAGCTACCTGATCAGCACATGAGCAGTCACATGATCAGCGCCTCTCAGTCACCTGATCACTGCATGACAGGCACGTGATCAGTGCCTGCTGAGGTGCGGGATCAGCGCCTGCTCAGCTGCCTGATAATCGCCAGCTGGGCCGCAGGATTCACGCCTGCTCAGCTGCCTGATAATCGCCAGCTGGGCCGCAGGATTCATGCCTGCTCAGCTGCCTGATTCTTGCCAGCTGGGCCACATGATCCATGCAGGAGAGCTGCCTGATCAGCACATGAGCAGTCGCATGATCAGCGCCTCTCAGTCACCTGATCACTGCATGACAGGCACGTGATCAGTGCCTGCTGAGCCGCGGGATCAGCGCCTGCTCAGCTGCCTGATAACCGCCAGCTGGGCCGCAGGATTCACGCCTGCTCAGCTGCCTGATAACCGCCAGCTGGGCCGCAGGATTCACGCCTGCTCAGCTGCCTGATAACCGCCAGCTGGGCCGCAGGATTCACGCCTGCTCAGCTGCCTGATAATCGCCAGCTGGGCCGCAGGATTCACGCCTGCTCAGCTGCCTGATAATCGCCAGCTGGGCCGCAGGATTCATGCCTGCTCAGCTGCTTGATTCTTGCCTGCTGAGGCACATGATCCGTGCAGGAGAGCTACCTGATCAGCACATGAGCAGTCACATGATCAGCGCCTCTCAGTCACCTGATCACTGCATGACAGGCACGTGATCAGTGCCTGCTGAGGTGCGGGATCAGCGCCTGCTCAGCTGCCTGATAATCGCCAGCTGGGCCGCAGGATTCATGCCTGCTCAGCTGCCTGATAATCGCCAGCTGGGCCGCAGGATTCATGCCTGCTCAGCTGCCTGATAACCGCCAGCTGGGCCGCAGGATTCACGCCTGCTCAGCTGCCTGATAATCGCCAGCTGGGCCGCAGGATTCACGCCTGCTCAGCTGCCTGATAACCGCCAGCTGGGCCGCAGGATTCACGCCTGCTCAGCTGCCTGATAACCGCCAGCTGGGCCGCAGGATTCACGCCTGCTCAGCTGCCTGATAACCGCCAGCTGGGCCGCAGGATTCACGCCTGCTCAGCTGCCTGATAACCGCCAGCTGGGCCGCAGGATTCACGCCTGCTCAGCTGCCTGATAATCGCCAGCTGGGCCGCAGGATTCATGCCTGCTCAGCTGCTTGATTCTTGCCTGCTGAGGCACATGATCCGTGCAGGAGAGCTACCTGATCAGCACATGAGCAGTCACATGATCAGCGCCTCTCAGTCACCTGATCACTGCATGACAGGCACGTGATCAGTGCCTGCTGAGGTGCGGGATCAGCGCCTGCTCAGCTGCCTGATAATCGCCAGCTGGGCCGCAGGATTCACGCCTGCTCAGCTGCCTGATAACCGCCAGCTGGGCCGCAGGATTCATGCCTGCTCAGCTGCCTGATAACCGCCAGCTGGGCCGCAGGATTCACGCCTGCTCAGCTGCCTGATAACCGCCAGCTGGGCCGCAGGATTCACGCCTGCTCAGCTGCCTGATAACCGCCAGCTGGGCCGCAGGATTCATGCCTGCTCAGCTGCCTGATAACCGCCAGCTGGGCCGCAGGATTCACGCCTGCTCAGCTGCCTGATAACCGCCAGCTGGGCCTCAGAATTCACGCCTGCTCAGCTGCCTGATAATCGGCAGCTGGGCCGCAGGATTCACGCCTGCTCAGCTGCCTGATAACCGCCAGCTGGGCCGCAGGATTCACGCCTGCTCAGCTGCCTGATAATCGCCAGCTGGGCCGCAGGATTCATGCCTGCTCAGCTGCTTGATTCTTGCCTGCTGAGGCACATGATCCGTGCAGGAGAGCTACCTGATCAGCACATGAGCAGTCACATGATCAGCGCCTCTCAGTCACCTGATCACTGCATGACAGGCACGTGATCAGTGCCTGCTGAGGTGCGGGATCAGCGCCTGCTCAGCTGCCTGATAATCGCCAGCTGGGCCACAGGATTCACGCCTGCTCAGCTGCCTGATAACCGCTAGCTGGGCCGCAGGATTCATGCTTGCTCAGCTGCCTGATAATCGCCAGCTGGGCCGCAGGATTCATGCCTGCTCAGCTGCCTGATAACCGCCAGCTGGGCCGCAGGATTCATGCCTGCTCAGCTGCCTGATAACCGCCAGCTGGGCCGCAGGTTTCATGCCTGCTCAGCTGCCTGATATCCGCCAGCTGGGCCGCAGGATTCACGCCTGCTCAGCTGACTGATAACCGCCAGCGGGGCCGCAGGATTCACGCCTGCTCAGCTGCCTGATAACCGCCAGCTGGGCCGCAGGATTCACGCCTGCTCAGCTGCCTGATAACCGCCAGCTGGGCCGCAGGATTCACGCCTGCTCAGCTGCCTGATAACCGCCAGCTGGGCCGCAGGATTCACGCCTGCTCAGCTGCCTGATAACCGCCAGCTGGGCCGCAGGATTCACGCCTGCTCAGCTGCCTGATAACCGCCAGCTGGGCCGCAGGATTCACGCCTGCTCAGCTGCCTGATAACCGCCAGCTGGGCCGCAGGATTCACGCCTGCTCAGCTGCCTGATAATCGCCAGCTGGGCCGCAGGATTCATGCCTGCTCAGCTGCCTGATTCTTGCCAGCTGAGGCACATGATCCGTGCAGGAGAGCTACCTGATCAGCACATGAGCAGTCACATGATCAGCGCCTCTCAGTCACCTGCTCACTGCCTGACAGGCACGTGATCAGTGCCTGCTGAGGCGCGGGATCAGCGCCTGCTCAGCTGCCTGATAATCGCCAGCTGGGCCGCAGGATTCACGCCTGCTCAGCTGCCTGATAATCGCCAGCTGGGCCGCAGGATTCATGCCTGCTCAGCTGCTTGATTCTTGCCTGCTGGGGCACATGATCCGTGCAGGAGAGCTACCTGATCAGCACATGAGCAGTCACATGATCAGCGCCTCTCAGTCACCTGATCACTGCATGACAGGCACGTGATCAGTGCCTGCTGAGGTGCGGGATCAGCGCCTGCTCAGCTGCCTGATAATCGCCAGCTGGGCCGCAGGATTCACGCCTGCTCAGCTGCCTGATAACCGCCAGCTGGGCCGCAGGATTCACGCCTGCTCAGCTGCCTGATAATCGCCAGCTGGGCCGCAGGATTCACGCCTGCTCAGCTGCCTGATAATCGCCAGCTGGGCCGCAGGATTCACGCCTGCTCAGCTGCCTGATAATCGCCAGCTGGGCCGCAGGATTCATGCCTGCTCAGCTGCTTGATTCTTGCCTGCTGAGGCACATGATCCGTGCAGGAGAGCTACCTGATCAGCACATGAGCAGTCACATGATCAGCGCCTCTCAGTCACCTGATCACTGCATGACAGGCACGTGATCAGTGCCTGCTGAGGTGCGGGATCAGCGCCTGCTCAGCTGCCTGATAATCGCCAGCTGGGCCGCAGGATTCACGCCTGCTCAGCTGCCTGATAACCGCCAGCTGGGCCGCAGGATTCATGCCTGCTCAGCTGCCTGATAATCGCCAGCTGGGCCGCAGGATTCACGCCTGCTCAGCTGCCTGATAATCGCCAGCTGGGCCGCAGGATTCATGCCTGCTCAGCTGCTTGATTCTTGCCTGCTGAGGCACATGATCCGTGCAGGAGAGCTACCTGATCAGCACATGAGCAGTCACATGATCAGCGCCTCTCAGTCACATGATCACTGCATGACTGGCACGTGATCAGTGCCTGCTGAGGTGCGGGATCAGCACCTGCTCAGCTGCCTGATAATCGCCAGCTGGGCCGCAGGATTCACGCCTGCTCAGCTGCCTGATAACCGCCAGCTGGGCCACAGGATTCACGCCTGCTCAGCTGCCTGATAACCGCCAGCTGGGCCGCAGGATTCACGCCTGCTCAGCTGCCTGATAAACGCCAGCTGGGCCGCAGGATTCATGCCTGCTCAGCTGCCTGATAACCGCCAGCTGGGCTGCAGGATTCACGCCTGCTCAGCTGCCTGATAACCGCCAGCTGGGCCGCAGGATTCACGCCTGCTCAGCTGCCTGATAACCGCCAGCTGGGCCGCAGGATTCACGCCTGCTCAGCTGCCTGATAATCGCCAGCTGGGCCGCAGGATTCATGCCTGCTCAGCTGCCTGATTCTTGCCAGCTGGGCCACATGATCCGTGCAGGAGAGCTACCTGATCAGCACATGAGCAGTCACATGATCAGCGCCTCTCAGTCACCTGATCACTGCATGACAGGCACGTGATCAGTGCCAGCTGGGCCGCAGGATCAGCGCCTGCTCAGCTGCCTGATAATCGCCAGCTGGGCCGCAGGATTCATGCCTGCTCAGCTGCCTGATAATCGCCAGCTGGGCCGCAGGATTCATGCCTGCTCAGCTGCTTGATTCTTGCCTGCTGAGGCCCATGATCCGTGCAGGAGAGCTACCTGATCAGCACATGAGCAGTCACATGATCAGTGCCTCTCAGTCACCTGATCACTGCATGACAGGCACGTGATCAGTGCCTGCTGAGGTGCGGGATCAGCGCCTGCTCAGCTGCCTGATAATCGCCAGCTGGGCCGCAGGATTCATGCCTGCTCAGCTGCCTGATAACCGCCAGCTGGGCCGCAGGATTCATGCCTGCTCAGCTGCCTGATAACCGCCAGCTGGGCCGCAGGATTCACGCCTGCTCAGCTGCCTGATAACCGCCAGCTGGGCCGCAGGATTCACGCCTGCTCAGCTGCCTGATAATCGCCAGCTGGGCCGCAGGATTCATGCCTGCTCAGCTGCTTGATTCTTGTCTGCTGAGGCACATGATCCGTGCAGGAGAGCTACCTAATCAGCACATGAGCAGTCACATGATCAGTGCCTCTCAGTCACCTGATCACTGCATGCCAGGCACGTGATCAGTGCCTGCTGAGGTGCGGGATCAGCGCCTGCTCAGCTGCCTGATAATCGCCAGCTGGGCCGCAGGATTCACGCCTGCTCAGCTGCCTGATAACCGCCAGCTGGGCCGCAGGATTCATGCCTACTCAGCTGCCTGATAACCGCCAGCTGGGCCGCGGGATTCATGCCTGCTCAGCTGCCTGATAATCGCCAGCTGGGCCGCAGGATTCATGCCTGCTCAGCTGCCTGATAATCGCCAGCTGGGCCGCAGGATTCATGCCTGCTCAGCTGCCTGATAACCGCCAGCTGGGCCGCAGGATTCATGCCTGCTCAGCTGCCTGATATTCGCCAGCTGGGCCCCAGGATTCATGCCTGCTCAGCTGCCTGATAATCGCCAGCTGGGCCGCAGGATTCACGCCTGCTCAGCTGCCTGATAATCGCCAGCTGGGCCGCAGGATTCATGCCTGCTCAGCTGCTTGATTCTTGCCTGCTGAGGCACATGATCCGTGCAGGAGAGCTACCTGATCAGCACATGAGCAGTCACATGATCAGCGCCTCTCAGTCACCTGATCACTGCATGACAGACACGTGATCAGTGCCTGCTGAGGTGCGGGATCAGCGCCTGCTCAGCTGCCTGATAATCGCCAGCTGGGCCGCAGGATTCACGCCTGCTCAGCTGCCTGATAATCGCCAGCTGGGCCGCAGGATTCATGCCTGCTCAGCTGCCTGATAATCGCCAGCTGGGCCGCAGGATTCATGCCTGCTCAGCTGCCTGATAATCGCCAGCTGGGCCGCAGGATTCATGCCTGCTCAGCTGCCTGATAATCGCCAGCTGGGCCGCAGGATTCATGCCTGCTCAGCTGCCTGATAATCGCCAGCTGGGCCGCAGGATTCACGCCTGCTCAGCTGCCTGATAACCGCCAGCTGGGCCGCAGGATTCATGCCTGCTCACCTGCCTGATAATCGCCAGCTGGGCCGCAGGATTCATGCCTGCTCAGCTGCCAGATAATCGCCAGCTGGGCCGCAGGATTCATGCCTGCTCAGCTGCCTGATAACCGCCAGCTGGGCCGCAGGATTCATGCCTGCTCAGCTGCCTGATAATCGCCAGCTGGGCCGCAGGATTCACGCCTGCTCAGCTGCCTGATAATCGCCAGCTGGGCCGCAGGATTCATGCCTGCTCAGCTGCTTGATACTAGCCAGCTGAGCCGCATGATCCGTGCAGGAGAGCTACCTGATCAGCACAAGAGCAGTCACATGATCAGCGCCTCTCAGTCACCTGATCACTGCATGACAGGCACGTGATCAGTGCCTGCTGGGGTGCAGGATCAGCGCCTGCTCAGCTGCCTGATAATCGCCAGCTGGGCCGCAGGATTCATGCCTGCTCAGCTGCCTGATAATCGCCAGCTGGGCCGCAGGATTCATGCCTGCTCAGCTGCTTGATTCTTGCCTGCTGAGGCACATGATCCGTGCAGGAGAGCTACCTGATCAGCACATGAGCAGTCACATGATCAGCGCCTCTCAGTCACCTGATCACTGCATGACAGGCACGTGATCAGTGCCTGCTGAGGTGCGGGATCAGCGCCTGCTCAGCTGCCTGATAATCGCCAGCTGGGCCGCAGGATTCACGCCTGCTCAGCTGCCTGATAATCGCCAGCTGGGCCGCAGGATTCATGCCTGCTCAGCTGCCTGATAATCGCCAGCTGGGCCGCAGGATTCATGCCTGCTCAGCTGCCTGATAATCGCCAGCTGGGCCGCAGGATTCATGCCTGCTCAGCTGCCTGATAATCGCCAGCTGGGCCGCAGGATTCATGCCTGCTCAGCTGCCTGATAATCGCCAGCTGGGCCGCAGGATTCATGCCTGCTCAGCTGCCTGATAATCGCCAGCTGGGCCGCAGGATTCATGCCTGCTCAGCTGCCTGATAACCGCCAGCTGGGCCGCAGGATTCATGCCTGCTCAGCTGCCTGATAATCGCCAGCTGGGCCGCAGGATTCATGCCTGCTCAGCTGCCTGATAATCGCCAGCTGGGCCGCAGGATTCATGCCTGCTCAGCTGCCTGATAATCGCCAGCTGGGCCGCAGGATTCATGCCTGCTCAGCTGCCTGATTCTTGCCTGCTGAGGCACATGATCCGTGCAGGAGAGCTACCTGATCAGCACATGAGCAGTCACATGATCAGCGCCTCTCAGTCACCTGATCACTGCATGACAGGCACGTGATCAGTGCCTGCTGAGGTGCGGGATCAGCGCCTGCTCAGCTGCCTGATAACCGCCAGCTGGGCCGCAGGATTCATGCCTGCTCAGCTGCCTGATAATCGCCAGCTGGGCCGCAGGATTCATGCCTGCTCAGCTGCCTGATAATCGCCAGCTGGGCCGCAGGATTCATGCCTGCTCAGCTGCCTGATAACCGCCAGCTGGGCCGCAGGATTCATGCCTGCTCAGCTGCTTGATTCTTGCCTGCTGAGGCACATGATCCGTGCAGGAGAGCTACCTGATCAGCACATGAGCAGTCACATGATCAGCGCCTCTCAGTCACCTGATCACTGCATGACAGGCACGTGATCAGTGCCTGCTGAGGTGCGGGATCAGCGCCTGCTCAGCTGCCTGATAACCGCCAGCTGGGCCGCAGGATTCATGCCTGCTCAGCTGCCTGATAATCGCCAGCTGGGCCGCAGGATTCATGCCTGCTCAGATGCCTGATAACCGCCAGCTGGGCCGCAGGATTCATGCCTGCTCAGCTGCCTGATAATCGCCAGCTGGGCCGCAGGATTCATGCCTGCTCAGCTGCTTGATTCTTGCCTGCTGAGGCACATGATCCGTGCAGGAGAGCTACCTGATCAGCACATGAGCAGTCACATGATCAGCGCCTCTCAGTCACCTGATCACTGCATGACAGGCACGTGATCAGTGCCTGCTGAGGTGCGGGATCAGCGCCTGCTCAGCTGCCTGATAATCGCCAGCTGGGCCGCAGGATTCATGCCTGCTCAGCTGCCTGATAATCGCCAGCTGGGCCGCAGGATTCATGCCTGCTCAGCTGCCTGATAACCGCCAGCTGGGCCGCAGGATTCATGCCTGCTCAGCTGCCTGATAACCGCCAGCTGGGCCGCAGGATTCATGCCTGCTCAGCTGCCTGATAACCGCCAGCTGGGCCGCAGGATTCATGCCTGCTCAGCTGCCTGATAATCGCCAGCTGGGCCGCAGGATTCATGCCTGCTCAGCTGCCTGATAACCGCCAGCTGGGCCGCAGGATTCATGCCTGCTCAGCTGCCTGATAACCGCCAGCTGGGCCGCAGGATTCATGCCTGCTCAGCTGCCTGATAACCGCCAGCTGGGCCGCAGGATTCATGCCTGCTCAGCTGCCTGATAATCGCCAGCTGGGCCGCAGGATTCATGCCTGCTCAGCTGCTTGATTCTTGCCTGCTGAGGCACATGATCCGTGCAGGAGAGCTACCTGATCAGCACATGAGCAGTCACATGATCAGCGCCTCTCAGTCACCTGATCACTGCATGACAGGCACGTGATCAGTGCCTGCTGAGGTGCGGGATCAGCGCCTGCTCAGCTGCCTGATAATCGCCAGCTGGGCCGCAGGATTCACGCCTGCTCAGCTGCCTGATAATCGCCAGCTGGGCCGCAGGATTCATGCCTGCTCAGCTGCCTGATTCTTGCCAGCTGAGGCGCATGATCCGTGCAGGAGAGCTACCTGATCAGCACATGAGCAGTCGCATGATCAGCGCCTCTCAGTCACCTGATCACTGCATGACAGGCACGTGATCAGTGCCTGCTGAGCCGCGGGATCAGCGCCTGCTCAGCTGCCTGATAACCGCCAGCTGGGCCGCAGGATTCATGCCTGCTCAGCTGCCTGATAATCGCCAGCTGGGCCGCAGGATTCATGCCTGCTCAGCTGCCTGATAATCGCCAGCTGGGCCGCAGGATTCATGCCTGCTCAGCTGCCTGATAACCGCCAGCTGGGCCGCAGGATTCATGCCTGCTCAGCTGCCTGATAATCGCCAGCTGGGCCGCAGGATTCATGCCTGCTCAGCTGCTTGATTCTTGCCTGCTGAGGCACATGATCCGTGCAGGAGAGCTACCTGATCAGCACATGAGCAGTCACATGATCAGCGCCTCTCAGTCACCTGATCACTGCATGACAGGCACGTGATCAGTGCCTGCTGAGGTGCGGGATCAGCGCCTGCTCAGCTGCCTGATAATCGCCAGCTGGGCCGCAGGATTCATGCCTGCTCAGCTGCCTGATAACCGCCAGCTGGGCCGCAGGATTCATGCCTGCTCAGCTGCCTGATAACCGCCAGCTGGGCCGCAGGATTCATGCCTGCTCAGCTGCCTGATAACCGCCAGCTGGGCCGCAGGATTCATGCCTGCTCAGCTGCCTGATAATCGCCAGCTGGGCCGCAGGATTCACGCCTGCTCAGCTGCCTGATAATCGCCAGCTGGGCCGCAGGATTCATGCCTGCTCAGCTGCCTGATAACCGCCAGCTGGGCCGCAGGATTCATGCCTGCTCAGCTGCCTGATAATCGCCAGCTGGGCCGCAGGATTCACGCCTGCTCAGCTGCCTGATAACCGCCAGCTGGGCCGCAGGATTCATGCCTGCTCAGCTGCTTGATTCTTGCCTGCTGAGGCACATGATCCGTGCAGGAGAGCTACCTGATCAGCACATGAGCAGTCACATGATCAGCGCCTCTCAGTCACCTGATCACTGCATGACAGGCACGTGATCAGTGCCTGCTGAGGTGCGGGATCAGCGCCTGCTCAGCTGCCTGATAATCGCCAGCTGGGCCGCAGGATTCATGCCTGCTCAGCTGCCTGATAACCGCCAGCTGGGCCGCAGGATTCACGCCTGCTCAGCTGCCTGATAATCGCCAGCTGGGCCGCAGGATTCATGCCTGCTCAGCTGCCTGAAAACCGCCAGCTGGGCCGCAGGATTCATGCCTGCTCAGCTGCCTGATAACCGCCAGCTGGGCCGCAGGATTCATGCCTGCTCAGCTGCCTGATAATCGCCAGCTCGGCCGCAGGATTCACGCCTGCTCAGCTGCCTGATAACCGCCAGCTGGGCCGCAGGATTCATGCCTGCTCAGCTGCCTGATAATCGCCAGCTGGGCCGCAGGATTCATGCCTGCTCAGCTGCCTGATAACCGCCAGCTGGGCCGCAGGATTCATGCCTGCTCAGCTGCCTGATAATCGCCAGCTGGGCCGCAGGATTCATGCCTGTTCAGCTGCTTGATTCTTGCCTGCTGAGGCACATGATCCGTGCAGGAGAGCTACCTGATCAGCACATGAGCAGTCACATGATCAGTGCCTCTCAGTCACCTGATCACTGCATGACAGGCACGTGATCAGTGCCTGCTGAGGTGCGGGATCAGCGCCTGCTCAGCTGCCTGATAATCGCCAGCTGGGCCGCAGGATTCATGCCTGCTCAGATGCCTGATAACCGCCAGCTGGGCCGCAGGATTCATGCCTGCTCAGCTGCCTGATAATCGCCAGCTGGGCCGCAGGATTCATGCCTGCTCAGCTGCCTGATAACCGCCAGCTGGGCCGCAGGATTCATGCCTGCTCAGCTGCCTGATAACCGCCAGCTGGGCCGCAGGATTCATGCCTGCTCAGCTGCCTGATAACCGCCAGCTGGGCCGCAGGATTCATGCCTGCTCAGCTGCCTGATAACCGCCAGCTGGGCCGCAGGATTCATGCCTGCTCAGCTGCCTGATAACCGCCAGCTGGGCCGCAGGATTCATGCCTGCTCAGCTGCCTGATAACCGCCAGCTGGGCCGCAGGATTCATGCCTGCTCAGCTGCCTGATAACCGCCAGCTGGGCCGCAGGATTCATGCCTGCTCAGCTGCCTGATAACCGCCAGCTGGGCCGCAGGATTCATGCCTGCTCAGCTGCCTGATAACCGCCAGCTGGGCCGCAGGATTCATGCCTGCTCAGCTGCCTGATAATCGCCAGCTGGGCCGCAGGATTCATGCCTGCTCAGCTGCTTGATTCTTGCCTGCTGAGGCACATGATCCGTGCAGGAGAGCTACCTGATCAGCACATGAGCAGTCACATGATCAGCGCCTCTCAGTCACCTGATCACTGCATGACAGGCACGTGATCAGTGCCTGCTGAGGTGCGGGATCAGCGCCTGCTCAGCTGCCTGATAATCGCCAGCTGGGCCGCAGGATTCACGCCTGCTCAGCTGCCTGATAATCGCCAGCTGGGCCGCAGGATTCATGCCTGCTCAGCTGCTTGATTCTTGCCTGCTGAGGCACATGATCCGTGCAGGAGAGCTACCTGATCAGCACATGAGCAGTCACATGATCAGCGCCTCTCAGTCACCTGATCACTGCATGACAGGCACGTGATCAGTGCCTGCTGAGGTGCGGGATCAGCGCCTGCTCAGCTGCCTGATAACCGCCAGCTGGGCCGCAGGATTCACGCCTGCTCAGCTGCCTGATAACCGCCAGCTGGGCCGCAGGATTCATGCCTGCTCAGCTGCCTGATAACCGCCAGCTGGGCCGCAGGATTCACGCCTGCTCAGCTGCCTGATAACCGCCAGCTGGGCCGCAGGATTCATGCCTGCTCAGCTGCCTGATAACCGCCAGCTGGGCCGCAGGATTCATGCCTGCTCAGCTGCTTGATTCTTGCCTGCTGAGGCACATGATCCGTGCAGGAGAGCTACCTGATCAGCACATGAGCAGTCACATGATCAGCGCCTCTCAGTCACCTGATCACTGCATGACAGGCACGTGATCAGTGCCTGCTGAGGTGCGGGATCAGCGCCTGCTCAGCTGCCTGATAACCGCCAGCTGGGCCGCAGGATTCATGCCTGCTCAGCTGCCTGATAACCGCCAGCTGGGCCGCAGGATTCATGCCTGCTCAGCTGCCTGATAACCGCCAGCTGGGCCGCAGGATTCACGCCTGCTCAGCTGCCTGATAACCGCCAGCTGGGCCGCAGGATTCATGCCTGCTCAGCTGCTTGATTCTTGCCTGCTGAGGCACATGATCCGTGCAGGAGAGCTACCTGATCAGCACATGAGCAGTCACATGATCAGCGCCTCTCAGTCACCTGATCACTGCATGACTGGCACGTGATCAGTGCCTGCTGAGGTGCGGGATCAGCGCCTGCTCAGCTGCCTGATAATCGCCAGCTGGGCCGCAGGATTCATGCCTGCTCAGCTGCCTGATAACCGCCAGCTGGGCCGCAGGATTCATGCCTGCTCAGCTGCCTGATAACCGCCAGCTGGGCCGCAGGATTCATGCCTGCTCAGCTGCCTGATAACCGCCAGCTGGGCCGCAGGATTCATGCCTGCTCAGCTGCCTGATAACCGCCAGCTGGGCCGCAGGATTCATGCCTGCTCAGCTGCCTGATAACCGCCAGCTGGGCCGCAGGATTCATGCCTGCTCAGCTGCCTGATAACCGCCAGCTGGGCCGCAGGATTCATGCCTGCTCAGCTGCCTGATAATCGCCAGCTGGGCCGCAGGATTCATGCCTGCTCAGCTGCTTGATTCTTGCCTGCTGAGGCACATGATCCGTGCAGGAGAGCTACCTGATCAGCACATGAGCAGTCACATGATCAGCGCCTCTCAGTCACCTGATCACTGCATGACAGGCACGTGATCAGTGCCTGCTGAGGTGCGGGATCAGCGCCTGCTCAGCTGCCTGATAATCGCCAGCTGGGCCGCAGGATTCACGCCTGCTCAGCTGCCTGATAATCGCCAGCTGGGCCGCAGGATTCATGCCTGCTCAGCTGCTTGATTCTTGCCTGCTGAGGCACATGATCCGTGCAGGAGAGCTACCTGATCAGCACATGAGCAGTCACATGATCAGCGCCTCTCAGTCACCTGATCACTGCATGACAGGCACGTGATCAGTGCCTGCTGAGGTGCGGGATCAGCGCCTGCTCAGCTGCCTGATAACCGCCAGCTGGGCCGCAGGATTCATGCCTGCTCAGCTGCCTGATAACCGCCAGCTGGGCCGCAGGATTCACGCCTGCTCAGCTGCCTGATAACCGCCAGCTGGGCCGCAGGATTCATGCCTGCTCAGCTGCCTGATAACCGCCAGCTGGGCCGCAGGATTCATGCCTGCTCAGCTGCCTGATAACCGCCAGCTGGGCCGCAGGATTCATGCCTGCTCAGCTGCTTGATTCTTGCCTGCTGAGGCACATGATCCGTGCAGGAGAGCTACCTGATCAGCACATGAGCAGTCACATGATCAGCGCCTCTCAGTCACCTGATCACTGCATGCCAGGCACGTGATCAGTGCCTGCTGAGGTGCGGGATCAGCGCCTGCTCAGCTGCCTGATAATCGCCAGCTGGGCCGCAGGATTCATGCCTGCTCAGCTGCCTGATAACCGCCAGCTGGGCCGCAGGATTCATGCCTGCTCAGCTGCCTGATAACCGCCAGCTGGGCCGCAGGATTCATGCCTGCTCAGCTGCCTGATAACCGCCAGCTGGGCCGCAGGATTCATGCCTGCTCAGCTGCCTGATAACCGCCAGCTGGGCCGCAGGATTCATGCCTGCTCAGCTGCCTGATAACCGCCAGCTGGGCCGCAGGATTCATGCCTGCTCAGCTGCCTGATAACCGCCAGCTGGGCCGCAGGATTCATGCCTGCTCAGCTGCCTGATAACCGCCAGCTGGGCCGCAGGATTCATGCCTGCTCAGCTGCCTGATAATCGCCAGCTGGGCCGCAGGATTCATGCCTGCTCAGCTGCTTGATTCTTGCCTGCTGAGGCACATGATCCGTGCAGGAGAGCTACCTGATCAGCACATGAGCAGTCACATGATCAGCGCCTCTCAGTCACCTGATCACTGCATGACAGGCACGTGATCAGTGCCTGCTGAGGTGCGGGATCAGCGCCTGCTCAGCTGCCTGATAATCGCCAGCTGGGCCGCAGGATTCATGCCTGCTCAGCTGCCTGATAACCGCCAGCTGGGCCGCAGGATTCATGCCTGCTCAGCTGCCTGATAACCGCCAGCTGGGCCGCAGGATTCATGCCTGCTCAGCTGCCTGATAACCGCCAGCTGGGCCGCAGGATTCATGCCTGCTCAGCTGCCTGATAACCGCCAGCTGGGCCGCAGGATTCATGCCTGCTCAGCTGCCTGATAACCGCCAGCTGGGCCGCAGGATTCATGCCTGCTCAGCTGCCTGATAACCGCCAGCTGGGCCGCAGGATTCATGCCTGCTCAGCTGCCTGATAACCGCCAGCTGGGCCGCAGGATTCATGCCTGCTCAGCTGCCTGATAACCGCCAGCTGGGCCGCAGGATTCATGCCTGCTCAGCTGCCTGATAACCGCCAGCTGGGCCGCAGGATTCATGCCTGCTCAGCTGCTTGATTCTTGCCTGCTGAGGCACATGATCCGTGCAGGAGAGCTACCTGATCAGCACATGAGCAGTCACATGATCAGCGCCTCTCAGTCACCTGATCACTGCATGACAGGCACGTGATCAGTGCCTGCTGAGGTGCGGGATCAGCGCCTGCTCAGCTGCCTGATAATCGCCAGCTGGGCCGCAGGATTCATGCCTGCTCAGCTGCCTGATAACCGCCAGCTGGGCCGCAGGATTCATGCCTGCTCAGCTGCCTGATAACCGCCAGCTGGGCCGCAGGATTCATGCCTGCTCAGCTGCCTGATAACCGCCAGCTGGGCCGCAGGATTCATGCCTGCTCAGCTGCCTGATAACCGCCAGCTGGGCCGCAGGATTCATGCCTGCTCAGCTGCCTGATAACCGCCAGCTGGGCCGCAGGATTCATGCCTGCTCAGCTGCCTGATAACCGCCAGCTGGGCCGCAGGATTCATGCCTGCTCAGCTGCCTGATAATCGCCAGCTGGGCCGCAGGATTCATGCCTGCTCAGCTGCTTGATTCTTGCCTGCTGAGGCACATGATCCGTGCAGGAGAGCTACCTGATCAGCACATGAGCAGTCACATGATCAGCGCCTCTCAGTCACCTGATCACTGCATGACAGGCACGTGATCAGTGCCTGCTGAGGTGCGGGATCAGCGCCTGCTCAGCTGCCTGATAATCGCCAGCTGGGCCGCAGGATTCATGCCTGCTCAGCTGCCTGATAATCGCCAGCTGGGCCGCAGGATTCATGCCTGCTCAGCTGCTTGATTCTTGCCTGCTGAGGCACATGATCCGTGCAGGAGAGCTACCTGATCAGCACATGAGCAGTCACATGATCAGCGCCTCTCAGTCACCTGATCACTGCATGACAGGCACGTGATCAGTGCCTGCTGAGGTGCGGGATCAGCGCCTGCTCAGCTGCCTGATAACCGCCAGCTGGGCCGCAGGATTCATGCCTGCTCAGCTGCCTGATAACCGCCAGCTGGGCCGCAGGATTCATGCCTGCTCAGCTGCCTGATAACCGCCAGCTGGGCCGCAGGATTCATGCCTGCTCAGCTGCCTGATAACCGCCAGCTGGGCCGCAGGATTCATGCCTGCTCAGCTGCCTGATAACCGCCAGCTGGGCCGCAGGATTCATGCCTGCTCAGCTGCTTGATTCTTGCCTGCTGAGGCACATGATCCGTGCAGGAGAGCTACCTGATCAGCACATGAGCAGTCACATGATCAGCGCCTCTCAGTCACCTGATCACTGCATGACAGGCACGTGATCAGTGCCTGCTGAGGTGCGGGATCAGCGCCTGCTCAGCTGCCTGATAATCGCCAGCTGGGCCGCAGGATTCATGCCTGCTCAGCTGCCTGATAACCGCCAGCTGGGCCGCAGGATTCATGCCTGCTCAGCTGCCTGATAACCGCCAGCTGGGCCGCAGGATTCATGCCTGCTCAGCTGCCTGATAACCGCCAGCTGGGCCGCAGGATTCATGCCTGCTCAGCTGCCTGATAACCGCCAGCTGGGCCGCAGGATTCATGCCTGCTCAGCTGCCTGATAACCGCCAGCTGGGCCGCAGGATTCATGCCTGCTCAGCTGCCTGATAACCGCCAGCTGGGCCGCAGGATTCATGCCTGCTCAGCTGCCTGATAACCGCCAGCTGGGCCGCAGGATTCATGCCTGCTCAGCTGCCTGATAACCGCCAGCTGGGCCGCAGGATTCATGCCTGCTCAGCTGCTTGATTCTTGCCTGCTGAGGCACATGATCCGTGCAGGAGAGCTACCTGATCAGCACATGAGCAGTCACATGATCAGCGCCTCTCAGTCACCTGATCACTGCATGACAGGCACGTGATCAGTGCCTGCTGAGGTGCGGGATCAGCGCCTGCTCAGCTGCCTGATAATCGCCAGCTGGGCCGCAGGATTCATGCCTGCTCAGCTGCCTGATAACCGCCAGCTGGGCCGCAGGATTCATGCCTGCTCAGCTGCCTGATAACCGCCAGCTGGGCCGCAGGATTCATGCCTGCTCAGCTGCCTGATAACCGCCAGCTGGGCCGCAGGATTCATGCCTGCTCAGCTGCCTGATAACCGCCAGCTGGGCCGCAGGATTCATGCCTGCTCAGCTGCCTGATAACCGCCAGCTGGGCCGCAGGATTCATGCCTGCTCAGCTGCCTGATAACCGCCAGCTGGGCCGCAGGATTCATGCCTGCTCAGCTGCCTGATAACCGCCAGCTGGGCCGCAGGATTCATGCCTGCTCAGCTGCCTGATAACCGCCAGCTGGGCCGCAGGATTCACGCCTGCTCAGCTGCCTGATAACCGCCAGCTGGGCCGCAGGATTCATGCCTGCTCAGCTGCCTGATAACCGCCAGCTGGGCCGCAGGATTCATGCCTGCTCAGCTGCCTGATAATCGCCAGCTGGGCCGCAGGATTCATGCCTGCTCAGCTGCTTGATTCTTGCCTGCTGAGGCACATGATCCGTGCAGGAGAGCTACCTGATCAGCACATGAGCAGTCACATGATCAGCGCCTCTCAGTCACCTGATCACTGCATGACAGGCACGTGATCAGTGCCTGCTGAGGTGCGGGATCAGCGCCTGCTCAGCTGCCTGATAATCGCCAGCTGGGCCGCAGGATTCACGCCTGCTCAGCTGCCTGATAATCGCCAGCTGGGCCGCAGGATTCATGCCTGCTCAGCTGCTTGATTCTTGCCTGCTGAGGCACATGATCCGTGCAGGAGAGCTACCTGATCAGCACATGAGCAGTCACATGATCAGCGCCTCTCAGTCACCTGATCACTGCATGACAGGCACGTGATCAGTGCCTGCTGAGGTGCGGGATCAGCGCCTGCTCAGCTGCCTGATAACCGCCAGCTGGGCCGCAGGATTCATGCCTGCTCAGCTGCCTGATAACCGCCAGCTGGGCCGCAGGATTCATGCCTGCTCAGCTGCCTGATAACCGCCAGCTGGGCCGCAGGATTCATGCCTGCTCAGCTGCCTGATAACCGCCAGCTGGGCCGCAGGATTCATGCCTGCTCAGCTGCCTGATAACCGCCAGCTGGGCCGCAGGATTCATGCCTGCTCAGCTGCCTGATAACCGCCAGCTGGGCCGCAGGATTCATGCCTGCTCAGCTGCCTGATAACCGCCAGCTGGGCCGCAGGATTCATGCCTGCTCAGCTGCCTGATAACCGCCAGCTGGGCCGCAGGATTCATGCCTGCTCCGCTGCCTGATAACCGCCAGCTGGGCCGCAGGATTCATGCCTGCTCAGCTGCCTGATATCTGCCAGCTGGGCCGCAGGATTCACGCCTGCTCAGCTGCCTGATAATCGCCAGCTGGGCCGCAGGATTCATGCCTGCTCAGCTGCTTGATTCTTGCCTGCTGAGGCACATGATCCGTGCAGGAGAGCTACCTGATCAGCACATGAGCAGTCACATGATCAGCGCCTCTCAGTCACCTGATCACTGCATGACAGGCACGTGATCAGTGCCTGCTGAGGTGCGGGATCAGCGCCTGCTCAGCTGCCTGATAATCGCCAGCTGGGCCGCAGGATTCATGCCTGCTCAGCTGCCTGATAATCGCCAGCTGGGCCGCAGGATTCATGCCTGCTCAGCTGCTTGATTCTTGCCTGCTGAGGCACATGATCCGTGCAGGAGAGCTACCTGATCAGCACATGAGCAGTCACATGATCAGCGCCTCTCAGTCACCTGATCACTGCATGACAGGCACGTGATCAGTGCCTGCTGAGGTGCGGGATCAGCGCCAGCTCAGCTGCCTGATAACCGCCAGCTGGGCCGCAGGATTCAT